>NC_071574.1:71112161-71458828 GCF_024509145.1 Vidua macroura
CACGGCTTTTAAATCCCTCCAGGGATGGGGACTCCACCCCTGCCCTGGGCAGCTGTGCCAGTGCCTGACCGCCCTTTCCATGAAGAAATCTTCCCAGATATCCAATCCGAACCTGCCCCTTCCTTCATTAACAGCAGGAGCTCCGTTAGCTCTGGAGCCCCCAGAGAGGTTTGTGAGAGCCCTGTTGGAGACAGGAGAAGGGATGGAGGTGATGGAGCTTGGCTGCAGCACACAGAGCTCCCAGTGCCGAAGTTTAACCAGGATAAATGAGAGTGACAACATTCAACCAGGATAAACCAGAGGATGTTGGAAAATGGGATGAATTTCACTGATTTGTGCATTTCCTGCCTTTGCCATGGCTGGAGGGGGATGCAGCAGGGAAGGAGAAACTTTTTGAAGACGTCACATGGAGAGGGTCAGGCTGGCAAGGGAGAGCTCCCTGCTCCTGCCTGGGAGCTCTAATGCTCCTCAAATGGCTCTGTCACCCTGGCCCCGTGGCTGACGGGTGGTGGGGAGGGGGATCCTGCACCTCCTCCCCTCACATCACGGATAAAGATGCTCCTCTGCCTCTCTGACAGCTGGAAAACAGCTTTGATGCCTCTTTAAAGGCAGCACAGGCAACAACAAGATTGGCTGGGGCACTGCTTTGATCATTTCCACGGCCAAATCCATCCTGCTGGGATGCGGACGTCACGCCGGGAGGTCGCTGACCAACAAGGGATGGATTTGTCCAAAAAATGCTTGAAGGACAGCATTAGAGGAAATTGCTCAGGCTGCAATCAATTCCATTCCCCAGCTCCCAGGGAGAGGACAGGCTTGGTGCTGGGAATAAACGTGCTGGTGGCATCCGTGTGGGAGCTGAAGAGGGATTGCTGTGGGTCCAGACAGGAAATTCCTGGCTCTGTGTCACCCCTCCCACCTTGGGGTGCAGAGAGGGTCCCTGCTGCCCACAGGGATTTCAGTGCCCTGGGATCAGGAGGACTCACACCCAGCAGGGGCAGGTGGTCCTTCCCTGAGCTCCAAGATGTGGGTGCAGAGGGAAACTCATCCCTGGATCCCCTGCAAGAGGGGACACGGCGGGTGAAATGTGCTGCCAAGGGTCCCAGAGGGTTAAGGAGGAGAAATTGGGGGATGAAGGCTCTGAGAACCTGCAGTGAGGTGGAGATCAGCCCTGCTCTGAGCAGGGAGGGGGACCTGATGTCCCAACACCATCCCTTCCCTTCCAACCCCTGCTCCGTGTGGCTCCTGCCCCTCCCTGCAGAACAAAGGGAACCCGGAGGTAATTTGGGACACGGCTCCCACCTGGATCACTGCCCACCCTCAAGACACCACAAGGAACTTTTGGGCACTGGAGAAACTGTCAGAATTGGTGGCTTTGGAAGCATCCAAGCTTTGCTAGCTCTGGAGAGGGCGATGCCTCTGGGGATCCAGAGGCAGCCACCCATCCTCTCTCCTTCCCCGGGGGAGTTGTGAGAGCTGAATCACCCCGGGATGGCTCACTGCAAACACGACACCAGCACTGCAATGGAGTGGATTTACTGCCTCTGAATCGTGGGGATTTTAGGAATTTTGTGCCTATTTTCTATGTGTTTATTATTTTAAAATGTGTGATTTTCTATTTTTGCTCAGAATGGAGTCGGGCTGTAAACTCCTGCTGACGCAGAGTCAGGATCAGCGTGGGGCCAGCACGAAGCTGTGTTCCAGGGGATGAGCAGCTCCTTCCCTGGAACACGACAACTCTGCTCAGGTGCCTTTTGAGAGCAAATAAAAGGTGTGACCAAGGTGAGCTGAGTCAGCTGCAGGCTCGTTATGGCCCAGAACATCAATTAAGTGGCACCAGCAGGGGGTTGTGGAGGTGACAAACCCCTTGGTGTCACCTTACCCCAGCATATCCAGGACAGAAGGGACAGAACGTATCCAAGTCATTTTTTGTCTGGCTTTTTCCTGAGCAGCTCTCTGAAGCCCCCATGGGTGCAGGCGGCTGAGTCTCATCCCAGTGATGCACGAGGCTGCTGCCACAACCCCTCCACAACCCCATGGTCTGCAGCTCTTCCGTGTTGGTTTGGCTTTTTCCAGCCTGTTTATTTCCTCCTCTGCCAAGAGATTCACTCCATGACATCATTAAACCTCAGGATGAGACCAATTAGGAGGCAGAGAGAGAGAGAGAACCTGACTTTAAACATTTTATTAAGGCTTAAATGTCTATCAGCCAGCCAGGAGCTGGGCTGGTCACACGACATCAACCGAGAGGGTGGGATGGGATGGCTTTTCTACAAGAGTCTGGATGGGCAGGGTGAGATCACTGCCAGCTCCTCACACCTCAAGCACGGCCTCTCACTGCTGATTCCAGGACGGGAGATGCTCCCAGCAGGGAGGGGAGGGCGAGGTGGGCAAGGGGAGGAAGTCAGAGGGGGTTTTGTGTGTGCTGTCACTCACAGGGACTTTACCTGCTCCACAGCCGGGTGGCTGCTGGTCAAACGTGGCGTGAACTCGCGGGGGAAGCTGAGCTGGTCCGAAAGGCACCTGTGCTAAACCTCTGAGCCCCGGGGCAGTGGTGGAGACCAGTCCTGGATAAACACATATTCCTTGATAAAGAAGCTATGGCTTTTGTTATCCTCGGGCTCTCACCCCCCCGCCCCCCACTCCTCTGTAAGCACAAGACCGAGTCCTCTCCCCTCTCCGGCTCTCCCGGCGGCTCCTCGGCGGCTCCGCGTGGACACGGGGCACAGCAGCAGCTCCTTCTCGTCCTCCCGGCGGCCCCGGGGCTCAGAAGTGAACCCTCCTGACGTCCTGCGTGGCCGCCGCCCTCTTGCAGCTCCCGCAGTGGATGGGGGAGGCCGGAGCCTTCTGGTGCTCGGCCAGGCAGGGCCGGCACACCAGGTGCCCGCAGGGGAGCTGGTACACGGGCTCTGCCTTGAAGTAGCAGGAGAAGGATTTGCCACAGGAAGCACATCCCTGGGTCTGGCCGCTCCTGCCGTGCTCTGCAAATCCAGAACGACACAATCAGCAGGTTGGGAAAAAACTTGGGGAGATTACTGAGTGAACCAACGCCACGGTGTCCAGGCTTTGCTGGTGATTCCACCACCTCCCTGGGCAGCCCCTTCCAGTGTCTGATCCCTCCTCATGTCCAGCCTGAACCTCCCCTGGCACAGCTTGAGAGTACAAAACAAAGGGACAGGAGAAGTGGATTAGGCAGGGAGTGAGAAGCCCAGGCTGGGCCACCCCTTCTGTGCCAGTCCTGCCCACAGCCCGAGGTCCTGCAGACTCAGGGCACAGCTGTGACTCAGGACTGTGCCAGGAAAGGGAATGGTGCAGCTTCCAGGGCAGGGTGTGCTCAGAAAGGGATGGATCACATCAGCACTTGCACCATCAGGCTTTTAATTGAGGACAGATGACTGTAAAAAAGGGCTTTTCACTTTTACTGGCACTAAATCATCCTCCCGGCCCCGCTCTTCCGCAGCCATTCCCAGGTGGAACCGCTGAGGTGTCACTTTGCATTCCTGTCACACACGACCCATCGAGGGCTACTCAGCTCTCAAACAGCAGCAATTTTAGAGGGGACAGGAAAAAGCGGAAGAGCTGAATGTCACTGCGGAACAGCAAAAGCTGTTTGGGGAGGGGGAGAGAGGGAAGAACAGACAGATGGATGGACAGACAGACAGAGCTCTTCCCAGGGTCCCTCTGAAGCCCCTTCTCAGCCATGGGCAGGCAGAGCCTCACCCAGGGGAAGAGAAGCCACGGCATGTGGAGGGACATCTGAAGGTTCAATGCTTCCCTGCACCCCGAAGGAATAATTTTGGGAATGCATACACAGCTGGATGAGTGGCTGGGCAGCAGGTGGGAGGGCACAGTGGCCTGGATTATGCACACTCAGTCCTGATGGGATTCTGGGCACACACAAGGCTGGCTGGCCTGGGACGTTGCTGCTGTGACCTGTTCCTGCTAAGGGCTGGATGTCACACGGTATTTCAAAGAATCATGGAATGGTTTGGGTTGGAAGGGATCACAAAGCCCATCCCATTCCACCCTCCTGCCATGGGCAGGGACACCTCCCACTACCCCAGGCTGCTCCAAGCCCTGTCCAACCTGGCCTTGGGCACTTCCAGGGATCCAGGGGCAGCCACAGCTTCTCTGGGCACCCTGTGCCAGGGCCTGCCCACCCTCACAGGAAAGAATTCCTTCCCAATATCCAATCTCACCTTACTCTTTTAGTTTACAAACATTCCCCCTTGTCCAGTCTGTATAAAAAGTGACTCTCCCTCTTTTTTTCCAAGGCCCTTTTAATTTCAAGCACTGGAAGGCTGCAGTATTTGCTGGATTTACACCTCTCCTGCAGCACCTCACACCAGACTCATTCTCCACCCACGTGGCAGCTCCCCAGCTTGCTCCACACAGCTCACAGGCAGCACTGAACCTCTCAGCCCAAACTGCAGAGCTCTGAGAACAGTCTGAACTGAGCTGGAGCAGGCTGAGCACTGTGTCCATCCCAGATCATCCCTGGGCAGCACAGCCAGCCAAAACCACGGGAAAATCACAGGACTGGTGCCACAGCCTGCTCTGACCCTGGGCATGGACAACATCCCACACTTTGAGGGGGTTCTGCCTCAGTGGGAGAATAAACCAGCAAAACTGCTGAGAGAGAGGCAAGGATTGTGAAGTAAAGCTTGCTGGGAGACAAGGTAATATTTTTATATGGAATATATAATATCTGAACAAGGCTCCCTGTTAACCCAGCCCCAGCTCCCAAAGGTGCTCCAGAGGTGCCTGTTGCTCACCAAGGACTGTGCCCACGCTCCAGGAACTGCTGCAGCCTCCCTCTCCTGGAGCCTGCTGCTGGCTCTTCATCAGCTTGGCCGTGAAGGAGGGCATGGAGCTGAGAGCCGAGGTCAGGGCAGTGTCCAAGCTCTCCGACAGCTTCTGCTCGTGGGACACCAGCTCTGCAAAGGGAAACAGAGAGCAGGTCTGCAAAGGGAAACAGAAACCAGGTCTGCAAAGGGAAAGGGAAACCAGGTCTGCAAAGGGAAACAGAGAGCAGGTCTGCAAAGGGAAACAGAGACCACGTCTGCAAAGGGAAACAGAGACCAGGTCTGCAAAGGGAAAGAGAGACCAGGTCTGCAAAAAGAAAAGGAGACCAGGTCTGCAAAGGGAAACACAAGGAACAGGTCTGCAAAGGGAAACAAACACCAGGTCTGCAAAGGGAAACAGAGACCAGGTCTGCAAAGGGAAAGAGAAACCAGGTCTGCAAAGGGAACAGAGACCAGGTCTGCAAAAGGAAACACAAGGACAGATCTGGAAAGGGAAACACAAGGACCAGCTCTGCAAAGGTAAACAGAAACCAGCTCTGCAAAGGGAACCACAAGGACCAGGTTTGCAAAGGGAAACAAACACCAGGTCTGCAAAGGGAAACAAACACCAGGTCTGCAAAGACAAGAAAAAGATGGAGAAGCAGATGCTGGGAAGAAGAATCTGTGATGCAAACACTGTCTTGGCTCTGAACTTTGGAGGATTTTAGGAGCCCTGCCACTTGCTTTGTTGAGAGGTGTTTTTTATCCCACCAAGGGGCTGGGATTTGGGGTGCAGTGCCTTGTCTCCTTTGGGTCCTAGAGGTGGAATGCCCTATGGATTACCACCATTCATGGGGTGTCCCAGAGCCAACTTACACAGGACCAGAATCATTTAGGTTAGAAAAGTCCTCCAAGATGATCGAGTCCAATGCCACTGCCAAGGCCACCACTAAATCATGTCCCCAAGTGCCACACCCACATGGCTTTTAAATACCTTCAGGATGGGCAGCCCATGCCAGGGCTGGAGAACCCTTTCCATGAAGGAATTTTCCCTAATACCACCTTAAACCTCTCCTGGCACACCCTGAGGCCATTTCCTCTTGTTCCCTGGGAACAGAGCCTGACCCCCACCTGCCTGCACCCTCCCTTCATGGAGCTGTAGAAGTCTGCAGGACTGAAAAAGGGCCAAACTCCAAATAACCCAGGAGGTTGTTTTTCCCTAAAATCCCAGGCACTCTCTCAGCCATCACCCGAGGATCCCAGCCCAGTGCTCCCAGCCTTGCTCCATGCAGCTCACAGAGAACATTTAAACCATTAATAAAATCTGTGGGACTTGTTTTTCCCTCTCTGTCCCAGTTCTGAGCCACAGGGCAGGGCTGGACCCTCCCTGCAGGGCTGCCCTGTGCAGCACCGACGGCGCTAATTAAGACAAAGCATTAAGAGAATGTTGTCTGCATCACTAATTCTGTTAAATCCATCTCCCAGAGGAAGAGCTCACAATTGGTGCTGCACATTTCCTCCACCAATCAAGGCTGATGATCCAGTGAAGCATGAGCTCCGTGGGCTGAGCACTCTGCTTTTATTTATGTATGGACACGGCTGCCCCGGGAGCTCCAGGACCCACAGGGCAGCTCCTGCTCCTGTGGGGCTGGGGCACATCCTGGTGGGAGCTGTCACACACCTCCACAGCCAAAATAACCAACACTTCCTCCTAAAACAGGGAACGAGCTCTAGGCTGAGGGATCAGAGCAGAAATGTGCAGTCTGACTTCTCCCTACTCTTCCTGGTACTGCCCGACATCAATTATTTTCAAGTGAAGAATTTCTTTAAAATCAAAGAGCCACCTAAGCTTTGTCCTAAAAATGTTTTTGGGCAGATTGAGAGAAGGGTGAAGGCAGTGACAGGTCCCAGCAGCTCTGGGCTTACCTGCCCAGAGAGCCAATCATGAAATACCCCCACACCTGGATTTACACCCTTTGTCCCCAGTGGCCACATCCACACAGCTTTTAAATCCCTCCAGGGATGGGAACTCCACCACTGCCCCGGGCAGCTGTGTCAGGTCTGGACAACCCTTTCTGTGAAAGAATTGCTCCCAATATCCAACCTAACTCTCCCCTGGTGCAACCCTTGCTCCCTCCTGTCCCTGTTCCCTGGGAGCAGAGCCCAACCCCCACCTGGCTCCACCCTCCTGTCAGGGAGTTGGTGACAACAACAAGGTGCCACCTGAGCCTCCTTGTCCTCAGATTTGCAGGACCTTTTGCATTCCCAGCAGTGCTGCTGCCACACCACTGAGAAAAGGATGGATGAAGGGAAACCAGTGCCCACTCCCTTCCCCTGCAGCCACAAGTCCCATTTCTTGTCTCATTTAGCCTCTACCAGGTTTTTTGGTCTGACCACCTGCAAATTCTGTGCAAGTCTCTCCCAGGCTGAGCTGTCCCTCCTCCCTGCAATTCCCTTGCTGTGGTTTGTTCTGTGTCCCATTCCTGCTTTCCTTCCCACCTCCCTCCTCACGATGAGCCAGGACTCCCCCTGCCATCACCACTGCACCACCGGGCATTTCTTTTCCTGTTTTTGCAGGACACAATAAATCCCCCTGGATAAAGAAACTTCAAACCAGGATGGTGAGAAAGATATTGTCTCCACATGGAAGGGAGAGAAAGGAAATCCAAACTAAAAGGGGAACAGGGTGACCTGAGCAAACGAGGGCTGTGAAACACTGAACAAGGAACATGGGGAGGTGGATGAAATGACCCAGCTCCACCAGCCAAACACAGCCTGGAAGCTTTCTAGAGGTGTGATGGGAACTTGCACTGGATTTGCCCTGATTTGAAATCCCAGCCTGGGGCTGTCCCAACACTCAAGGAACAGAGGTGACCTGGGGAGCCACCATACCTGTGGAACAGTCCATCTGGATCAAGTGGGAGTCACTGTCAGCTTTCATTTTTTTAGCACTGTTCTCTGAGGTAGCCGTGACAAGTAAGTTTGTAGCAGAAAAATAGGGTGGCTGCAGGGAGCCCTGATCCATGCAGTCCATTTTCCTTTTCAGAGAAGACATGGTGATGGAGGAGGGCACCAGGCTCTCCGAGGCGTGAGCCCTGCCCAGCAGGTTGGTGCCAGGGATGCTGTGCTGCAGCAGGAAGTGGTCTATTCTGGCCTTGAGGGTGGGGTGAGGTAGGGGCTGCGAGTGCTGGCTGAAGGCCACGCCCGTGAAGGGATCGCTGGGAACCCGGCCCCAAGACGCCTCGCTCCGGTTGCATTTCTCCAGGGTGGTCTGGTCAATCACCTTCCCAGAGGGCAGCAGCATGGGTAAAGTCATGATCTCCAGAGTGATGGGGTCCAGGAATTCTTCAGGGATGTCTTGGACGACATCCACCAGCTTGTGCAGGGTCTGCTGCTCGCCGGCACCGAAGGGCGCGCAGTCGCTCTCCATCGGCGTCCAGAGCTCCGGCTTGAGGCTGCCGACGTCCTGGGCCAGGAACTGGGAGGCCACCTGGAAGACGCCCTCGATCACCTCCTGTGGGCAGGACTTGGCAGGTTGTCCCCACACCTCCAACCTCTTGATGCTGGGCAGGCCCCCCCCGGCCACGTGGGTGATGCAGATTTTTAGGTGGGACACGTTGCTGAGCGAGGCCGGCCCTTTGTTCCAGAGGTCTTGGGACACTGAGCCGGGGTAGGAGAAGACATTTTCCATCTGATGGAAGGGAGGCCTCGGCTTGAAGCCTCTGTGGCCAAAAGTCACTTTGCTCTGATTTTTTAAGACAGCTTTGCCCACCAGGGTGAAGGTGTCCTTGTCCGACACAGGCTGCCCGGCCAGACCTGAGCACTGCCCCTCAGGGCTCTGCCAAGAGGTTTTGTTGCATGAGGTAGAGGTGTAAACTTCCAGCCCGGAGAAGGTCTGGTAGCCCCCGGAGGAGATGTCGACGTTGATCCTGCAGATCTCGATGTTGAAGGGGAAGGAGATGGTGACGTGCACCGGGGGTTTGATGAAGTACTCGCTGCGGAAGCCGCGGTTCCTCCTGGCGAGGTCCTCGGAGATCAGGTTCTCCACCTCGTAGCCATCGGCAGAGATCTGCGTGCCAGCACAAAACCGGGTTCAGTTTGGAGCAAGGAAACCCAAGGAAGCCAATTTCACAAGCACTTCCAGAGATTCTCAGGATGACATCAAGCAGGAGCCAAGGCTGAGGTTTACGTGCGGCTCAGGCCAGGCAGGAGATCCCTGCTGTAAGGCAGAGCAGACCCACTCCCACCCTCCTCCATCCCCTCTTCCTGCACCCGCTGTCACCATGGGCAGACCTGACTTAACTGCTGGAAGAGTGGAAAATTAGGGATAATTCGTGATTCTGGCTGGGTCAGTGAAATAAGTCAAGGAGGAGAGGGTGGCTGGGAGCAGAGGATGAGTGTAGGGGAGATGGGAGTCTCCTCTTTCAGTCTCCCTTTTCTTTGTGCCTACTTATTCACGTGGAAATGCACTTGGAATCACAGTTACAAGGTCCCAGAGGATCTCTGGATGTTAATCAGCCTCTGGGAGCCACCTCACCCATCCCTGAGGGAGATCCATCAAACCAGGCTGGGTCTGGTTTGGAACATCCAATCCCACCCTCTGCTCTGCTCCTGGGCAGCCTGGTTCAATCCATTCCCGTTCCTGGAAGCACCAGGCCCTGAGAAATCTGCAGCACTTGTTGAATGGACAAATAGAAACGAGGAAAATCTATTTATTCCACCTGTTTAATATGGTCTTGATCACACCAAACCTCTGTGGCATGGCTGGGTCTCTCCACAACAAATTCCAGCACTGCTGCTTTTGCAGCAGTATTCACAAAGCCAAGGTTGTCCTGGATTTTGGGGTGAGTTGGTGTGGAAACTTACAACTAAAAACCAGATTTGAATGAAAACTGAGTTTCTTAAAGAGATTCTGATGCACTGAGTGAAACCAGGAATACTTGGAAAGTAACTTCACCGAGTTATCATTTCACAAGTTCACATTAATTGATAATTTCACATTACCAAGAGTTGTGAGTTCCAATGGGCAGAGGGAAAGCTGGAATATTGCAGGGAAAAAGGGATCTCAAGTCAAAGAACTTATACCTGGAAGCACATAATGCTGTCTGGTTATGAGATCCTGCAAAATCAGGGCTTTCCCCTCCAGTATTTAGTGTGTGCCACATCACAGCAGTGGTGCTGATTATCCCAGAGGAGCAGTGAACAAGCTCCCCCCCCCAGGATAATTCCATCTAATCCCTCCATCCCTCCCACTCCCCAAAACCCCCTCATCACTATTTTACCTTGTTGCAGTGAATTCTTGGCTTGAACTGTGGGAGACAGACGTTTATTACCATCTTGGCAGCTGGAGAGAGGTCACTTGCTGAGCATCAGAGTCAGCTTGGAAAAAAAAAATTAAAAATAAAGGAGGTAAATATCCATGAGCAGGGAAAGGATCTCGTGTTTTGGGTGAGTTACAGGCTTGGGATTTCCTAAAATGCAGCTCAGATCTGAGTCCAGGAGGTGAAGCCAATATAAACCCAAATGAATGTGGTGGAGAGATGAGATTAACAGAAAAAAAAATCACATCAATATTAATTAGTGAACCTGTGGAGAAAAAGCAAAAAGAAAATGGCTATTTTAACTAAAACCACCTGTGAACAGACCAGCAATTAGATGTGAAGGTTTATCAAAGATGCAGGAGCTCTGGAGGTGCAGAAAAGCACCAGCACAGCACAGGAGGCTGTCACAGTGAGTGAAGATTAACCACAAATATTAATAATTGGTGTAAAATAATTCCAAGGGAGCAGAGGGCACGGAATAGCTCTGAGGGAGATGTCTGGGATCTGAACACCAAATTCTTCTGCCAGCATTCATTAAAGAAACTCAACTGAACACACCTTCTTTCCCATTGAAAAAAAAAAAAAAGTGACTGGAATTGGCTCAGATCCCTTTTAAGAATGAAATTATCTGTGAGGTGAGAGCTTTAACCTCATGTTAACCCCAGCTTTAAAATGTCACTGCCCTGGGCAACCTTGCAAATCAGGGACTCGCTGCCTCCTTCAAGAACAAGCAGCTCTTTAATGATTTTCCACTGATCTGTTGGTTCAGCCCAAATGAAATTGGCCTTCCTGGGGCACGTTGGAAAGGCAGAGTTAATGAGCTCCCTGTGCTGCATCTGCAAGGAGAAAGGTGGAATTCAAGGCACAAATCCCACAGATAAAACCCAACCCAACCTGGAATTCACACCTGCAGAGAGCAGAGCTTGGTTACAATGCCTTGAAAATGAAGCAGGTGTGAAGCTTACAAGAGGAACAGCCAGGTGAGCAGCATTTCTATCCCAAAATTTGGTCTGGCAGCCATCAGGAGCAATTCCTGCTCCTCAAGGAGCAGGACAAGCACACACCAACTCTCCTCCAACATTACTTTCCTGGCTTGCTGAGTCTGAAAGGTTTCCAGAACTGGGCTGCCAGTGGAGACCTGTTTCAACTGGTCTGACTTTTGGCACTCACATCCTGTAGGAGACTGACAGTTCAGCTACAGGCTGTGCCTCAAAACTGCTCTTTTTGCCTCATTTTGAACCAAAAGTGGTAAATTCACTTGGCCCTCAGCACTGGTGTTATGAAAAGTGGCAAACCAACTCTCCCTGCTCCCTTCTTCGGGAAAACTCAAGATTCTCCCCTGTTCTATCTCTCCTCTCTTTCCTGGGCCGAAGACTTCTCCTGCAACATGAGGAGCTCTGTATGGGTATTTTACAGGATTTTCTACTGTTTGTGACCCTGAGAGACTTAGGTTAATTTTTCCAGTCTCAATACCTCACTAAGAAAATGGATTATTCTGCATTTCCAAGTCACTGCACTCCCTTCTGCTGAAAGACTCTGCTACAAATCTCATGGCTAAAGTTGAGTCACTGAGTTGCTTTTACCCATGGCTTGGGTTTTTTTTCCCCCTCTCTCTTCAGTGTGTGCCTTCCCTAAGGTGAACAAAGATCTTTGGCCTGAGGCAGTGAAACAGAGATGTGAAAAAAATCCTCAGTGGCTTTGGACAAGGAATTTTAAACCAGACTGGAGTTTGTCACCACAACCCTTCCTGGTGTCCTGTGTGGGACTATGGAGCTGCTGCCATACGGAATGTGCATGGTGGACACCAAATAAAGTCCTTGGAGCATGAAATCAATGTCCTGAGGTGAGAGCACCCTAACCCTCAGTCCCACCCAGTATCCACGTTCCATTCCAAAGGAGAAACCCAGGCTGTGCCAGCCCCATGGGGATGGGGATGGAAACATGAGGAAACAGCTGTGTGTGCTCCTGGCACCCAGCTCAGCCTCATGACTAAATATCCTCTGTTCCTGCTCTCACAGAGGCACCAAACCCAACCACTCTCGTTTAGGGTGGAAAAAGAAGCAATCACAGTGAAAAATGAATCATTAGGAGGTTTTATTTGTGGTGGAAGCATTGGAGGCTCTAGGTACAAAAGGAGAGCACGGGAAGTACAGATATCACCAGAACAGAAATGACCACACAGAGCACCTGCCAACAACTGAGCCAACGCCCAGAGACCATTTTAGCCAGTACCCAGCCACGGAGATGCACTGGGGAGGCTCTGGGCAAGCCCTTGCCCCCACTAGCCAGCCCTGGTGAGCAGTGCTGGGCAGAACACTTTGTAGTGGAGGTAGCTGAGCTTCTCGGAGCGCGTGCGCTTGAGCAGAGGGAACCATTCCCAGAAGGGAATCTCCACCACCACGTAGCCCAGCAGCCGCAGCTGCCGCCGCTTCAGGCAGTGCAGCCCCAGCAGCCGCCTGGAGCTGTAGCAGAAGTGGTTCCTGTTGGACACCTGCAGCGCCAGCCTCACTTGCCCAGGCTGCCAGAGCCCTGGTTTAGGCTCAGCCTGTGATGTGGCACCTGCAGAAAGGGCTGCACCCAAGCACGGTGTGCCTGTTGTGTCCCCTCTCTCCTGTCTGGGAATCCTGGCTTCATTTCCCACTTCTGTGGGACTCTGGTTATGAGCTCTCCCCTGTATGAGCTGAGACATTAAATCATCTGTCAGACTAACTCCCACGTCTTTCAGCTTCTGGGCTGTCACAGGATCCTTGAAGTTGAAAGGGATGGGACGTCCATCCGCGGCCAAACGCACCTCCAGGTCGCTGGACCTGGTGTGGGGCAGGATCATGTGGTTCTTCACATACTCAGGGCCTCCCAACATGCTCTCCAGGAGGGACGTGGCTTCCACGATTTCAGGCCTGACGTAGATTTCCTGCTCTGCAAAGCCTGAGACCATCTCAGTGAACTCCTGACAAAGCTGAGGTGTGAGGCGGCTGCCTCGGTAGGTCGGGCACTCGATTTCCACGCTCTTACCAAGGGTGAACAGGTCCTTGTTGAGCTCGTATTTGCTACCTCTGGTTTTCTGGACAAACTCCTCCCTCAAAGCCAAGTCTATCAGCTCCTCTGGGAAGCGTTTGACAAATGCCAGGCCAAGCAGAGCAGTAAGGAGATGCTCTGGAAACTTGCTAAACTCATGGAGTTTTGCATGCAATTGCTTTATCAGGCTGGAGTAAAACTCCTCCTCGTTGGGAGGTTCATAGTCCAGGCACCCAAACGACCACAGGAATTTGGCAGCATCCTTGCTCCGGCAGTAGGACACCTTGGAAGGCAACGAGGTGGCTACAGCAGCCAAGACATCCTCGTCAAAGAAGTGCAGGGATGAATAGGTAAGAGTGATGTGCATGATGCCCTGGATGTTTGTTGCAGGAATCCGAGCAGGAATCACCCTCCCGAGCTCCCTCATGAGGGGCAGGTGGTCCATGCGGGTGTAGCGCAGCATCTTGAGCACGTTCACCAAGGCGTAGGTGCTCATGTCCTCCATCTGCAGGGACACCCTGTCTGCAATCCTCCTCATGACGTGCTCAGAAATCCCACTGAGGGACTTGAAGAGCCCCAAGCAGATGGCACCCAGCTCCTCCAAGGTGAAGGCGTCCATGTGCTTCAGGATCGTGCTCTCCACCTTCTGCACCAAGTCCGTGGGCGACCTCCGGCCTTCCCCGATGATGTAAAGGAGCTGCACAAACTGGGGCAAGGTGAGGTCCTTCCAGTGCAGGTTGGCATAGCTGAACAGAATGCCCAGGTAGGAGGGCACGCTGCGGTCCAGGCAGCGCCAGCAATCCGCCACCAGCAGCAGCTGCTCCAGGCCCATGTCCCACGCCCGCCGGCAGAACTCGGCCTCGCACGCGTTGAGCAGGGGGTGGGAGGCTGGCACGGCCAAAGGGACACAAGCCTTTAAAATCTGGATGAGATCTGGGGTGCTGAACAGCCTGATGGCCGTGACAGCACGGTGACACAGGGCACTGAACCTGGGATCGGACACCAGCGCCGCGCGTCGCTCCGCCGGCAAACGGCTCAGCTTGAGGAAATAATCTGTGAGAATTCCCGGGCTGCCCTCACACCCGGCCACACTCTGTAAAATCGAGTCCCCTTCCTCTGCAGGGAGGGTCTGTGCTGGCTCAGCACTGTCACAGGTGAGAGGTCTGTACTCAGGCCTCCCCTTCTGGAACGTGCGGGGATCCTCCTTGGAGTTGTGCACTTCCCGTTTTTCCTTCTCTGCTTCCTCCTTGTCCAGCGAGGCCAGGGCGGTCTGCTCCAGGAGCGTGCTGGACTTGGGCTTGGGCAGGGCATTCCTGACAGGTGCCAAAGCTTGGGAAGAGGCAGTGGGGAATGTCTGCAGAGCCTGCGCGGTGCCAGGGCCGGTGAACGTGTCACCGAGGGCCTGGCTGCCGTCCCTATCCACGTGCTGCTGGGAGCCAGCCCTGCCTTTGGCATAGGCAGCTGGATTATACAACACTCTGTAGTCCTGTGGCTTCAGCAGCTGGATTGTAGCCCCTGACTGGGTCCCAGTCTTGGCTGCTCCTGGCTTATCTCGCTTTTCCTTCTTGCTTTTGCTGCTTCCACGCTCGGCCTTGCGCTTGGCTGTGGTCGAAAACGCTGTCACCCTGCTCAGCCTGGGCAATCTTCGGCACATTAGCACCGTAGCCATGGATCTCAACTTAGTGGGGCTCAGAACTGCTTCCAGGTACTGAAAAAAGGGCAGACGGAGAGTGAGTGGCCTCCACCTCACAGTTTTAATCAATCCTTTAGCTACCCAAAGGGAGGCGGTGCCGGTGCCTCCCCTGGCCAGGGCAGCTGGGTCCCTGCAAAGCCACTATGGAATGTCACCTCATGCAAAGGCAGCTCAGGACGAGCACCCAGGTGATCTGGGCTTGGAGCAGAAGGCAGCCAGGCATGACCTGCTAGTCAGCAGACACGAGAAACCTGGCACAGACTAGGAGAGTTAAGAAAAAAAAGTCATTGTTTTTTCATTTTTAAGAGACCCGAGCTGCTTTTCTTTCGTTCTGAACAATGAAAACGTGTTTTTGCAGAAGAGCTGCAGCTTCAAGAGGCTTTAAGTGTTCAGACAGAGCATTCTGCTGCTTTGGTCATCGTGGTCTGAGTCACTGACCACCACCTGAGAAGTTGTCCAAATATCCAGGGTGCCACACTGCCCTTTGCACCTGGAGACAGGATGTGGAGCAAAGTCTCCACAGAACCAGTGCAGAGAGTGAAAACTGGCCCAGAACCTGCAGAGGGAGGCTGGAGGAACGAAGAAGTGTGAGGGAAGAGCAGGGGAGAAATAACACAAATCATTACGTGATGCTACATCCCAGGCTGAGAACCAGGGGGAACAGAGCTTTAAGCTTCAGATTTGAGAGCATTTCCCAGAGTTTTAGGGTACAGGAGGCTTAAAAATGGCTGGTGCCTTCCTAACTCCTGCCTGAAGCTGCTACAGCTCGGAGGGTGAGGATGAGAAATCCGTAGGAGTCCAGCTGGGTGCTGCCAGCCTGCACTGCCTGCCAAAGCAGCCCTGTTTATCATGATTCAGATGCTGATAAAAAAAAAAAAAAAATAAAGCGCCAGGTGTCAGATTTTTCTCTCAAATCCTTATCCCACCCAAATATCCATCACACAGGTGTTATCCACTTCCTCAAAACCCCTCAGTACCACAGGAAGCTGGGCAATCAGGAAAGCCAAAGCCTGGCAGATATGCTGCCACTGCAAAACACGGGGAAATAAATCCTCAGGGATTTATTTCACACCCCTGGGAGCTCTGCTTGGATCCATGGATCAGGGATGGAGCAAGATGTGGGATCAGTGCAGGCAAACTCAGTTTTGCAGCAGCAAAATGGGCACTTTGGGGCAGAAGAGGTGGGTTTGGGGTGTGTGAGCAGCACAGTGGGATGGGGGCTCTGGTTGAGCAAAAACTGGGTTTTTTTTGTCGTGTAAGAATCTCCACACCCCCCATGATCCAAGGACACCTTCCACTATCCCAGGTTGCTCCAAGCCCTGCTCAACTTGGCCTTGGACACTTCCAGGGATGGGACATCCACAGCTTCTCTGGGCAGCTCGTGCCACTGAAGCAGATGAGGACATCTTGCATCCTCTGCTCCATGGGCAGAGCTTGGAGGCAGCAAACACCAGCCAAGAGGGAGGAGAAGCTGCTGGAGCAGAAACCACCCCAGCAGAGAGGTGAAAAAACCAACTGGGCTGGGGACCAAGAGGCTCTGGGGGGACTGGGGGGAAGGAAAGGCAAACTGAAATGTGGATTTGTGGGGAGAGCCATGCAAGGAGAAGGGTACAAAAGAGGCCACTGTTTTTTTAGGTCAGTGTGAGCTGCTCAACAGCCCACTGGGCACCTTATCTGTACCTCCAAACACCCTGAGGCAGCCCCAGGAGCAGATCAGGCTCTGTCCCACAGACCCCAGGCTGTTCCAAGGCCGTGACTGCCCCATCCCAGCATGAGAAGTCAAATCTTGCCAGGCAGGAGAGACCCTGCCCCTTCCTGCCTGTCTGAGGAGCAGGGAATGGAAAAGCCTCCTCAGAAGCCAGAGAGGAAAACTCGAGCCAAGAGCTGGATTTCAAAGCTCTGTTCAGCTCAAAGGGATGTCTGATAAAGTGATCATTCCTGGCTCTACTGCCTGTGGTGTCCAGCCCGAAGTGGCTGCAGGTGACAGATGCTGGAGGCAGGGGACAAGGCTCAGAGTGCACCTGGGGGAAGGAGAAATCCCCTCCAACATCTCCTCCTCCAGCACCTCACAGAGCTTGGACCATTAGAGGGGCTGGATCAAGCTCCAAAAATCATCTTGAGCAAGAGGAGGTTTACCCAGGCGAGCCTTTCCCAGAGATTTCCTTGTCTGACTCGACTTCTGAGCGTCTTTATCTATTTTTCTGCTAACAAAACCCAGGTTATTTATACAAACCAACTCCTCCCTGCTGTGAAAGGTGACACTCCCCAGGAAATCCAGCCCTGCTGCTCCCAGAGCCCCTTCCATCAACAACAGCCCCACTTCAAAGCCAGGGAATCAAAGGCCTGGTGAAGGCTCCGAAGGCGAGCGCCGCGTGCTGCTAAGAATATCCTCCAGGGATTGACTGTGGAGCTGTGACACATTTGGGAATCCAGGCAGTGGAGAGATTGCTTCTCTCCTCCTTTGCTCCAAATCCAGCCAAAATGAGAAGAGCACGCACAGCTGAGCCAGGCTGGGATGGGACAAGACAGTTCCAAGCACCCTCGAGGGCAACGGGGCTGCTCCAAGTGATTTTTCCATGATTTCACCCACCCCTGGCCCAAATCTTTGTGATCTTTCCAGTTTCCAGCCCATTTCTCTTCCAGCTTCACCCACACCTTCCCTGGATTTGCCTCTTTTCACCTTGAGCAATCGACTTTCCTTTCTCCTTTCCTTTCCTTTTTCCTTCCCTTTTCTTTCCTTTTTCCTCTTCTTTTTCCTTTCATTTTCTTTCCCTTCTCTTTTTCCTTTCTTTTTCCTTTCCATTTTCCTTTCATTTTTCCTTTCCATTTTCCTTTCATTTTTCCTTTCATTTTTCCTTTCCTTTCCTTTTCCCTTTCATTTTTCCTTTCCTTTCATTTTTCCCTGTCATTTTTCCCTTTCATTTTTCCTTTCCTTTCATTTTTCCTTTCCTCTCCTTTCATCTTTCCTTTCCTTTCATCTTTCCTTTCCTTTCATCTTTCCTTTCCTTTCATCTTTCCTTTCCTTTCCTTTCCTTTCCTTTCCTTTCCTTTCCTTTCCTTTCCTTTCCTTTCCTTTCCTTTCCTTTCCTTTCCTTTCCCCCACTTCACTTCACATCCCAGCACAGCCCAGCTCCTTCCCACCTCTGGGCAGGTCTCTCCAGAATTCAGGGAGTTTTGGAGCAGGCTGGGAATGCCCTCGGAGGAGCTGCTCAGGCATGGAAACGCCTCCGTTTCAGTGTCACAGCTGAGCATCACCAAACAGCTGGAAAAGAACATTCCCAGAGGAATGGCACCCAGCCCAGGGGCTCAGCCCTGTGCAAGGGGAGGTTGATGCATCCCAAAAATGCTGTCAGGGGCTTTTGGAAAGCCCTGAGCCTGTGCTTCCAGCAAAGGGCAGAGGGGACCTCCTCGGGGTGTGAGGGGAATGAACAGGGGATGAATGCTGGGGGTAAAGCAACACAAACGGGGCTGTGATGTCAGGGCGCAAAACTGACACTTTTTTGGGTTGTTTGGGCTTTTTCCTTCTTTTCTGAGATCACAGAATGGTTTGGGTGGGAAGGGATTTAAAGATCATCTCACTGCACCCCCCCTGCCATGGGCAGGGACACCTCCCACTGTCCCATCCAGCCCGGCCTTGGGCACTTCCAGGGATCCAGGGGCAGCCACAGCTGCTCTGGGCACCCTGTGCCAGGGCCTGCCCACCCTCACAGGGAACAATTCCTTCCCAATATCCCATCTAATCCACCCTCTGGCAGTGGGAGCCATTCCCTGTGTCCTGTCCCTCCATCCCCAGTCCCTCTCCAGCTCTCCTGGAGCCCCTTTAGGCCATGGAAGAGGCTCTGAGCTCTCCCTGGGGCCTTCTCCTCCGCAGGTGAGCACCCCCAGCTCTCCCAGCCCTTGGAGCATTTCCGTGCAATTCCCTTCTCCCGGGGCACGGCTGGAAGCCCCTGTGGCCGCAGCTACAGCCACACAAGGCACAAACACCAACACACACACACACACACATACGCGTGTGGGGCGATGCAGCCCAGGGCAGAACGAGGGCGGCCCCGCCGGCTGAGGGGGTGGCTCGGGCAGGGGGCGGCGGACGGGGACAAGGGAAAGGGACGGGGAACGGGGATGATAAGGGGCACGGGGATGGGAAGGGGGCACGGGGATGGGAAGGAGCCGGGACTCACCGGGGCCGCTCCGCCGCCGCCGCCGCCGCCGCCACCTCCTCCTCCGGCCCCCTTCGCCTCCTCCCGCCGCTTCCGGTCGCGCGGCGGTGACGCCACTTCCGGCTCCCGGCGCGCGCGGCCGGCGGGTGGCGCCAGCGGCGCGCGGCGCTCGCCCCCCCGACCCACACCTCCGCACGGTCACGTGATAAGAGATCACGTGACGTGCGCGGGGTCACGTGGGCGCCGTGGGCGCCGCCATGGCGGTGCCGGGGCTCCCGGCGGTGTCCCTGGGGCGTCGCGGCCGCCCCGAGCACCCGAGCCCTGCGGCTGCCCCCGGATCCCTGGCAGTGCCCAAGGCCAGGCTGGACGCGGCTTGGAGCACCCTGGGACAGTGGGAGCTGTCCCTGGCCGCGGCAGGGGGTGGATCGATGGCCTTTGAGGCCCCTTCCAAGGCAGAGCGTCCCGTGGCTCTGTGAGGCCGCGGCTGCGGAAACGCGCTGGGTGCCTGCGCGCCCAGGGATGTCCTTGCCCCTCCCCAGGGAGGCACCAGCCCCCTCGCTGCGGTGGGTTGGGGTCGTGAGTGGGGTGTGTGGGGGAGGTTCGTGTCACTGCAGCTGTCCCAGGAGAGCGGGGGGATTCAGCTGCCTCTGAGTCCCTGGCACCCCTTGGCCAGGGCTGTGGCCACACAGATTTTGAGTATTTCCAACAACCACGGCTCCACTGTTGCCAGAGATCTTCCTCCTGTCCGCTGCAGGCTTTCAGCGCTGGCAAACGATTTAAATATTGCCTTGAACCTCACTGGGCACTTGTGTCCCTTCCTGATATTTCCACCACGTTTGCTTCTTGTCCAGCTCTTCCTTCAGGTCACCCGGCAAGGGAGGAAATGGCATTTTCAGGGGCCTGGAGGGGAGCCACGCCGGCTGATGGCACCTCAGGGAGGGAACTCAAGGAATCCCTGACTCAACCTCTGTCACCAGAGGGCAGGAGACCTCTCCCATAAAGCTGCCAATCGGGAAAAGTGCTGGAATTGCTGGCTTTTTAAAGAAAAAACGACGTTTATCTCTTGCCTTTAGTGACGCTGACAGAGTAGGGTGGGATTGATTTGAGTAAAAACCCGCGGGAGGTTTTGGACGTGGTGTTTCCTCCCTGCCATCGGGAAAAGGGCTGGAATTGCTGTCTTTTTAAAGAAAAAAAAAAAGACGTTTATCTCTTGCACCTGCGGGAGGTTTTAGACGTGGTGTTTCCTCCCTGCCATCGGGAAAAGGGCTGGAATTGCTGTGTTTTTAAAGCAAAAAAAAAAAGACGTTTATCTCTTGCACCTGCGGGAGGTTTTGGACGTGGTGTTTCCTCCCTGCCATCGGGAAAAGGGCTGGAATTGCTGTCTTTTTAAAGAAAAAAAAAAAGACGTTTATCTCTTGCACCTGCGGGAGGTTTTGGACGTGGTGTTTCCTCCCTGCTTACGAGGGAAGGTGGACGGACCTCGGCCTGGGGGCTGCATCCAAATCCTCACTCCCAGCATCTGGGATCCAACACGAATTTGATGCATTCTGAGCATGTTCCGCTCCTTCAGCCACCTGAAGGGGAAATCAGGGAAGCCCCAGAGATGCTCCAGCGGGGGATGTGCTCTTTCCAAGCCAGGGCTTGGCACGGGAGGCAAGGGGAAGGGGAATTGCCTTCCCACCACTGCAGCTGGACTGGAACGTGCTGCTTCACCCAAGGTGGGGCTTTCCCCCCACCAGCTCCCCAAAATCCCCCTGGTTCTCCCCCCTTCTCCCAGCTGTGACAAACCACGCAGTCCTGTTTTTAAAACGGGGCCTTTCTCCATTTTATTTTGCCCAATAAAAATCCTTCACAGTCAGGTCGAGAGAGAGGAGAGTTGGAGATACGTATACATATAGATCTGCGTGTCTATTTATATATATACATACCTCTGTACAGATATATTTATATATTCACTGTAGAAAATGGCAAAGGCGGTAGCTCTTCACATCTGGAGAACCCAATGGGAACAGACAACAGGCCAGCAGGGAATTGGGAAGTGTGGTAGAGTTTCAACAAGAACCTCTGAAACAGATACACGTTTGCTGTACAAAAACCCCAGAATGGTGCAAGTTGCCTCTTTTTTTTTTTTTTTCTTTTTTTTTTTTTTTTAATTTTTTTCTCTTTTTTTTTTTTTTTTTTTTGTTCAACCTTTTGTCTTTAAACACACTTAACCAGAGGCAAAGTCAAGACAACAGTGTTTGGAAGTGACCAAGTGGACAGGAGAGACACCCGACTTTATGGAGTTTTTTTTTTAAATATTTTTATTTATTTTTTTAAGTATATATATATATTTATATATATATAATTTTTTAAGATTTTTGTTTTAAAATTTTTTTAGATTTTTAAAGATTTTTTTTAAAGTTTTTTTTTAGATTTTTTTATTAGATTTTTTTTTTTTAGATTTTTATTAGATTTTTTTTTAGGTTTTTTTTTTTTTAGGGTTTTTTTAAGAATTTTTTTTTTTTTTTTTTTGCAAAGTCTCATTTAAACGCAGTTCGGAGAACCAGCAACAGTCGACGCAGAGACAGAACAGTAACGGAGTCGAGTTCAGAACACTTCTGGTTTGAATTCACAGTCAGAGCAGAGAGAGAGAGAGGAAAAAAAGAGGAAGAGAGAGAGACACCGAGGCGTCAGGAAACGAGAGGGAAGAAAGCACGAGGCTGGGGTTGAATTTACACTCGGAGAGGTCCGGAATGGGACGAGGGGTGTCACGCAGGAGGTGCTGCAGAGGGGCACGGCCTGGCGCCAGCGCAGCTCCTGTTATTGCTGGTGAAGTGGGACAGCAGCCTCGCCCAACCCGCCCTCTTCCCTGTGGGGAGCTGGGCTTTGGGGGGACACCGACGGATCTGCTGGGCGACGGACGGCTCAGCCACCTGCATCGGTTTGGGGCGAGGAAAACCCTCCCCGGTGTGGTGCCCGGAGCGGGGCAAAGGCCAGCGCGGCTCCTCTGGGCTCACAGCGATTTCCAGGTCCTGGAGAGTGCAAACGAAGACACCTTGGAGGAGCCGCGGCCTCGGGCTGGGCTCTGCGGGGACACGGCTGCCTGGGAAGGGACTGCATAGACACATCAGCCGGGTGTGCAGCATCGGGCGGTGCCGGGACGCTCCTGCGCCGCTGCTGGAGCTCTGCCCGCACGTGTTCTGCTCCTTTCAGTCGCGGGAAAGGGGTGAAGGGGGCCTTCTCCTCCCAGCCTGGCGCTCAGGAATGGCAGAGCCACAGCGTCCCACTGGTTGCCACCCGAGCGTGACTCCGTGAGCTCAGACACCCCGGCGGCTCCCACGCGGAGAAGAGCTGCTGCAGGGACCCAGTGACAGCCATGGGATGGGCACCAGGAGGGCGTGGGTCACACCTCCTGGGTGTCCAGGCTGGTGGCCTGCTGGATGGGGGAAGCTTTGGGCTCTCCGGATAAACGGGGCCACCAAGCTCAGACCGCTGTGGTTGTTTAGAGCCAGACTGGAGCTTGCATCCCTTTCCGGAGGAGTTGAGGCCAGGGCTGGAGCTGTGAAGGTATTCACGGGAATGTTGGCTTGCCTGCAGGTGTCAGAGTTGGGAGGAGTCCCTTAGAAATCTTCCTGGAAAAACCTATTGCTTTGGGACAGAAAGCAGAGACTTCCTGCCGGAGAAAACAGATTTGTGAAAGAGCTGTGGAGACACAGCGTGGTCCAGACTCCAGACCTGGCACGATCCCCGTCACTGGGAGAACCAGGGAGGAGGATTACCCTGAAAATACAGGAGCTTGGTGCTGATGGCAGTTGGGACATCCTGTTGGGAAGCCAATATCTGCAAACAGCTGGATGTGATCCCAACCCCTTGATACACTGCAGGGTCCTGCGTGCCCCTAAGGACCTCGCAGACCCCTCAGACCCCTGTTTTTTCCGGAGGGTGGAAGGACCAGGGAGCTCCAGAGCTGGTGGTGATGGTGTGGAACCCTGTGCAAAGATCCCACAGGATTGCAGGCCATGGGAATGTCCCTCAGCAGGAAGCCAGATTGTCCTTGGAGGTAAAGCAGGGCTGATGGAGCTGCCGTGGGGATGTCAGAGAGGAGAGGATCAGTGTTCTGGAAAGCTCCTGGCAGCAGGGTTGGGATAACCCATTCTCAGTGGGGGCTGTAGCTCCAGCTTGTCCAGATGTACTTGGGAGAGCACTGGGAGAGGCACTGACTGCTCCAGTGGCATGGGGATGGTCTAAAAGGAGGCAGGAGAGCCTGGAGAGCTGGAGCAGAGGAGCAGCAGGGCACATGGACAGATCTTTAGCAAGGGGATTAGGTAAACAGTAACTTATATAAAGGGGTTTCGAGGCTTAAACTGAAGGTTTGGGTTATGGGTTGGGCTCTCTCCTATCCCAGGGATGGAGTGGAGAAGAGAATGGCTGGGGAGCAGAGGCACAGTTGAGAGGCATCTGCCCAAGGCCCAGACCTACCTGAACACTCACTTTCAGGAGCACAGATCTCCCACTGGCCTCCTGCCAGGTCCAGGAGCCTTCATGGAGCAAAGGCAGGTGGAGATGCCTTCAACACCCCAAGCAAGAGAAGTGAAGAGCACGCTGCCTTCACCTTGGAATTTGGTTCCTTGGTAAGGAAGGTGCTGAGGATGCCCTGGGGTGAGCTGTGGAGAGGACACCAAGGGGGCAGCCAGCAAGACCACCAGCTCTCAGAGTGCCCATTTTCCTGGACAATTCCCACTGAGCCAGAACAATTGACTGGACTCTTTAGTGGTGTCTGCTGGTAACCTAGAGGAGACCTATTGCTCTGAGATGAGAGGCATGAAGTTGCCTGAAGACAAGAGGATGCATGGCTTGGCGTGCATCCTCTCTTCTCCTCAAGAAGAAAGGGAATGGCATCCATCCCAACTCCTAGGAACAGCCCCTGGTCCATATTCTCCACGGGAGACGGGTGGAGCTAATTGGTGTGGCTGTGGAGAATACTGGTGTCACCAACTGGCGACGATCACCTCACCCAGGAACTCCTTTCTATCCTGTCCTGTTTTGCACAGGAAAGGCCCTTATGGACCTGTAAACATTCCCGTGTGGGACACAAGGAAATCATGTGCTCTGCCAGCTCTCATTCCCCTTTTCCTGCCCACAGCAGCCTCGTGTCTCTGCAGGAAAGCCGGGACACAGCTCCAAGCATGCATCCCAGTGCTCTGTGGAGATCTTTGGTCATGTTCTCGTGAGCTCGCTGCCTTGAGCTCGCTATAAAGTGCCACTGCAAGGGGCAGGAGGGGAGCAGGACAGTCCTTTCCATGGGCGGAGCTCAGGGGGACACTCTGGGAACCACTGTCTGCACGGAGTCTGGGTGTGACACCAGACGGGCAGAGGGGGACTTCACCCTTAACCAGGGGGCTGTTGCAAACCTGGCTCAGGGTGACAGCAAGCGTCAAAGCAGAACAGAGTGACACCAGGCCGAGCTAATCCCGAGTGGATTGCTTTCCTGGGAGGTGCTGAAGGCCAGATTCCCAGTGCAGCCAGGCCCAGGCTGGGGTGCTGAGCACCGTGTGTGCAGCGCTCAGCCCCCCTCGCCAACAGAGAAGCCACAGAGCCTTCTTGTCTCTGTTTAATCATCAACATACAGAGCTGGGCTCTTATTTACATCCAAATACACTTCTCTCTGTACAACAGCGTAAGAGCAACAATTCCATTCCCCTCTGGAGCGTGGAAACCCGGAGGCGAGTGACCACCACCAGTGACAGCAGGACTGGGGCCACCAGCTGCCAGCAGACAGTGGCAGGAGCTAAGTGGGGCTGTGTGAGGCACAACAACGTGCCCTGGTTGTGGTGTTCACCCTGGGGTGAGAGGGGTGTGCTGGAATCAGCCCAGCTGGGTTGCTGGACAGTAATAGCAGCCAGCCTTGGAGTGGTGGTGGAGCAAAGCAGCCTCGCTCACTGCAGAGTAAGACCTTCCCTGGCACCAGGACAGCCTGCTGAGCCCACATCCCCATGGATGGAAGCAACTGGAGCTGATCTGTGTCCTCTGTTTGCCGTGTGGATGTGCCTGGAGCATCACTGGACGCTGTACATGGGGGTCGTGTGACGCCAGAGCTGCTCCAGGACTGCCACCACTGGCCTGGCTCTCCCAAAAATCTTGGCTCGCATTGTCCAGCTGCACGTGTTGGGTATCCCAGAGCACCTCTAATGCTTGTAGACCCCGTGTGTGGGTAACTGAGCTGAGACCCTCACGGCCACAGCTTGTGTTGGTGGCCAGTGGCAAGTTAGGGAGGATTTTGGGGGCAGGACTTGGAGAATGACACAAGAGCCAGGATGTCATGCTGAATTCCACTAGCTCCAAGGTGGAGGAGACAGCTGGGGGATGGTCAAGCCCAAACTCTGGGTGGAATTGCATGGGACAAAACAATTCATCAGCCCTGCCTGAGCCTCCAAGAGACAGGCTGCCAGCCTCCTTGGCCATTCCCAGGATATGTCACCCAAACGCCAGCTTGGAACCCCTTGGCTGTCCTAATCCAGGGCTAAGACCCCAGAGCCTCAACGAAGCTTTTGATGAGAGATTTCCTCAACTTGTGAAAGTGTAAAAGATCTGGAAGGAGCCAGGTGAGCTTCACCTGGGCACAAACAAGAGGAATCCAGGTGTCTCACCATCATTTTGCTCCATCTCTGCTGAGCAAAGGGCTGGCACAGGGGAGAGGACTTGATGGGGAGCAGCACATCCAGTTGTGGGGAGGAATCCTGAAGCACAGGAATCCTTTGTGGCTCCCAAAACCATCTGTATTTTCTGTCACCATAGCAGGGGTGGGGTGGTTTCTGCAGGACAGTTGGGGGTGCTGCTTGGGGGATCCTGGGAGAATCCCGAGAGAGGGAAAACCAGCAGCAGAGTGTGTTAATGGGTGACTGCAAGGCTCTGTCATCCAGAGAATGTCCACAGTCAAGGTCTCTCAGATCTGGCTTGAAGCTCTGGGTTGATGTGATGCAGTGAGGAAGGTGGAGGGAGTGGGCCTTTCCTCCTCCAAGGTGTACAGACACCAAACACCTGCTTTGGGAAGGAGGACAACGTGGGCTTGTCCGATGTGAAACGAAAGCTGAGCTGGTGCAAGACACCAGATCTCCAACCCTGACACTGTGGGATGTTTGACTCTGCCTGGAAGGCCTGGAGTATGACATGGAGGAAGCTCTAGGATTTGCCTGGCCAGGTGCGTGTGGATGTCTCCCTGGGCATGGCAGAGTCTGCAGCTGTGTGGCACTGGCAGGCAGCTGCACTCCTTCCTTGCTGGGGTGCACGGCCTGATGTCCAAGAGCGCTGGAGCATCTTCAGGATTTGCAGTAGGGCTCTTCCCCACACCCATCAGAAGTCAGACCTGACCTAATCCCCCTTTTATGGCTGATCCAGGGAAAGGGGCTTGGCCTGAGCTTCCCTGGTGTTTTCCATGAGTTGTCTTCCTCCAGCTCCAAAGACATTGGCAGAACTGGTGGGAAAAGACAGGAACTGTCAGCTGGGATCTTGAAATGCCCTGGTCTTGGCACTTTTCCATTTTCAATGGCTCCAGGGATCTCTGGCAGTCACCACCAGTGGCACTGTCCGATGACTTGGGCTGGTGGGACTAACTGCAGTCTCCACTCTGCTCAGTCTGGAGCTCATCACAACAATGTTTGTTCTCAAACTGAAGGTCACACCTGGACATGAACAGGAGAGCTCTGGGGAGACAGAACCTGGAAAATGTGCGGCTTCAGGGCTTTTGTTTGGAAGGTCTTCAGCCCCTCAATGCCTCCAGGTTCTTCCTTGGTATGCACATGAAATTTAATCTGGCCAAATTTGCCCTGGAGTCACCTCACAGACATTTCAAGACATCCCAGTGCTAATTCTAATTTTTCTCTTCTAGCTGCTCCCCAGGGCAAAGAGCCAAAATCCCCACTCCTATTGATCCTTTGGCCAGCGCAAACTCCACTTTGCAACGTTTTTCTTCTCTTTATTGTGACTCGTGGTAAAAAATTGTCCGTGACAGGAAGAACCGAGCTCACCTTTCCCACATTTTAAAGCAGAATGCCAGGTTTTGCTGCCTCGGTGACTGTGCACGTAGGATTTGGTTTATTATTCTGCCAGGGCATAAGCACTTGCGTGATCTTAAGCATTTTCCCCTCTTACGACTTCTTTCATGCTCAGAGTTAGTAGCTGAGTATTTTCTTGGGCTAGGCCTGCGAGTTATTATCTCCATCCCTGGGGTGTGGGATGCCCCGTGGGATGGCTGCGGGTGCTGTTTGGAATGGCAGTACTGAAGGCTGGCCGTTGCAGTCCAGCTGTGATGCTGCCGTGCCCCCCCTGCGACTCCTGAGTGAGGCTTGAGTGCTGTTTTTTAAGCAGACCCTGGACCAAGAGAGTGCACCAAGGTATCACTTGTCTGGGGACAGGGTGGCACAATTGCCCACTTTCGGGGCAGATTGCTAAAGCTTCAGTTTGCATAAACATCCCATGGGTTTGGAGGCTTCCCCAAACCTCGATTCCATTGACTTTGGGAAGTAAGAGGGCTGTTGGGAAGGGAAACTAGCTCGGATTTCCAAGCTTTTTTCTTGCTGTAGCAAGCTTGGGTATAGAGTAAGAGTAAGGGGACCAAGGCAGAGGTGGGAGGGTATTTCTGCTCCCGGAGTTGGTCACAACCTGGGAGAGGAGTGGAACTGCAGGAGGAAACCACAAGGAAGTGAAAACGCAGCATATGTTAAGCTCTGCTGACCTCCAGAGAGGCTCCTGCTGGGACATCATTCCTTGTTGGCTTTTGTTACCAGGAGAGGCTCATCCTGCTCCTCAAGGATGTCCTAACCTCTTGCAACCAGGGCAAGAGGGAGTCGTCTGGTAGAGATATGTCTGGTTTCACTGAAATCAGTGGCCAAGCTCGCACTGACTTCACTAAGACCACCGTCTAGACAGGATACTTGATGCAGAGCACTCATCATCCCAAGAGCTTTGCTCCATTAGCCAATGTGGCTAAAAACGTCCTGGAAAAAAAAAAAAAAAAAAAAAAAAACAACAAACCCAAAAAACAACAAACCTGCCACTTTGAACTGTTTTGCTGCACGTAAATGCTTGGAAAACCAAAGAAACTGAATACAACCCTCTAAAACAACCAACTGAAGAAGGGTGAATTGTAGGAGAGGAGGTGGCAGCCTCTAGTGAACTAACAGTCAGGGCAGATTACAAAAGAGCCAATTGACCCTCACCAGCTGTACTAGGAAAAAACCCAGACGAGATGTCGCATTATCGATAGCAAACCAACGCACATCCGCAGTTATTTCACCTACAGAGCACAGAAGTGGAGAGTAAGGGTGATGGAGCCTGGTGGGACCATGCCCACACCGTTCCGACGGGAGCGCATTTTCCTTCGGAAGATCACTGGCTTGAGTAGGTAGTACATGCACAGCAATAAAATATTCCGTTGTGTCGCCTTGGTCCCCCCTCAGATCTCGGTGGACTCTATCCGCTCGAGTCTGGAGGGAGTCCACGTCTTCTTCTCCTCGGTGTGCGGGGGGCTGGTGGCCTTCGTGTTCATCTCATTGACCTTGTGCTCCAGGAGCTGGTTCTTCTGGTACATCTCCACGTAGTTCAGCTGCAGCTGCTTCTGGTACTTGATGACTTTCTCCTTCTCCTCCTGCCACGTGCGCCGCTCCTCCTCGAAGTCCATCACCTGCTGCTCCCGCTGCTGCCGCTCCAGCTTCAGCTCCGTCTGGAGCCGCTCCACCTCCCTCCGCAGGGTGTTCACGCTGTCCTCGCTCTGCCGCTGCATCTTGGCCTCGTCGCTCTCGCAGGCCAGTGGGTCCCGCAGCTTCTCCCCCAGGTCCCCGCCAAAAGACCCCGCAGGTCCCATGCTGGCAAGTGTCCGCTTCAGGCCGGAGACCTCCAGCTCACAGTGGTTCAGTTTTTCCCTCAGCACCTGGACCTCGCTCATCTTCCTCTGCAGCTCGCCCTCGCAGATCTCCAGGTTGACGCTCTTGGAGCTGTAGGAGTCCTTCAGGGTGAGGATCTGCTCCTCTTTCTCCCGGAGGAAGTTCTTACCTTCCTTGAGCTGCGACCGCAGTCCCACGATCTCATTGAGCTTCTGGGAGACGTCGGCTTGGGAGTCCTTCAGCTGCTGCTTGAGCAGGGAGATCTCACCTGCCTTCTGGCACACCTGTGGGGAGAGCACTCGTGAGGCTGGTGGATGGCAGCGAGGAGCTCCTTGTCCTCTGCACTGCCCACAAAACAGCCCTGCTCAAGCACCCAGCCTTCACCAGGACCCAGACCATGCCACAGACCTAGAGGTTGTCCCCCACTTTGTGTTTTTTCCTGGCTCTCAGGGACCTGATGCTGTTCCCAGCTGGAGTTGCCCAAACTGCCAAGCCCAGTGATGCAGTGCCCACCAGCAATGCTTCGCTCCTGCCTTCATTTTACTCTCCCACCCACAAACCCGCGGGGCTCAATTCCAAACCTTCTGCTGAGCATCTGCAAATGGCACATTTCAGAGCCTAATTAATCCCAGCTTCATTGTCTTTCCATCAGGATTAGCAGAATAGGGTCGTCTTGATTCTAGAGCTATGTTTTGCCTCTGCACCCTTAATAAATTTAAAGTTTCTAGCCTGTGCATGGAAGGATTAAAATTCTTCACATGCTCAAGATGAAAAAACGTTATGTTAGCACTGGCTATACAAGCAGACCTTGATAAAATGGTCTAAAAATAGGGACAGTAGGAAAAAGTTATGTAGGACTCAACAGGAGAACTAGAAAGAGGAATTTGTTTTTCAGCCTTTTAAGAGAGATCAACTTATTAACAACCGAAAAAAGTGTGTTACAATGGAAAACATGAGGTAAACATGGCTGTCAATGTCATTCTTAGCTCAGTTACTTTTATATCTTCAATTTAAAAAGATCAAATATCTGAAAACCGGTTTCAAGGTTTGCCCAGATGAAAATGGTAAAAGAATTTAATGAAAATCGACTTAAGCCCATTTTTTGGCAGGCACAAGTACCTGTGTGGAAAGACCTGTATTCCGTGAAACTGGTTTTGAATGTCACGACTTGGAGTGACCAGACTGTGAAGTCAAATTATTAACCAGCACAGGAGGGTGTGCACAAAAAGTTGTGCTTATTTTAGCTTAATTGAAATCAACATGCCTGGGACTCAGACAAATGGGGTGACAAGTGTCACCTGTTACCTGGAGGTCACCAACCCATGGCTGTTATCTGTGGGCTCCACTTAGGGCATGTGGGAGGTACTTTGGGTCACCAGATCCCACAATGGAAACCTCATTTACGGCCTGTTACAACAATGCTCTTACCTCCCACTTGGTCTCTTCAATCTTCGGGAGAAACTCAGCCTGCTCCTTCTTGAAAGCCACAAATTTCTTCTCCAGCTCCTCTCGTTGCTGGAGGAGTTGTCCCATGTCGTCCTGGAGTTTTTTTTTCTCCTGCTGGAGCTTGAAGATTTGGAGCTGCAGAGCCTGCTGAGCCCGCTGCGCCTTTTTGGAGACCTGCTGCAACTTGTTGGCATAGTTCTGCCTCAGGTCCTCCATTTCCCTCTCCCAGATCTTCTGCTTCTCCTCAAACACCTGGAAGATGGCCGCCTCGCTCTTGTCCAAGTTCCTCCGCATCTGCAGCACCTCCTGCTCCTTCTCCCACAGCCGGTCCTCCAGGTCCTGGATGATGTCGTCGGTCGAGGGCGAGTGGAAAGGCATCGTTTCGTTGAGATGGTTCAGTCTGTTGAAGGAAGAGGTGCTCTTGCTCGAGGACCGCCCGCTGTCTGAGGTAGATATCCCGTTGTATCCCACGATGTTCTTCTCCACGTAGGTGGTCCCGATGCGGTTGATGTGGCTCGTGGAGGCGCTCATGGGGCCCACGTGCTGGCTGTAGCCCGTGCCGTAGGTGGGCAGGCTCGTTAGCGAGTTACGGCCCGAATCCGAGAGCCCCCCGCCTTGGTTTGTAGTCCTGTTAAGGCTGCTCTTGTCGAGTCCACCCTTGGGTGCGGACGGGCTATTGCTGTTGGCATGGTTCAAGCTCTTTCTGTTCTCTGCCATCCCGTTGCTCTGCGGCGGGCAGAGGTTCTGCATGGAATGGAAGTTTTTAGGAACTACTGGTTTAAAGGCTGAGGGTCTAACTAAGGGCTCATTGCTCTGCAAAAAGGAAAAAGGACCAGGCATCAAACACAGCAGGAGGCTCGGTAACAACACACAAAAGAGACACATCGGCACAGGGTGGGGCTTATGCAGCTTGGGCTGGCTCCTTATCCCACCTTGTTACGCATTTGGGGTTGCACATGAGGGACCTGTGGTCACTCAGAGGGCAGCACTTTGCCTTCCCTTCCTCTAGCCGAAAAGAAACCGTCATGACTCACCCCAAACCTGCATGATTTTTCTCTAGAATACTCCTTGGGTTCTCTTAGTGCTTGTCACAAGGAGGGCTGCCCCTTGCTTGCCAGACCTGACCAAAATAACTCTAATTTTTTCTGATTATGTTTCTAGCCTTGAGGTTGCATTGCCCTTTTGCTGAAAGCTGAATTGAACCCTTGGATTAGCAGCCCTTTGGCCTCAGGAGCATCACATCTCCCTCCTGCCAGCAGTGACTGTGCCTGGGGGGACCTCATGTCCTGCTTGTCCTCAGACAGGAGCAGGTAGGAGCTGTGACAGCAGTGACACCAGGCAAGGAACATGCTGGAGCTGCTCTTCATTTGAAATTTGTGTTTTCTGTGGCATAAGCAATGCTGGGGGACAATAGATCGCAGCTGTAGGGGATTTAGAAAGGATTTTAAAGCCTTGCACATTCCTCTCCCATCAATGCTCCATTAGAAACAAAATTTTCCTCAAAATGGGATTGAGTCTCCCCTACTGCAGATTGGATTTTAGGTGAAAATTAAACTGGAGGAAGCAAAGGTATTCTGAAAATGCCTTTTAGGAGGAACAGAATAAGCCCCACTGAACAGGTTGCAGGCTGGAGACCAAGTGTGAGACTGAGATGGACTGCAGGGGCTGTTGGATTAACAACCCAGGAGAAAAGGCCACCAAATGCTGCAGAAATAATACTGGACACAAATTATGGAAATTACTGGAGCAGAGCAGCAGGCTACATAAAACACTGCTGGTCTGGGGCTCTGTTCCTCCAGGCCCGAGAGATTTCGCTCCCTGAAGCCAATATGAGCCATGAGGACTGGGCTGGGCTGGGAGATAACGTTTACAGGGGTAGTTCCCAAGTGTTTTTCCTTACAAGGGGCACTGGGATTGGGAACAGATGCTCATGGCTGCTTTCAGACAACGGCTTTAGGTGTCAGTGGGTGGTTGGAAACTGCCTATAAAAGGCACAAAACACAAAAAACAGGAATGGGACTCAGATGCTGGACCTACTGAAACAGGGGCCGACTCCAGCTCCCTCCCCATCCTTCAGGGAGGTAAGCACAACATCCCAGGGAAGCTGGAGTAGCCAGTGACTTAAATGAGCTGTATGTGGAAGACTTGTGGTCACACTCTTGGGTTCCTCAAGAACTAACAACGCCCCTGAAAGTCGTAAGAATTATATCATCTCTGCATAAAAATGTACAAAACAAAAACGAGACCATCAAGACTGCAGCGTTGCCCAAGGCCTCCCGGTCTGTGCTTCCAGAGAAGCACCACGGCCACCCAGCTGCTCCAGGAGTTTCTCACCTGGTCTAGCTTGCCGGAGATTGGCAAAATCTTTGGTGGGTTACCGGGCTCTCGGTACTGGGGCGGCGGCGGCGGCAGGTTCTTCTCGTTGTTGGTGGTCACGTTTCCGCAGATGTCCATCTTCACCTTCTCGCTCTTGCGCAGGTCGCCGTTGATGTAGAGGGAGTTGGAGACTTTCTCCGACTTGTAGGTCTTCTCCTCGCCGGAGTAGCGGTGGGGGATCTCCCGCGCGGAGTAGCCGTTGCGGGGCCCCTCCGTCTGCCGGCCGCTGCTCTGCGTCCGCGTGCCCACGCTCTTCATGGCGAACTCCTGGTCGTTGGCCACTCCGCTGCCCACGCTCCCCATGGTGCTCTTGGGGATGGTCTGGGAATACCGGGGGGCGAAGCCGTGGAAGTTCTCCGGGCTGGGGTAGGCCGGGTCACTGAGGACGGGCAGCGTCTCTAGCGTGGCCATGGCAGCGTAGGGGTGAGGTGGAGGCACAGCTCAGTGGCACTGGGACAAGGAGGGAAAAGGGTTGTTAAAGAGATGCCTTTTGTCTGCCGTGGCCTTTGCCGATCAAAATTATGTCCTGGTGATGGGGTTCTCCTCTCCCCTCGGAGGAGCAGCATTCCCCAAATCCCACCCACTGTTATCAAAAAGAGCTCCTAATCTTCTCAATCCAAGGGTTGTGGTTCCCAGGGGAGTGAGTTGCGTGGATTTTAGTAGGCACGGCTCTACAGCATCGGTGAGACACAACCGTTTGCTGTGCCCAAGCTTGAATTGTTTCTGTCACTTTTCCCAGGTTTGAGTAAATTTGTGTTCCCATGGGGATGGAAGGTCTCCATCCCTGGTCCTGGTTCATACATGTGCTCCCCCCAGCACATCCCTTAGGGATGACACCACAGGGTTTAAGCAACACAATTTTCTATCTTTCTTGGGATTGCTGCTCGCCTGAACTTGAGCTTTTAAAAAGATGCTTCTGTGCAGGTGGCATCCTAAATTTTCTTTTAAATCCTTATTCCCCTTCTCCATTTGATTCTTACTTAGGCTGTGCCCTGGGTTGGCCAAAACTAGGCCATGAGACATGGATAACATGCAAATAGTTGTCTTTCATTAGGGTTGTCCTGGGACCAATTATCCTTGGGACCAATTCTCACATGTCTAGATGCTCTTCATCAGCTTTTACACAAGGGTGTAAAATCTTATTTAAGGAAGTAAAAGACCTACAACAACCTTTTTTTTTGTTGCTTCATTGAATAATGGAGAATCCAAACCTGTACCAGGCAAGGATATCATTACCTGAAGGAAGGGAGAAGGTGCATTGCAAATTTTGACTGATTGAACCAGACCTAGAGGAGCAAGGTCAGTGGCTTGTGGACAGCTGTGGCCACTCAGCTGACCACTGCCCACCCGCCCTACTGAGTTCATTGACTCGGTCCCCATGGGACAGAATGGATGCTTTTCTTTTGTCTCAGGCACCTTCAGTTCCAAGTTTTCCAGGATAACCCATCCTGACAGTGTGGAGACTAAAGCAGGACTTAAGGGCAGCAGAAGGTGCAGGTTTCCCTGTGGATGGGATAAAAATAGAGGTGCCCTTTGGAGAAAGGTTCAGGGATGGCAGAGTTCAGCAGGAAGGGGAGATGGAGAAAATCCCCATTTCAGTGGGGTTTTCCCTCTCCTTGGGGTAGGGATGTTCATTCAGCCCTCCCTGAGCAAAGCAGAACTGGGTTTATTTCCCTGGAGAGCAAGCTGAGGTCTGGAGCTCAGCTCCCACGTGGTGCCTCACAGGGCCTTGCTATTTGCACTAATAATGGAATGGAAAAAGAATTAAAAAGGTTAAAGCAGGGTCTGTGCTGCTCAGCTTTGCTTTTATTAAACTGCATTTCTGGAGGATTCTCCTCCCCCTTTCCCAGCACCCTGCCCTGACCAAAGTACAGCCTGAGTGGCAGATGTGGCAACTGCTGTGCCAGAGGGAGAGGACACAGAGCTGTTGAGATGGTATTAAAGGTCCCTTCCAACCCAACCCAACCCAAACCAACCCATTCTGGGATTTTAAGATCAACGAGCATTAAGTGAGTACTTTGTGGCCCCTGCTGAGGACACCCTGCAGTTTGCACCTCTGTCCCCAGCAGATGATCTCATGTCATTCCCTGATGAAAGTCTAAAGACCAGGCAGTAAAAGGAGGATCACATGAGCACGTGGGGGGATCCACCACAGCCAAAACACGAGTGTTTATTGGTCATGAGTGACGAAACCTCTGCCAGCAGCAAGAAGTGGCAGGGTCTGGTCACGTATGCGGCATGTGACATTTGGACACGTGCTCCCAGCAGCACTCAAAGGCTCATGACCCCGTCACACCCTAAAGACACTTCCCAAAGAACATCCCCACTGACAGTTCATGAGTGCACAATGCCCAGGGGTTAATCCAGGTCCTTGCTGAGCACCTTGGCTGGGCTGTGGGGTGATGAGGAAGGATGGAGAACACCCACCTGAAGCCGCACTCAACCACTTCGGATTTTATGAGTCAAGGGAAGACTTTTTGTCCTCCTAATTTAGGAATAACCTGCTTTTCAGTGACTTTGGGAATCTTTATAGGCTGTGACTTCTTTTTATGGGACACCAGGCACCACGGGAGGGATGTGCTGGAAGGTCTCAGCTCCAGACAAGGAAGTGGCATTGTCTCCTTGAAGTGCTCCCCAGCCAGCCAGGGAGAAATCCAGGTTACTTTTCCCTCACTGGGTAAATTTCACAGTGACATTTGCACATTTACATTGACTCTCTGAGGGCAGGATGAGGTCACTGGAAAGTCTGATCCTTCCAAAAGAAAAAAAAAAAAAAAAAAAAAAAAAAAAAGGCCAACACAACAAGCATTTTCTTTTAACTGGGAATCATCCAAGAAAATATTCTGAAAAAAAAACCCTTGTTCTTAGCTTATGTTTACTGCAAACCTGGGATCTGATAAACAGAGCATACAGACAAGTGTTACAAATATGTTACTAAGGAGATTCCAGAAGTGCCGAGAGATGCCTGACAGTACAGCTTTGTTTGCCTAAAAGGGCCATTTTTTCCCAGGAACAACAGCCCTTGGGTTTGTATCTTCTGGCCAGTTCCCAGTCAGATTTTACATTGGTTGTTCCTTGGCAGAACTGTGAAATCACATTTTGAGCACAGGAATAACGTTGCCACGCTCCGGCACAGAGCAGGAGAGTCTTTTTTTCTCCTTCCAGGTCTGAGGGAATGTGAGGAAACTTCCCCAGGACATTTCTTCTCCTTAAATCTCATCATCTCTGGGGCAAGAGGACAAGAGGGAATGGCTTCAGACTGACAGGGCAGAGTTAGATGGGATATTGGGAAGAAATTCTTGACTGAGGGTGGGCAGGCCCTGGCACAGGGTGCCCAGAGAAGCTGTGGCTGCCCCTGAATCCCTGGAAGTGCCCAAGGTCAGTTTGGATGGGGCTTGGAGAAACCTGGGCTAGTGGAAGGTGTCCCTGCCCATGGCAGGGTGTTGGAAATGGGATGAGTTTTAAGGCCCCTTCCAAACCAAACTATTCCATGATTCCACGATAACTGCTTCCCTCCCATGGGAGCATGAACTGAAAATTCATGTTTGAACTTTTCACAGACTTTGTTTGTGATTCCCGGGGGTGCTGAGCCTGTCCATGAGTTTTTGCCAAGTGTTTTTGCCTTTATCAGCATTTCATTCCCAAGTCCATCCTTTTGGAAGAAAGAAGAGTCACCCTCGAGCATGGCTGGGTGACCTCTCTGACCAGGGACACTGGGAATCCACACACTCCACATTGCACCACCTCCCCATCCCATCCAACCACAGTGGCCTCTTGGCCTTTCCTGCAGCAGCCTCGCCTCGGAGGCAGCAATATTTTGATGCCTGATGCAGAAAATCTGGGGTGAAATGTCCTTTTCCCCAGCTATGCCAAGCAAACTCTGCATGTCCACCTCTTACCAAGGTTTCCCAACGTGCCTGCAGCTCCAGGACATTCGTAGATGTTATTGTAAGTACAGTGATTTGTAAAATAACAACTGCATCTTTCCACTTGCTCCACCCAAACCATTCAGTGAATGCCTTCCAGTTAGAAAGAAGAAAAATTGCTCTGAGATAAGCAGCTGAATGGTTAACTAAGACTAAATTATGGAGGCCTGGCTCTGTTTCTGCCTGAGGAGGTTAATTGTTAACACTCTCCCAACAAAGGCCTTGGGGAGAGAGACACAGCACTGGAGAAGGGAATCAGTCATCGGTCTTGAGCACGAGAGCTCCAGCAAAGAGCCCCAGAGCAAGGCGGGGCTTGGCACACGTGCCCATCCCAGGCATGTGGTGCTGGCAGCACGGGCAACAAAGGCACCTGAAAGGTCAAAAATTCCCCCCCTTGCCAACTGTGGTAACAGGTGTGCCCCTGACCTTCATTAGTCAGGTTTGTTTGCGTGGGCTTTAACGAGCGAGCAGTTACTGACACCAGAAACCCTGCTCTGTTCTGTTGTTTTTTTAGGGGCAGGGCCTACACCTGCCCCGTGTTTACAGCTCTGGGGTTGGCTCTGCCAGTTTGTTGGCAGCGCTGCCAAGGGGTTGGTTTGGTTGGAGGAGAAAAAGTCAGTATGTCCTGCGGTGATGGAACAGGTTAGAGAGGGTGGGAAAAGAATGGCTGTGATAATTTCAGCTTCATCCAGGAAGAGACGTGGAGTGGGAAGGACAGGAATGGGTCAGCAGTGAAGACACAGACCCTGTAAGGGAGCAAAGCCACCTGTGTCCAGTGAGGCATTAACAAGCCCTGGGAAAAACCACCACTGAAACCCAAGACTTGGACTTGTAGAATCATAGAATCACAGAATTATTCAGGTTAGAAAAACCCTCTAAGACCACGGGGTCTGACTGTTCCCACAACGCTGCCAAGGCCACCACTGACCATGTCCCCAAGTGCCACATCCACATGGCTTTTAAATCCCTCCCAGGATGGGGACTCCACCACTGCCCTGGGCAGCTGTGCCAGGGCTGGACAACCCTTTCCAGGAAGAAATTTTCCCTAATATCCAGTCTAAAACCTCTCCTGTTTAGAGGCTGTTCCCTCTTGTCCTCTTAGTTTCAGGTGCAGCTTTCAGTCACATCCCTCTTCCTCTCCCTCACCTTTTCTTGTACATCATGTCCTCCAAAAAGGCCACTCAGCTACTGCTCTGCCTCCTGTGTGTCACAGGCTGTCACTTGCCACCTCCTTATGGCCGTGCTGGTCCCAAACCTGGCTGAGAGCTCCTCCACTGGGATTGATTCAAGAGGCAAGGACACCACAGCTCCCCTCCCACCTGGCTCCAGTGCCCCAGCACCTCCTGTTCTCCTACACCCTTCTCAAATTGCTCAGTCTGAAGAGGGGAACAGAATGAGCTTTTCTTGCCTCTCACAGACATTTTTTCCAGCCCTCAAGTAACTCTTGTGGCTCTTTTCTGCACCTCCTCCTAGTCCTTTCCCCCCATCCTGGCTTGGTGGCTGCCAGGTTTTCCTCTGCCACTGGAATACGGCACGAACCCACTTGAACCTGTCTGCAAAAACATGCAGATCTCCAGCTTTTCAACCACAAGCTTTTTCCACAACCAAAAGCCAAGTGAAGTCAGAAGAACAACTCCTGCTCCTTCCCCAGGTCACAGACCTCTCTTTTCCCATTCATCCCTGCACTGCAGATCTTTTTCTAAAAAGCAAACTCAGGAAGGCAGCTTGGAGGGTCAAGGAGTGGCAGATTCTTGCAGCCACCCTCAGACACCTCTTGGGCTGTGGGGCTGCTGTGCATCTGCACATTTTCCATCCTTCTGTGCAAAGGACTTGTGATTGGATTGACTTTTGGACACAATCCTGAGTAACGTGCCCTAGCTGGAGCAGGGAGGTTGGACTTGGACTGCCCAGCATGGTAGCCCTGCCTAGGAACATCCAATTTGGGAATGTGGGGACCACCCTGACCCTTTCCAGCTACGCCTGTCCCAGCACCTGAGAGCACTGAGGGGTCTGCAGAGGGACCTGCAGCATCCTCAAAGCCCTCAGCCCTCCCAGTACAAACCCATTTCTGAGACAGGAAGATCACACTTTGCTTTTCTCTCCTCAAGAGAGGGGGTGGCAGGTTTAGGGGCAGGCAGGTCCCGGTTTTGGGGGCTGCACTTCCTCGGGCTGCTGTGGGAAATAAAAGTGAGCCGGCTTAGAAACATTTCCTTTTCCTTTCCGCCTGCTAATGAGATAATTACAGCCTTTTGTATTCTGGGAAACTACTTTCTCATTATGGGGGCCGCATCAGCTATTTACATAATAAGCCTGAAACAAAAGAAATGAGATGAAAAGACCCAGTTGGCTCTTCCTTGTTGGGCTGCCAAGGGACAGCCCGGCAGGATGATGGATTCCTGCATCCCCAAAGCTCCTCTGGTCTGGAGTGGGTGGCAGCACCTGACTCAGGATGTCCCCAGCATGGGATGCTCCTCACCCTCAGCTGTGAGGGTCCCCAGGGTGCTCAGAACCAGCTCTTAAAGCACTCACTGCAATTCCTGATGGCAAAGGATTTGGGAGGGTGGCCACGAATCCAGACCCACATCAAGGAGAGTCATGTCAGCGTCTGTGGGGCTCACAGCGGCACCTGGTGACAAGTCCCACCTCCAGAGGTGTTCGGTACCAAACTGGCCTGTCCCTTGTCCCATCTGCTGTGTCCCAGTTTCCTCCAGCTGTGGTCATGGGACAATCTGGGTACCAACCTGTGCCATCCCATATCCCATATCCCATATCCCATATCCCATATCCCATATCCCATATCCCATATCCCATATCCCATATCCCATATCCCTGTTCCCTGTTCCTTGTTTCACTTTCTGACCAAAGGACATGATGGGTACCAGACTGTCCCATCCCATATCCCAAATTCCAAATTCCAAATCCTAAATCCTAAATCCCATATCCCATATCCCATATCCCATATCCCATATCCCATGTCCCTTGTTTCACTTTCTGGCCAAAGGACATGATGGGTACCAGACTGTCCCATCCCATATCCCAAATCCTAAATCCCATATCCCATATCCCATATCCCATATCCCATATCCCATGTCCCTGATTCTTGTTTCACTTTCTGGCCAAAGGACATGATGGGTACCAGACTGTCCCAGCCCATTTCCCTGTCCCCCCAGCTGGCCAAGGGATGCATTGGTTACAAATCTGTCCCATTTCCCATTTCCCATTTCCCATTTCCCATTTCCCATTTCCCATTTCCCATTTCCCATCTCCCCATGCCCCAGCTGGCCAGTGTGTACCAACCTGTCCCACCCCATGTCCCAGTTCCCTGCCCCCATAGCTGGCTAGGGGGACACTGGCTACCAAACTGTCCCATCCCACATGCCCATGCCCTGTCCCCCAGCTGGCCAAGGAACTCTCTGTGCACCAAACTGTCCCTGCCAGCCTCACCACCTCTCTTCCCCAATAAAGGCCCCATTGTTCCCTGACAAAGCCTGAACAGTGCAGCCTGCTCCACCTTCCCTGGCCAGTCCTCCCACTCTGCTATCAGTTTTCCTCCCTCAGCTGGTCGCTGTGTTTAGGGGACACAGTCTGCTGCCACCCTGTCCCCATCCCCCAGGACGTGGCAGGAGGGGGAATCGTGGCAAAGCACAGCCACAATCTGCACTGTGGAGCACACGGCCTTGGCTCTGTGCCCTCCTGCTTGTCCCGCCTTCCCTCTCAGCTCCCTGAGGGTGTTCCTGGAATGGACACCCAGCCACAGCTTCCTGGAAACCCTTTACTGACAGTAAAATAAGCAGTAAATCGATCTGGGCATGGCTGCTGCTCATCCTGAAGAAGCTGCTCCACCTGTCCCAAGCCCACCTCCTCCACCCCAGCTCCTCATCTCTGGGTGTTTTATCCCAGTTTTAATCCACAGGATTTTCTGGATCCGAAAAAGCAGGCAGAGTGGAATTAAAAGCCAAGCACCTGGCAGGTCACGCCAGTCTTGAGCTGTTCCAGTAAGGGAAGAAATCAAAATTATTCTGAAGGCTGCAGCGAGGTGGGCAAAGCCCCAGAGAAACCTCGGCAGGTGACATGGGGGTGTGACAAGGTACATTTCTACAGTCCCAGGGAGGTTTTTTTGTCTCATCCTTGGAGGTTTTCAAGCCCTGAATGGACCAGCCAGGGTCCACCAGCAGCAGGATGGCCTGGAGAGCTCCTGGGATCCTTTCCACCAGGAATTATCCAGCCATGGAGTATTTTGCAAGCCACACTGGATATCCACCAGCATTGCCCTGGCCAAAGTCCTCATCCTCAGGGGGATTTTTTCCCCCCTTTTCCTCATCTGCTCTCAGAACCCTGGGTTTGGATCCAGGCTGGCATCCTCCAGGATGCACCTGAGGGCAGATAGGAAGGATTTTCCATGACCTGCCTGATCTGTCCCCATCATCCCAAGGGGCAGCAGGACAGGACGGCTTCAAGCTCAGCCTGAACTGCCATCCCAAATCCTGTGTGTCCATCTGGAAGGGTTCATCCATGCTCTCATCTGTGACCCTTGTGACTGCCCCCAGAAGATACTCAGGGCCAGCTGTGTCATTGTCCCCCGTGAGGTCCTGATGGCAATCTCTGCCCAGAAAAGCCCCAGCTTTGGTGGCACAGGGAAAACTCCCTGGATTCCCTGGGTACAGGGCAAGGACAGTTTGATGGAGCAGCCTCAGTGCTGGCTGCAGCCCTGAGGGTCTGGCATGCCCCATACCATGGGATGGACTGCTCGGGGTCATCCCAGCCCTGCGTGCCTCAGTTTCCCCTTGTTAAGGGGCTGCCAGTGGGATCCAGGGTGAGATTTCCCCACTTTGAACAATCCACCTCCGTGCACCCCATCTCTGCTTTGATCCCCTGGTGCAAACACAGCCCAGCAGGTACTTCTCATCCCTAAAAACCATCTGGAAAGGGCCCCACCAGCTCAGCCCTGCACTGATACACTGAAGATCCTTTGGAAAGGTGGCTGGAGATGAGGTGATGCCAGCTGAGCCTGAGGGACTCCCCAGCACAGGGGATATGTGGAAGCTCCTGGTCACCACTGAAAGTGTCCCAGCACAGAGCTGCATCCCTTGCCTGGCTCTCCAGCACCTGCCTGAGCATCCTCACACATCCCCACACCCCAAATCTCAGGGATCCCCGTGTGATCCCCTGCTCCAGCCCAGCTCCGTGGCCCCAAATGCCCTCTCTTTGTCACCAGACACCCCTGTTGACGAGATGCTGCCGGGGGCGGACCCAATCCTGCCCTTTGGGATGAGCCATCACCCCCAGAGCGGTTCCAAGGAGCCGTCCCCCGAGCCCTGCCTGACTCTGCCTTCCCCAAACTTTGTCCAAACCTCTGTCCCCGCAGGAAGGACAACGAAGGGACCGGCCACCGGCTGCCACCCGCCGCCCACGCCACCAGCCCGGCCGTAATTTATCATTAACTCGCCCCGAGGAATTTCTTGGGCGCGGAGCCAGCCCGGGAAGTGCTCGCTCCTCCCCGGCCACCACGCTCGGAGCAAGCCCCCACAGTGGGTGCCTTGTCCCCAGCGCCGGAATTAGCGCTGCTAAACCGGAGCGATGCCCTAAAATCCGCTGGGGTGCAAGGTCTCGGTGCTGGGGGGGTCCCATCTGGATCCAGGGGGGGTTTATAGAGGGGGAAATCGCAGCTTTGCCCACCCAGCTCCGCGCACCCCATCTCTGACCCCCGCGGCGAGCGCAGCCCGGTGTCCCCCCCCCCCCCAAAAAAAAAAAATCGCCTGCAAAGCGTCCCACCAGCTCAGCCCTGCGCTAATCCACCGCAAACCCTTCGCTCCCCTGCCCGGCCCCAAACAAAGACACCCAGCGAGAGGGGGAAGGAGAGGAAAGGAAAGATCCCACAAAAATCCGGCACGGGATTTACCTGCGCAGCCCAGGGGTGCATCCTGCAGCTCCCCATCCTCCGCCGACCGCGAAATTCATTGTTTCCCTGCGTGGTATCCCGGGAAAAAGTCCAAAATAATACCTGCGGAGAGCAACCTGCTGCTGGGCTGGGGCCAAGGGCTGCCCTTCGCTCGGTGGGATTGGCCACGGCGCCCGCAGGAGCTTTAACTCTTTGTGCCCACCTCCGGCAGGGATTTTGGGAAGGGATGGCTCCGTCTTCCTCAAAGGGGAATTTGGGGCCGATGGTTTGTTTGAGCATAAATGGGAACTTTGGAGTCAGACGCTGGGTTTTCCTGAAATACGGGTTTGGAGTTTGCCTTTTTCTGTTTTCAGGCGGGGATTTTGGGGTCTGATGGCTTGTTTCTGCACAAACAGGGATTTGTGGATATGGAAAGTTTTGGGGTTTGCTCAAGTAGGGATCTGTGGATTTGGAAGGTTTTGAGGTTTTGTCAAATAGGAGTTGTAGATTTGGAAGGTTTTGGGGTTTGCTCAAGTAGGGATTTGTGGATTTGGAAGGTTTTGGGGTTTGCTTAAATAGGGATCTGTGGATTTTGAAGGTTTTGGGGTTTGCTCAAATTGGGATTTGGGATTCAGAGGCTTGTTTTATCTCAATCAGGGAAATTGGGGTCAGACCATGTGTTTTTCTTCAAATGGGAATTTTGGGATCTGACATTTTGGTTTTGCACAGAGAAGGTTTTGAGGGTCTGACAGGTTGTTTTGCTTAATTGGAATTTTGGGATCTGACTGTTGGGCTGTTTCGTTTTAATAGTTTTTTTCTCAAATAGAGAATTTCAGACTCTCAGAACTTGTTTTCTCTCAAATGAGGAATTTGAGATTCAATTTGCTCAAACAGGGATTTTAGGATCAGACAGCTGGGGTTTGGCTTATTTTACAAATAGGGAATTTTGGGGTCTGATGGCTGATCAAATCAAGATTTTGGGATCAGGTCACTTATTTTGGCTAAAGGGGGATTTTGGGGTCTGGCAGCTGGTTTTCCTCAAATAGGGATTTGGGGTCTGACTGTTTTGTTTTTTGTTTGTTTATTTTTCAAAAGGGGATTTTAGGGTCTGGGGGGGCTTGTTTTGGTGCAAAATAGAGATTTGGGGCTCTAAGAGCTGGGCTGTTTTCAAATGGAATTTTGGGGTCTGACAAGTGGCTTTTTTTTCAAGTAGGGATTTCTCAAAACAGCTCGTTTGCACTCAAATACTAATTTTGGGATCTTTCTATCTTCTCAACTTTGCCATCCTTCTGGGGATGCTTCCCAGCTGCGTGGCTGAAATGAAAGGCTGTGCAGAGCTCTGAAAGAGGGGCAGAGAATTGGGATGAACGGGATGATGCATCCATAGAATGGTTTGGTTCGGAAGGGACCTTAAACCTCATCTCCTTCCAACCCCTGCCGTGGGCAGGGACACCTTCCACTATCCCAGCTTGCCCCAAGCTCCATCCACCTGGCCAAAAGCTGGATGTGGATGCTGCCCTCTTTCCTTTCCATCATTCAGAGCAGAGCCCTGGTGGCACAGGATGGCCCGGAGCTCCTTTTCCCACTTTCCCAGCTGCCGGCGCTGCGGCGGGAGAGCAATCAGGCTTCCCGTCGGGGGCCGTCTTGCCTCAGCACTTGCTCTGGATTATTTGCAGGCATGGAGGGAGGGAAATAAAGCCACACAAAGCTACCACTTATTTAAACACATTTGCTCAAGTGAATTTTCTGTTGGCAGGATGTCTGGGGATCAAAGGAGTCGCCGGTCGGGGCCTCGCAAACGGAGCCGGTGTTGGTGGGCAAATAACAGCGAGAGCAGGAAAACAGCAATAATGCCAAAATAATCAAATATGGGTTAATGTGCACTTAAGCCAGGGCAAAACACGCTGCTGGGGTGCAAGGGGAAGGTGTAAATTATACCAAAATGCATTCCTGTGGAGATTCAAGCTCGCAATTTTGCCCTTAAGCTCCAGAAGCGGAGAATTCTGACAAACAGGCTGGTTTTGGGGATATGTGTGCACCTTGTAGCCACACAGACAGAGAGCCCTTTCCATCCCTGGCACTGCTCTGGCAATGAGCAGAGCTGGCTGAGGAGCTCTGCTGGGACGTGGACCCTTCCCAGCAGTGGGATTTGGGGAAGCTGCCCGAGCGCAGGAGCCTGTGGCTGCCCGGCAGGGAGCTGCAGCAGTTCCAGATCTCACAGGAGACAGGCAGTTTCCTGACACTGCAGCTGCAGGAGCTCGTGCTCCCTTTGGGAGCTGAGTTATGTCTTAGTGCTCCCCACAGATGAATAAATCATGACGGGAGAGACTTTGGAGAAGGCTGGAAAATCCAGGATAACCCGTGCTCCTGGCGCTCTCAGGTGGGGTGTAAATGTTTGAACCCCCAGCTCCCATTTCTAACCCAGGGCTCGGGTGGCTGAGCCAGGAACCTCTCTGCCCACCTCCAGCAGAGCCCCTCCATCACCTCTGAGAGCCAACAGAGACCCCCAGTTCTCACCCAGCACCCCTTTGTGCCAGGGCTCCTGCACAGCCAGCTGCACCCAGGCCACCGTGTTTCCCTGTCCCCATGGGACTCAGCCACCAGGACTTGATCTCAGCCCTTTGTGGGGTTTATCCTTCTCTGCTCTGTCCTTTTTGGGTGGCCGTGGTCAAACTGTGTCACCCAGACCCAACCAGCTGAGGTGACCTCCAGCCTGAGACTACAGGGTTGGGTTTACCCACCTAAAAATCCTTCCCTACCCAGCCACCATGGCCTTGCTCTGTCTGGGGCTGAGGCTTTGAACATCCACCCAAAGCCTTCTTCCTCTTGAAGAAAGGAAAAATTTACTCTTCCAAAACCCAAACTATTTGTTCCCACGTCCTTCTGTTTTCTTTTCCCTTTTCCTTGCAGGAGTGGCAGCCCCCTGGCTGGGTGATTCCCATTCCCTTGGAGCCTTTCCATTTCAAGATCCCCGAGCTCTCTGAGATCCTTGGAGTGCACCTGCAGGATTGGTTCAGTGTTCTTTGCACTGATCAGAGAAGGAGAAAAACATCAGCTGCAGTGAGGACTGGAGGAGCATGGATGGGCTGGGGCATTCCCCAGGGAACAGGGGTGGAAAGCCTTGATGTGCTCAGGCGTGTGGCAAGGCAGAGGTGGAGGTGGGAATGGGAGCAGAGACAGCGGCTCCCTGCACTGGCATTTCTTCCTTGAAAGCTCTGGGGAGATGCTTTTCAGAACACGACATCCCAATGTGAGCAAGAGCCTCCCTCCTCTCTTCACCCAGACTCCTTTATTTAGAGGGAAGATCATTTTCAAAGCCTTGAGGAGCAACAAAAACCCTAAATGAGGGTACCCTGGCTGTTGGGCAGACTTTCAGGCCACGAATGAAGTGGCATCTCCATCCCAGGATGTCTGAGTGCCTTGGCTGGGCAATGCCAGCCTGCTCTGGTGATGAAGACAGTTCTGAATTTGTGCTGGAGGCCTCCAGAGCTTCCCAACCAGCACAACAACTTAAACCCAGCTCAGACCTCAGCTGTGAACTGACTGTACCTGTAAGTGCTTGACACCCATCAGGCTGGGCACTGAAACCAGAATTCCTGCAGCATCTCCTTGCCAGGCTCTGTTTCAAGCTCTTCCCCCCTCTCTGTTGCTAAAGCAGGGATTTCCAGCCTGGTTTTCAGAGGAAAGACTCTGTTTTCTGTGACACTCAATGGGTGTGGAACATCCAAGGGCTTCCCTGTGTTTGTGGAGAGATTCTGCCTTGCCTGATTCGTTGCGAGTGCCCTGCAGGGATCACAGGGACCACAGCCAAACGTGCAGGATGGGGCTGGTAGGGGAGCATGGCTACGCCATGCCAGGAAATCCAACCTTCCTGCTGGGAATGCTGATTAAATCCCCAGCAGCCTGCACAGCCTGAGCATGCTCCGTGGCTGAGCTCCCAGAAGAAATGGCAGGATGGCACCCAGAGTTTGTTTGTGCAAGAAGGAGCTGGTTATGTGATGAAACAAACCTTCCCTGCACCTGGGGGTTCCCCAGCACAGGGACATCCCACTGGTCTGGAAGTTAAAATGCTGGGAGAGGCTTTTCCTGCTCATTAAGCGGAATAATTTGAGCCTGTGTGAGACCTCCTCATACCCACACAGAGCTGGGGATGGGAGAGGACCTTCTCCAAGCTGCCACAGAGGGTCCTGAGGCTGGGTGGACCCCAAAAGCTGGGTTGATGCCAGCTGCTGCAGTGGGGGACACTTTCCATCTCCAATCCATGACATCTGCCTGCTCAGCTTGAGCCAGCACGAACAAGCCAAAAGACTCTGGTTTATGTCATCCAGAGGGATGGTTTCCTATTCTGGAAAAAAACATCCCTGCTGGTAGAAGCTGTCTCCTCCTGTACCAGCACAGAGCAGACAAAGCCTCGCAGCGCTGGCAAGCCACAGCCTGGTGGATGGGCCAGGGCTTCCCATAAATCAGGAGAGGCTCCTGCATCTCCTCCTGTGGCTGCTGAAAGGCCAGAGTGTGAGCTGGGTGTCCTGGCCGTGGGATTTGGGTCAGGCCTGAGCTGCCTGCGGGGAGTTTGTGAATTCTCAAGTTTCCCAAATAATGTCTGGAGCAGAGAATTGTGGAATGCTAGGGTCATGGAATGGTTTGGATTGAAAGAAGCCTTAAAGATCATCCAGTTCCATCCCTCTGCCATGGGCAGAGACACCTCCCCCTGGCCCAGGTTGCTCCAAACCCCATCCAGCCTGGCCTTGGACACTTCCAGGGATCCAGGGGCAGCCACAGCTTCTCTGGGCACCCTGTGCCAGGGCCTGCCCACCCTCACAGGGAACAATTCCTTCCTAATATTTAGTCCAAATCTCTCATCTTTTTGTTTAAAACCAAGCCTCATGCATCCTTGGTTTGATTATCCAGAATGAAGGAAACAAATCTCCCACTCACAGTCCCAAAGCATCAGGCCAGGCCTAGTAAAAATAAATTGGAGCAAACCAGCTTGCAGCCAGGAGGGCCAGGTTTCCACTGAAATCACCAGGTGTCCAAGGATCCTGTTTGGAAGTGCCCTTTCTGTCCGTATCAGGAATTAGGGATTTGTCACAACCCCCTTGGCCCAGGGTGGGAGGTTTTTTGCAGGGAGGAACATCAGGCTCAGGACTAAGTTATGTGTGCTCATCTTGTCCCGTCCATCTCCATCTCATCTCCATCTCCATCTCCATCTCCATCTCCATCTCCATCTCATCTCCATCTCCATCTCCATCTCCATTTCCATCTCCATCTTATCTCCATCTCCATCTCATCTCCATCTCCATCTCCATCATCTCCATCGTGGCCAGCCTCTGCTCTGGGGAAGAATTGGTGGCTGAGTGGCCTCAGCAGAAGCAGGAGGATGAGAAGCCTCAAGTCTTGGGAAAGATCTTCTGGAGGGGCAGTGGGACACCAAGCAGGAAGCCTGGAGCACCCCTGTGGTGGCTCCCAGGCCTCTCTGGGTGGGACACAAGGTTGATAGTCCCTTTCCAGGCCACCAGGACCCAGCTGACACAGTCCATGGAGCACAGGGAGGGGCTGAAATGCCACCTGAATCCATGACCCTGGACTCCTGGGAATTTGGATTTGCAGTTAATGAATGACCTGAGTGCTACAAACACATCCCCCAGGTACTGCCTCCCTCTTTGTCCTCGGAGGAATGTGGGTATTCCCTGCCCTGGGGACACATTCCTTTGCAGTCACTGGCACTGACCCATGACTGGAAACCAGTTTCCCCAGTGGGTGAACCATGATTTTGCCTCCAGTTCTGCTCCAGCCACCATCTCCCTGGCTTCCTTTCCTTTAGGCTGTGTGGCCAATTCCCCCATTTCCCAACTCTCTGAACTCTGAGGGATTCAGCCTCGCTCATCTCCAGGCTCATCCTCCGCAATCCATGCCCCGGCTCGGATGCCATGCAGAGAAAAAAAAAAAGAAGGAAAATTCTTCACAACCCAGAGTTGCAACTTTGGTGGCATCAGTATGGCCCAGAACTCGGAATCACCCCTCTGCACCACATATTAATCCTTAAAAACAGCAAGACAAGATCCAGGTTTGGCCAGGTAGAGGGATGGAAGAGGGTGGGAGCACAGAGCCAAAATACGTGGTGCCTGTACAGGGTGATGCCTCCAGGCTGCTTACCAACCCTTCTTCCTGAATATTTGTGGCCAAGGCAGGGTTTTACTGCTCATGCCAGGGGATTGGGTCCCCCCTGAGCAGCACTGGTGGTGGGGGACACCTCTGTCCTGGTGTCCCATGGCTTGGACCTCAGTGGCCTGTGGGCAGTGGGACAGAGAGACTTTGAAGTGACAAAATGGAAAACCTCAGAAAGGATCCACAGGCAAAAATGAAAACTTCTGAAAGGATCCATAGGCAAAATGGAAAATCTTGGTAAGGATCCACAGGCAGAAAGGAACACCTCAGAAAGGGTCCACAGGCAAAATAGAAAACCTCAGAAAGGATCCACAGGCAAAAATAGAAAAGCTCAGAAAGGATCAACAGGCAGAAAGGAAAATCTTGGTAAGGATCGACAGACAAAATGGAAAATCTTGGTAAGGATCCACAGGCAAAATGGAAAACCTCAGAAAGGGTCCACAGGCAAAAATGAAAATCTCAGAAAGGATCCACAGGCAAAACTCCCTCTTGAACTGGAGGCATTTTTGGCTGTGATCACGCTGTGTTTTCGCCTGGTCAGGAATGACTTTGTGGATCACCTGGGAGATCCTCCTGCGTTCTGGAGCAACCTTTGGAGCAACTCCAGCGTTTGTGACCCACCAAGCCTTCACCCTGCAGGGACAAGCCAGCTTTCCTCTGCAGTTTTCTTGCATCCTCAGCATCCCCAGCCCGTTTTTGGGAGGGTGCTCCATGCAGGTGCTCCTCCACAGCAGGAGAGTGGAGCAGTTGGCTCCTGGTCCAAGCCCCAGGAGATGCCAGGGATGGGGGAAACCTGGCCCCAACGTGTCCCCCATCCAGGAAGAGGGGCCTTTTCCCAGCCCTGCCAATGCCCAGCCATCACCTTCTCCTCCTTCACAGAGGGATGAGGGATGGGGAAACCCAGGAATGAGATTTCTCTGGAGCTGCCCTGGTGCTCCCAGCCTGTGGACCTCACCCATCACCTTCTGAACGGAGAGTTCAGGGCGAGGAAGAAAAAGAAGGAGTTGAGGGGATGGGCCAGGGAGGGAAAATTTCCATAGCTGCATAAGAAAGGTGATTACATAAGGGCATCCTGCGTCATCTGCGGCTGGCATCTCCGGAGAAGTAATTACATCTGCACCACACATCTAAAGAAAATATTATCACGTTGCCTTCCAAATTCTATAATTAGCTCTTGCAAGATGTGTGCCAGGGGCTTTATCATTCAGTGTACGTTGGCTTTAGAGCCAGGCACAGACACACAGAGGTTTTTTTTTTTTTTCATTTGCCAGCTAGGAAAATATTTGGAGTTTAGTGTGGCAGCTGACCTGAGTCCCCCTGGAAAGGGCAGCTCTGAGGGTTTGAAGTGGTGTGTAAAGAGTGAAATATTTTCCTGGTCTCCCTTGGTGCCTGCTGGGCCGTGGGGATCCAGCAGGAGGGCAGGAATGGCAAAGCCAGAGCTTGGCTTTCCCTCCTCCTTCAAATACTCTTTGATTTCTGCCCTGATGCTCTGAACCTTGGGAAGGCTTTTTTTCCCCTCGCTAAATAAATGACCTGATTTGCAGGGAGGTGTTGCCCTCACAGGTTCCTCTGCTCTGTCATATAAAACAAAACCCTTTTGCTCGCCCAGCTTTGGACTTCAGAACCAACTTTGGGCTTTGAACACTTCTCCCATCCCTCCAGATCCTCGGCAAAAGGAAAAAGAGGCTTTGAAATGGAAGCAGAGGCTGCAAAGCTCTTGGTTTGATGGAGGGCTTTTCATGTGGAGCTGGAGATGGCCACGGGACAAGCTGGCAGCACGAGGGACACGGCAAGGGCAGGGATGGATGGGAGGATGGATTTGGTTTCCTTCTGTTTTCCATTTGCTCATAACCAGCCTGGGAGCCCTGGAAAGTGCCAGCAGCTCTGCTGCAAACAAAACAGTGAGGAAATTTCTCCACATCTCCTCCGGAGAAGCTCCTCCAGCAACGGCTTCAGCTGGAAAGTGGGGCTGTGCACGACCAGGAGAGTGGGAGGGAGTGCCAAAATCCCAAGGGCTTGGTGAGAAAACGGTTGTGTTGTGTGTGTGAGAGTGTGTGTGTGTGCAGCTTGGATAAAGCATCCTCAAGTGGAAAAACATCCTCTCTGTGCTGGCCTCGTGGAGTGGGGTGGTGACAACTCCTCCCTGTTCCTCAGTTTTGCGTTATTTCCACTCAGAAGGGAGTGGAAATAGAGAACTGGAGGATGGGGAGAGAAGAGGATCCAGAGCTCAGCAGAGCCCTCATTAGGGCCAGATCTAATGAAAGCTGTGAGCTGCCCTGTGAGGACTGCCCAGGGGACACCAGGTGAGATCTGCCCAAAAGGACCATTTTGCTCCCATTCACGACCAATCTCAGGAGCTGCTGGATGTGTCGGTGATCAGAAATGGTCCTTCCAGGAGAGGAAAACCCAGAGTCAGAAAGCAAGCATGGAAAAAAAGAAATCCATGATGTCCCTAGTGAGATATCTCCAGCCCTGCTGTCCTCTTGTGCTTTTCTACAACACCCTGTGATGGATGTAAAACCTTTCTCCATTGCCCCAGTCAGCCTGAGGATCATCATCACAACTGAGTCACAGAATGGTTTGCGTTGGAAGGGACTTTAAAACTCATCCAGTCCCACTCCTGCCATGGGCAGGGACACCTTCCACCATCCCAGGTTGCTCCAAGCCCTGTCCAGCCTGGCCTTGGACAACTCTAGAGTTGTGACAGCCACAGCTTCTCTGAGTAACCAGTGCCAGGGCCTCACCAGCCTCACAGGGAAGAATTTATTCCCAATATTCCATCTAACCCTGCCCTCTGTCAGTTTGAAGCCATTCCCCCACATCCAAAGTCCCTCTGCAGCTCTCTTTTAGCCCCTTTAGGTACAAGCTTTGTGGCTTTAATTGCTCACCTGAGCTTTTTTTTTTTTTTTTTTTTTTTTTTCTGATGGGGCTCCCCATCAAAAATGTGGGGTTGTGTTGTGTGGCTGCACCTTTGGGGACAAAAAGCTGCTGGCCTTGCCCTTCTGCCCTAACCCTGCTCATGTCTGGTTTTTCACTGCTTCCTTCCCTGTGCTCCTGGGGAAGCCTTAAAAAAAAAAAAACAACCCAAAACCTCTTCTTTGGAAATTTTCCCTCTTCAGCACCAGAGTCCCAGGGAGAAGGTGGGGAATGATGCCCCATGGTTCTGTGTGGAGAAGGGTGGTGTGGGAGCAGGGAGAAAGGGAAAGCAGCTTTGTCAATGATTTGCAGAGCTCCTGCGTGGTTTGGGTGGTTTCATGGTGAACATGGGGGTGCTGGGTCAGTGCTTGGATTTGATGACCTTTAGAGGTTCTTTCCAAGCTCCACCATTCTGTTCCCCTGTACTCGGCGCTGGTGAGGCCGTGCCTCGAGTGCTGTGTCCAGTTCTGGCCCCTCAGTTTGGGAAGGACGTTGAGATGCTTGAGCACGTCCAGAAGAAGCAACAAGGCTGGTGAGGGGCTTGGAACACAAACCCTGTGAGCAGCGTTTGAAGGAGCTGGGGTTGTTTAGCCTGGAGAAGAGGAGGCTCAGAGGTGACCTTATTGTCTCTACAACTTCCTGAAGGGAGGCTGCAGACAGGTGGGGTCGGTCTCTTCCACCGGGCAGCACTGACAGAACAAGGGGACACAGCCTCAAGCTACATCAAGGAAGGTAGAGGCTGGATATTAGGAAAAAAATTTCACTGAAAGAATAATAAAGTACTGGAATTGTCTTCCCAGGGAGGTGGTGGAATCACCATCTCTGGATGTGTTTAAAAAAAGACTGGACGTGGCACTTGGTGCTGTAGTCTAGTTGAGGTGTTGGGGCATGGGTTGGACTTGATGATCTTGGAGGTCTCTTCCAACCTCATTATTCTGTGTTTCTGTGATTCTGTAATTCTGTGATTCTGTGATCCTGTGATTCTGTGATTCTGTGATTCTGTGATTTTATGTTTCCAGAGGAAGGCAGTAATTCCTACTTGGGGCTGTCCATCCATGCTGAGCCAGCCCAAAATCTGTGGCCTAAATCCAGGCAAAGATTCCTGGTGCTTTTGTGCAAGGATTTGCCAGAGGAGAAGGCTGCAGCACCACCTGCTCTCTCCACTCCTCACTTTTCCTCTCATCCCTACCTTGAGCTCGGGGAAGCAGAATTCCTCAGGCGTGCATGTAAAATGAGAAGCACTTGTGAAACAAGCTCCAGAGGAGCTTGGCACATGTTACAAGCTTGCACTTCATAGATTTGGGACAGAACTCACCCCGGCACAGCGTCCTCATTAATTTCTCTGAGCTGGGAGCAATCCCACGCCGTTCATCTCACCTGTGCTGCTGACAGGGGCTGCCGTGGGATCTGCCTGTGCAGACACCAGGAGGATTCCCAGCATTTTTAGTTTTTGGGTTTTTTTTTTGGTTTCTTTTTTAATGAATCTGTGCTGACAAATTGCTCAGACATTCCCAGGAGGCTCTGCAGGAGCATCAGTGGCTTTGGGGCAGCGTTTCAGACAGGACCAGAGACACGGCCAAATGACGCACAGATGTGGAGCTGTGTCCTTTTTTCAGTTTTTTTTTAAAGCAAAAAAAAAAAAAAAAAAAAGCCCCAACCAAAAAAAAAAAAAACAAAAAAAACAAAAACAAAAACAAAAACAAAAACAACAAAAAAAAAAAAAAAAAAAAAAAAAAAAAAACCCAGGAAGCAGATGAAGGTAAAAATAAAGGAGAAAAGGAAGAAACCCCTTCCTCAGGCAGTGGTTGGTGGCCTAGAGAGCTCCCTGCTGTGGATGTAATTGATGTTCAGTGTTTGAGGGGAATCTTGGCAAGTTCATGGACCAGAAATCCATCAGGATCTGCTGTAAATTGCACAGAAGGCAGATTTGGGAGTGCATTGAGAGGATATAAAGCAGGCTGTCAGAGTCACCCTTTTCCACCTATCCCTGCCCATTGCTGATAGAATTGTTAGGGCTGGGAAGACCTCTGAGATCATCGAGCCCAGAAATTCATATTGATTTTCATCCCTAAAACATTAAGTGCCCCCATTGTGTCCCAGGAATGCAACAGAAAGAGCTGTGGAAATTCAAATTGTTGTAATCTGGAGGTGCTTGTGTTCATGATTCCACGAAAAACAAAAACAAAACCAAACAAAAACCCCCAACCCCCAAAAAACCCAAACAACAAAAACTTAAAACAAAGCAAAAGGAAAAAAACCCACAAAAAACAACAACAACAACAACAACAAAAAAAAAAAACCACAAAACCAAAAAACCAAAAAACTAAATGCCCCAAAAAACCAACCCCCCCTCAAAAAATGCAAACCATACAAACCACCAAACACCTTCGTATTTTGCTAAACTAAAGGAAATCAGGGAGTTTTCCACGCTGAGGATGGATTAGCTGTCATGAAAGCAGCAAAATCTGCACGGTAGGACAAGAAATTCATCTCCAGCTGGAAGGTGGGATGGTGGGGAAGGGGAGATGGGGGCTGATTTTTTGAGCAAGCCGTGGGAAGGAAGAGGCTGCTTATCCCATGAGGAGATGCTGCAAGCCCCAGTTCCCTGGTAAGGACTGGAGCAACAGCGTGGTGCACCCCAGGCCACCCTAAATGTGGTTTCCCCGGACACAAGGAGAGGAAACGCTGCCCCAGGGCCCAGCTGGAAGCTGGAGAAGCCCCATGATGTCACTTTTGCAGGTGGAGGGGTCCCAGGAGCTTGGGGGGACATGGCCATCATGCTGTGCTATGGTCCTTAGAGCCAGGAGGAAAGAAAACTCTGGAAAAGCTGTCCATGACTTGGTGAGGAGCTTTAAAACTTGATCTGTGTGCATTTAGAGCAGGGGGATCACCCTGGGGCAGGGAGACCCCTGGGTGCTCAGAGAAGAAACAGGCAGAGCTTGGGAAAAACATCTAGAAGGGCTGGAGAGAGCCCAGGGAAGGGAGCAGAGCTGGGGAAGGGTCTGGAGCACCAGGAGCAGCTGAGGGAGCTGGAAAGGGGCTCAGCCTGGAGAAAAGGAGGCTCTCCAATATTCCCTGACAGGAGGGGACAGCCAGGGAACAGGGACAGGAGGAGAAGGAACGGCCTCAAGCTGTGCCAGGGGAAGTTTAAATTTGGATATTTAGGAAAGTTTCCGCCCCAAAAGAGTGGTCAAGCATTGGAAAAGTCTGCCCAGGGCAGTGGTGGAGTCCCCATCCCTGGAAAGTTTTAAAAGCCGTGTGGATGTGGCACTTGGGGACATGGGTCAGTGCTGGGGGAATGGGTGGACTCGATTATCCTGGAGGGATTTTCCAGCCTGAACAATTCTGGGATTCTCTCTGTGCACGGCTTCTTGCTTTGTCTCTCTGGCTCTTGCTGGTCACTGTGATCCTGCTTCCCTCATCTCCTCATCCCCACCCCGTGGGGCTGGCACCTGTCTTTTTCTTTTCTTTATTCTTTTATTTATTCTTTTACCCTTGGGAAAGGTCTTTTTCTTTTTATCCCTTCTTCAAGCAAGGCACTGCTGAGATGCCTCTGTGGGAGGAGGGTGAGGGCTTAACCCCCCCCCCCCCCCCCCCAAAATATCAGTGGTGCTAAAAATAGCCAGGCTTTTCCCGCTCACACTGACTCACCCGTCACAGACCACAAACCCCTGAGTCACGGCAGGGGCTGTGGGGAAATCATCCTTCCCTGCTCTGCTCCAAACACAGCGTGTCTGTGTGCAGAGTGACCCTTGGGCACCCCGGGAGGGACAGCCCTGTCCCCCTGCGGGGCTGCTGGGGTGGGAGAGGGCGCTGGGCTGTGTCAGCATGGCAGCACGCACGGGCAGGGCGAGCTGGGCGTCCTCACCCTCTCCTGGCACCTCCTGGGGTGCTTTTTGGGGCTCAGCCCAGCCACTGGGGGTTTCTGTACCTGCAGGGGCCTCCCCCTCTGGAATAAGGGGCCAAGCAAGAAGTGGGACCTTGTGTGTGTCCGTTCAAACCCCTGGTTTGACTCCCACTCCCTCCTGCAGCTCGCAGCCCTCTCCCATCCCTTCCCGAGTGCCAGAGCTTTAACCCCACACGGGAACAATTCAAAATGCCTTTCTCAAAAGCCTCACTTAGTGCTCCCAGCTAAAGAACAGAAATGAAGAGAAAAAAACCCCAAATTATTCTGGAGGTGTGGGGACTGGGGGTCCGTCCAGCTGCCTCTGGGATCACAGCCAGGAGCATCACGACCTCTGAAAGCCACAAGGTGACCCCAGGAACCCTCACAGCCACCAGGGAAGTGGTGACCACAGGAAATGGGGCAGAGGACGGGGAGGAGGGGATCCATGGTCCTTTGGTGCCAGCCAACCCCCTTTTCCCTGCAGGAGACATCCCACCAAGAGCTGTCCCCTCTCCAGCACCCAGATCCTCACGATCCTAACCCAGCATTCCCAAAACTCTGCACTTTGGTCTCTGGGGCCCTCTCCCACCAAGAGGAAGGATGTGCTCACATCTCCCCTGCTCGGTCCCAGCAGAGCAGAGACCCCCATCCCACAGCTGGGGTTAAAGGAAAGGTTCTCGCCGATATTTTGGGAGCTGCTTCCTTCCCCTCCCCTCCTCCAGAATAGCTTTTTGTCTTTGGGTTTATTTTCTTTGTTGCCTCATAAAGGTTTGACCCTGGCGTGTTTTGAATGGACTGGGAGGCAGCATTGAATTCCTCCTGGGATGTGGCTGCCTCGGGCACGGGAGGGAGGAGGGAATTTCATTGTGTCCAACCTTGCAGACCTTCGGGGAGGAAAAGCAGCGGCTTCTCCTGCTGCGGTTTCTGTCCCGTGTCCCCTGCCAGCTCCTCCCTCGGCTCAGCCCCCTCCAGCCACCCCCACTCGTGTCACTTGTCCCCGGCAGAGCTGCTCGGTGACAGCTCCCCCAGCACAGCTCCTCGGCAGTGGGAAAATGGGATATCCATCCCCTGGTCTGACCCAGACTCTTCAGGGGTCTTCACCCCTCTGCTGCAGCTGATCAAAGTCACCACAAAATCCCTGTGGACCCCACAGATGGAGCCAGCTGCTTCTTGTGTGTTTGCAATGTCTTAAAATAAAGAATAAAAGCAGCTCTGTTTGATGATCACAGAACTCACAGAATGACCAGGTTGGAAGAGACCCTCAAGATCATGGAGTCCAACCCAGCCCCAGCACCTCACCTAAACCCTGGCACCCAGTGCCACATCCAGGCTTTGTTAAACACATCCAGGGATGGTGACTCCACCACCTCCCTGGGCAGAGAATTCCAGAACTTTATCACCCTTTCCATAAAAAACTTTTTCCTAACATCCAAGCTGATGTGGCCCCCTGAGCCACCAAAGGGTCTTGGAGAGCTCAGTTTTCATTTGGGCTCTCTCTTTTCTGCCCAAAATGCTTAAGAACCAACACTGGCAACCAAGGCAAAACTCACTGGCATCCTGGCTCAATAAAGCTGTGGAATTTACTCCACAATTCAGTTTGCAATTGGCCATATCAGCTCTGTCCTGGACATTCACAGACGACTGGGAGGAAGCGACTTCTAATTTGATTTTACAAAATTAACAGCAGCAAAATAACTGCAGCAGCATTGCCTGTGCTCAGGCTGGAGATCAGAAAATCGCTGATAACAACCAAGGGGAAAAAAAAAAAAAAAAACCCTCAATAATTTCTGTTCTGGCTTCAGAAATAGCAGGCTGATATTCTCATATTTCACAGGGACAACGAAGTGCTTTCTAGTCCATTAGTAATCCAGGAAGACACTAAATGGCATGGCCTGAGGAGAAACATTTTTAAACAGCGGGCTCAGATTAATTTGCTCCCAAGAGTCCCGTGGAAGCAGGATGAGGAGAGGTATGGGCTGCTGCTCATCCTCTCTAAGAAGACCTGGGATTTCTCTCGGATCCCAGAAGAGTGGAAAGATGATAATTACGGGGCAATATTAAAAAAAAAAAAAAAAAAAAAAAAGGTGGAGAAAGAAGAATTGGAATGATGCAGCTTAGCCTGGTAGAAAGGGATGCAGGATTAGAGGGATGGAGCGTGGGAAGCTGTCAATATAAATAGATGGCTCATATAAAAACTGCATTTCACAGACTCCTTCAGCCTCACCAGGGGCAGGTTTGGATCAGGTGACCCCAGCAGCACCACAGATGGAAATGTGCCCGTGTGAGGAGCTTTGGTTTGGGGTGTCCTTTAAAAAATGAGTTATCCCAGAACCAAGGAATGGTTTGTGTGGGAAGGGACATCGAGGCTCATCCCATTTCCAACCCCCTGCCATGGGCAGGGACACCTCCCACTGTCCCAGGCTGCTCCAAGCCCTGTCCAACCTGGCCTTGGGCACTTCCAGGGATCCAGGGGCAGCCACAGCTTCTCTGGGCACCCTGTGCCAGGGCTCCTCACCCTCACAGGGAAGGATTTCTTCCCAGTATTTAAGGTAAATCTGCCCTCTGGCAGTTTCTAGCCGTTCCCTTTGTCCTGTCACTCCCTACCTGCCCTTGCTGTCCCTCTCCTTTTGTCACTGAAGTTCGCAATGGGGAGTGCTGGATCTCGACTGGATCCCCAGGGACTGGGACAGGGATGATCCTCCCGGCCTCCCTCCTTCCTGTGCAGCTGCTGCTTGGAGGAAAAGGGGCCGGGAAGACGAGAATCTCACTGATCCCATCCCATCTCCCCCCGAGCCTCAGAGCTTTTCAGGGATGCCTCCCACCCAGAGTTGTCTTTGGATCCCCCAAAAGGTTTGCTGCCGTCAGAGGACTGATACTGCCTGCTCCCTCCTCGCTCAGTCTAATGCTGTTTCATCCTCCATGAATTTTTGGCAGGGAATTTTCAGAAGGGAATTATGACCTCTGAGAAAAGCGGCTTCACTTGGTTTATCTTTAACCCAGTGTTTGAGTCATCTCCAGTTGCATTTCGAGGTAGAGTGGAGTCACATCCCCGCATCCCTTCACCCCATAAACAGGGACTTTAACCCGCTTTAGGCTCTGTAATAGCTACTCTGGGCATTTTGGTGGCTCTGAGGCACTCCAGGAGTTAAAAATCCCTGCACCAGGCTGCGGTTCCCCTCTGGAAGCTCCTCTGCAGCTCCACCAATCACCAGGACACTTGTGAAAGGTGTCCCCGAAGCAGGAATCACCTCGCTGCTGCCATTCCCACCTCTTACGTGGGACACGCCGGCCACTGGCCACCCCCAGGGAGGCAGAATCCCCCAAGGTAATTCATGGCAATTACTGCAATCAGCTAATTAGCAAACAAGATCGATTCAAATGAAGTTGCGGTGTCAACAGCTATTATGCAAGCTTGTGTTTGCCGGAGGAAAGCCATCCTGAGAGTCCTGGCGGTCAAAAAGCCCTCGGGGGTGGGAATTGAGGAGAGGTAAAAGGGATGTGGGGGGTAGCAGGGAAATTAAGGGGTAAAAAAAAAAAAAAAACAAAACAACAAAACATCGCTGAGACAAATTAAGGAGGAAAAGTGTTGAGAATGGAAAGTGATCCAGGTAATTGCTTGTGAACACAAAGGGGATGATGGAGAGGGATGATTCCCACCAGCCAGGTTGGGATGAGGGGGAGGAGTCAGATCTTCACTGGAGAATTACCCGGGCTCCTCCGTAGGGATCCCCCAGAGGTGGGAAGCAGGGGAGCTTCTCCGTCCTGGAAAAATTCCAGGGTGAAACACCCTGGGAAGAGCTCTGTGCTCCCGGCCACAGGACACCCACCAGAACCAGCTCGCCGGTGACAACCGATTGCCACTTTTGGGAGCGGGTCGCCAGCCTGGGCTTGCCTGGGATGCAGCGATCTCCCGAGGGGAATTAGAGCCAGGCTGGCTCCATCATTTCTCCTTCGGGAAGCGCAAGCCTGAAGCTGGGTGGGACACCGGGAGCCGGAGCCTGGTGTAAAGCCTGCAGAGACATCCGCTAATCCTCCCCTAAGCCCGCTGTGATGGATTTAAAGGGTGTTTTTGTCGCTCGCCCCCGGGATCAAGATCCTTAGAGGATAAGCGTCCGGAGGAAATGAAGGGATTCTTCTCCCCGCAGCGGGGCACGAAAGGGAGAAGCGGCTCCCGCTGGGATGTCCCCGGGGGATGTCACCTCCCCCGTGCTGTCCCTCGGAGCGCAGGGATGCTGCCCTGAGGCCGCGCTGGAATTCGGGCAGGAGTTGGGCTGCCCGGCTCGGGAGCTGCCGGTTTTATCCCAGCAGCTGGCCCACAGAAACATTATCCGGCAGCCCAAAGCTCTGCCTGCCTTTTAAACCCTGCAGGGGTGCAGAATGGCTTTGCACTCCAAAGGCAAGGCTGGAGAGCTGGAGGAAAGGGTTTTCCCTGGTTTCTGTCCCGGTCAAAGCCGGCGCTGGGGCTGTAACACCGTGTCCTGCCTATCCTCTTCTCTTCTGAGGATGAGAGGGAAAGACGTCAACGGATCGATGGGAAACTTCATTAAAGAAGGAAAAATCAAGTTTTCCAGCTTTGAGGAGTAACCTCTGAGTGGTGGATGCATCCACACAAACGCTGGGATGGCTGTGCCAGGAACGTGGGCATTGACGGCACGGGGTGGCTGCCCAGGGATGGCTCGGGTGACCTGCAGAGCTTGTTTTTAAAACAAACAGATCCCTCCTATCGCCTGAAATCCCGCACCTCCGCCAGGAGGAAACGTGTGGAACAAAGAAACGCCACCATTAATCAGCTCTGGAGCTCGGGGCTTGGCTCGGGGACCTCTTCCCAAAGCCACGTACCCACCTCCCACGGCGCTGGGCACAGCCCAGCCCTGCCTGGAGCCGGGCTGGCTGCTCCTGCTCGCCCCGCACATGGCACCGAGAGGGAAATAATCGCTCCTTTCTTTTCCAGCTATCAGGAATGCACCACACCTGGTGCCCCTCGGGGAGTGTTTGCTGTCCCGGCGGCCGCCAAGGCCGGATTGTTTGCCCGGGGATTTTTTTTTTTTTTTTTTTTTTTTTTTTTTTAAAAACGAAATATTATTATTAAAAGCTAATTTGGGCCCCTGAGAGCGTGGAGGGGAAGGCAAAGCTCTTGGCTGGCACTGAGGAATGTCAACAGGCTGGGGGTGGGTTTGCCTGGTCCCAAAGCCCTCCTGAGCTGCAGGAGATGAGTTTGTCTGGGCTCTGCTGGAAAACAGACAGGGGGATTACCACACATGCAGGTGGCACGTTCACCTCTTCAGCCACAAGATCGGGGTTTGAAATACCTCAGCCTAGTCCCCAGATTAGCTCCCAGCCCATACAATCCCTTGGGAGGCTGCAGAGCAGCCTGGCAGAGGGAAACTGAGGTTAAGGAATGCGCCAAGGACGGCATCGAGTGCCAGTAGCAGGGAACAAAACAGATTAAAAACTTTCCACTTGGGACTCAACAGCTCTAAAACCACTCCTGCGTGTTGGGGACACCCTGATCCCCAAAGAGATCAAGCCCTGGGGTTTGGAAAAGCACCGGGAGGGAGGAAGAATGCGGCAGGCGGGAGGAAGAGTGCAGCAGATCGGAGGAAGGAGCGGAACAAAGTCCTGCTGTGCAGGGGCTGGCTGGGCACCAGCTGGGCAGCAGTGATTTATTATTTACATTACTGGAGGAGCTGGGAGAACATCAGGGTCTCCCTGAGCCTGGCACCGTGCTCAGACGGGTGTTTATGTCCTTGCTGAGCGGCACCGGGTGGAGATGTGGATTTTCCTAGCAGAGACCTTTTGAGAAATGTGTTTGTTGGAGGAGGGAGAGATTTGAGCCAAGAACAGATCCTGGTCTTTCCAGAGCCCCCCTGCCCTGGGCAGGGACCACCAGGGACCCCCTCCCCTGGGCAGGAGAGCCTTGGGGTGCAAGGGCCTGTGGGGATGCAGCTCTGCCCATCTCATCCCAACATCCCTGATGATTTTTCGGGGATGTTTTCATCCTCTCCTTTCTGCCCTGGTGTCTCTGAGCCACCTGAAGGAGCCGTCCCAGCCGATCCCCATAACAGGGACAGCCTCTCCTGTCTTCCCATCCCACACTTTGAAAGGTGATGTGCACAGCCTGGCCAAAACAAACACCAACGTGTCCCTGTCCCTTGTCCCCTGTCCCTTGTCCCCTTGCCATTCCTGGCACTGCAGGGGAAGGTCTGAGGTGAGGCAGCCGCTCCTGCCATCCCAGCATCTCCTCTGGGATGGCTTGGCTGCTCCTCCAAGAGCTTGCCAAGGGCAGAGCCGGGCATGTAATGAAGGCAGCAGCCCACGGGGAGTGGAGGAGCCTGTGCTAGATCAGCTGATATAATTAGAAAGCAGGGACAAGGAGAGATGAGCTCCTGTGCCCAAAAGCTGGGCTGTTTTTCCCCAGCTCCAGCAGCTGGGCTAAGAAAAGCTCCGACCTCCCCCTGTGCCAGAGCGTGCCTGGGGGCACTGCCATGGCTGGGAGCATGGGGAGGAGATCCCACATTCCAGCTTTTCCACGGATGGGGCATCTACAGCCGCTCTGGCCAACAGCCACCACCATCACCTCGGCCAGTCAGTGTCCTCTTGCCCCCTCAGCTGGGCTCACCAGGACTGGGCAGCATCAGCCCCCCAAAACCACTCTCCAAGTTGACTTTGCTAACCAGCTCCATGTCCAGGTTGCGTCTCCTCATGTTTTGGTTCAGGCAAGAACCCCCAAATGGCTCCCAAATTGCCCCCAAATGGGCCCAAAATGACAACTTGCTTGCAAAACCCTCATGCCAATGCCCGTGGTGGTGGGGAGATGGTGGATTTGTATGGGAATGTCTCCACCAAATGAGACGATAGACTGGGAGAGCTGGGAGTGTTCAGCTTGGAGAAAACTCTGGGGAGATCTTCCAGCACCTTCCAGCGCCCAAAGGGCCTCCAACAGAGCTGGAGAGGGACTTAGATGGGATATTAGGGAAAAATTCCTCCCTGTGAGGGTGGGGAGGCTCTGGCACAGGGTGCCCAGAGAACCCCTGGATCCCTGGAAGTGCCCAAGGCCAGGTTGGATAGGGCTTGGAGCCACCTGGGCTAGTGGGAGGTGTCCCTGCCCGTGGCAGGGGGGTGGAATGAGATGGTTTTAAGGGCCAGACCATGAAATCCCAACCCCACAAGCCAGAGTTTCCCCATGGAAGAAGGAACTGGATGAGAGATCTCCATCCATCTGCAAACCCATCTGGTCTCCTCTGGCAGCACTGACCCCCTCTAACAGCCCCCAAAACCTCCAAACTCACCTCACAGCAAGGATTTAATAGGATTTGGCAACAGGGGACCCCTGGCTATTAGGGCAGTGCAGGACACACCTGGGCAGGCTGGGGCAAGCAATATTCCTGCTGGATCTCTGGGACATACCCAGCTGGTCAGGAGAGGAAGGGATGGACTCTTCTCAGGGCTGGAGGGAACGTGGAGAACCAGAGAGAGAGAGAGGCTCTACAGCAACAAGGTACCTTGGAATCCTGAGCCTGCAGGGAAGATCAGTCCTGTGGGTGTTTAGGAGAGGCACGTGGGTGCAGGATGAGACCCAGCCTGGTGCACTGGGCTCGTTCTCACCTCCCCTCCAAAATAAACCCCCCCCCATCCCATCCTGCTCCCAACTTGTCCCTGGCAGGCATGGATCTGTTGGGCATCACTCCACAGACCTTCCCAGCAGGGAAGCAATTCCCTCCAGTGCTGGGCAGACAGTCAGTCACTGCTTATCCCAGGTTTTCATTGCTGGTTTGGATCATTATTTGTATTACTGGTGCTGAGCTTCCAGAGGAAAACAGATCCTTGGGCCCCATACCAAGGGATTTGGTTAATTCGTCACCCGCAGACGCGCAGATATTTATTTAAAAGCGCCTCTTGTTATGTTACTTGGCAACTTCTGAGCCCGTGTGTTTCTCCAGCTGATAAATATTTGTGAGGTTGGTTGTGTGAAGAGCAGCATGTGTTAATGATCTGATTGCCTTTTTCCCGGGCTCCCTGCGAAGGGAACGGGCTCCGTTGCCCATTGGTGGAAAAGGAGCTGGAGGTGCTGGTCACCAGGGACTGGACATGAGCCCAGGTGTGCTCAGGTGGGCAGGAGGACAAGGGCACCTGGATTTTTTTCAGGAATGGGGTGGCAGCAGGGCCAGGGCAGTGCCTGTCCCCTGTGCTGGCACTGCTGGAGCATCTCCTGTCCTGGGGAAACTTCTGGGCCTCTCACAAGAAAGACCTGGAGGGGCTGGAGAGAGTCCAGGGAAGGGAACAGAGCTGGACTCAGCACCAGGAGCAGCTGAGGGAGCTGGAAAGGGCTCAGCCTGGAGAAAAGGAGGCTCAGGGGGGACCTTGTGGCTCTGCACAGCTCCTGACAGGAGGGGACAGCCGGGGGGGTCGGGCTCTGCTCCCAGGGAACAGGGACAGGAGGAGAGGGAACGGCCTCGGGCTGGGCCAGGGGAGGCTCAGGGTGGACACCAGGAAGAGTTTCTTCATGGAAAGGGTTGCTAAGCATTGGAAAGGGCTTTCCAGGGAGGTGTGGAGTCACAATCCCTGGAATTACCCGAGGAATGACTGGATGTGGCACTCAGTGCTCTGGTTTCGTTGGGGTGGTGCGTGGTGGCGTTTGGTCAAAGGTTGGTGCTCAGCGATCCCGGAGGTGTTTTCCAACCTGAGTGAGTCTGGGATTCTGGGATTACACCTGCCTAAAGCTGGAGCATCCTGCTGGCTCTGGAGCATTCGCTGGCCTGTGATCAGGATTTGGCCCTGAAGGAAAGAGAGGCTCATAACGGGCTCAGACAAAACTCATCCTTCTGACTCAGGAACCAGAAAAAGCCAACAGGACCTTCATGGGGTTTGGTGAGATGGAAACTCAGCCACAATCCCTGAGAACCTGATTACCAGCCTTGCAGCCCTGCAGGAACTCCTGCATGGCTCAAGGGGACTTTCAGTTCCCCCTGCCAGGACAGCCCTTGGCTCCAGCCCAGCCTGGATCATGAGGCACGAGCCATCCCGATTTCCTGATAGCTGCCTTAAGTTACCTTTGCTTTCCTTGCTCTTTAGGGAGCTCCTTGGACCTTCTTCCCACCCATGGTGGGGCTCAGCCTGGTCCTTTCCCCCATGGAGGTGCCCGGGGCTGTGGGGTGATGCAAGAGCTGAGTTTTGGGTGCTTTGGGGAAGCACCTGGATTACCGCAGGATCTCAAGGTGCTTGGTCCACCACCACCACCTCCAGGATGGAGCATCACAGCCTACCTATGGCTCCTGGTGCCACCGTGTCCTGCTGGAACCGTGGAACCCTGGAATGCTTTGGGATGGGAGGGACCAGGGATGCCACTCCCCAGACCAGGATCCTTGGAAAGGGCTCCCACGAGCAGAGGATGAATCCAGGGGCCCAGCATGGCTTTACCCATGGAGCAGAGGAGTGGGGGAGCCGCAGGGGTTGGGGGGGGTCCCTGCCTGCTCCCCAGTCCCAGGGACAGGGATGTCTGGGCCCCTGGCCTCGTGCTTCCATTTCACTTTCAGATCCCTCAAATAATAACCGTGTTTGCCAGCTCCTGTGACAGGAATGACTAATGGGAAAGATCCTCTGTGAAGGGAAACAAGAAATCTCCTCGTTTCACCCTTTGTTTGCTGGATTTCTCTGACAGCCCCGGGCATGGCTGGGCTCCTCTCCGGGAGAAAGCAGATTTTAAGCCCTTCATCAGCTCCAGCAACACCCTCTTAACTCTTAAGCTTCCCTGTCGGGATACAACTCCATTCATGAAACTTTTCTGCAGCCAGTTTATCCACATTCCTGCTCCATCCACATGGAGTTATCACGCAGCAGCGAGTGCCTCCGACTGCTGATGCAACGTGGTTTTCACAGTGCATGTGGAAAACACCCTCCCCATCTGCCTGTTTTTTTTGCAAGTCAGGGGACCTGCCTTTCTGCCTCTTTTCCCGTTTTTCCTCGGGATGGGTGATCCAAGGTGCCTTTCTTGTGGTGATGGCAGCAGCAGGGGATGCCCGGGGCTGATGCTGCAGCCCCCAGGGACAGGGGGGGCTCTCCCAACCCCACCTCTTGTAGGACTAGCTGCTGCTGTCTCCCAGATCCCCACAGCCAGATGCTGGACTTTCAGACGCTTCTCTCCCTGCTCCTTTTACATCTGGGGGGGGGGGGGGGGGGGCTGGGAGCTGATCCCTTGGGACGCCAGCAAGGAAGAGTTTGAGGAGTGGGGATCCCTCCCCTGCACGGAGAACTGAAGCCACACAGGCACCGCGCCGCTTTTAAACGCCCCGGCGAGCCAGCAGGGACAATTCGAGCCCCTCCACACACTCCTCCTCTGCCCTGTTGCCATCGCAAAGCCGACACTGGGGACAGCGTGCCCGCTCCCCTTGCGTGAGCCCGGACACGGCAGGCGGGGAATCACACGGCTCCGGCATTTCCACGCCTGTTCTCAGCCCGTTCGCCTCGCAGCCTTTGCAGAAAATAAATTCCCCAGCCAGGCTGAACTCGGATGACAGCATCGCTGCTATATTTAGCCACGGCAGATCGCCGCTCCAACCAGGGCCACACATAAACAAAACCCCCGGCGCACGGAGCCCGCCCGGAGAGGGCACGGCCGAGGGATGGAGCAGCCTCCCAGTCCTGCCTGCCCCAAACTGGGGGTGCCCTGCGTTCCCCCGTAATTCCAGCAGCTCCCTGGAGGGCTCGGCGCTGCCACAATCCGCCGCCGGAGCAGGTTTGAGGATGAAGGATGTGCCGGAGGGTGTTGGAAGCGGAGCGCCGAGAGCTGAGGGAGTTGCCAAAGGTTATCCCACGGGGCAAGTGGCATCCCCCGGCTGGGACTGCAGCCGCTGGCTCCCAGCTGGAATTCAGGAAGCTGTCGGCACCCCCCCCGCTCCCGTGGACTGTGCTGTGGGGCAGAAAATGCCAGAAAATGCCCCGCTGGAGCTGTGCCCGCCCTTCCTACCTCCGCTGCACATCTCCCTGCAGCCTTCCTGCGGGCGCCTGCCTGCTCCTCTCCCTGTCCGACCCAGCTGCCCGGGGGATCCATGGAGCTGCCCGGGGATTCACGGGGTGTGGAGCAGAGGGAAGAGGTTGTGGATGTGCAGCAGGGTCCGTGCCTGGCTCACTGGCAGGCCTTGTCCTCCTGCCCCGGCTCCCCACGTGGGGAGGAGGATGGGGATGCTCAGGGGGTGCTCAAGGAATGCCCAGGGGGATGCCCAGGAGGGTGTGGAGCATCCAGCAGCCCAACACCCTCCTCTGGAGCGGAGGGATCACCTGGCCCGGGGGTCCGCTGGCAGCCACAGGTCCCCAGGCCAGGCAAAGAGGGTCCCTGCTCCCCCTGGGCACACCCAGAGCCGCGGATGGGGCTCTGCGCTGCACTGCAGCAGCTCCAGCCCCGCTCTCTCCCGGGGAGGTGGCAGAGGGGATGCCCACCTTCACCCTCCCTCCGCGGCAGCGCCCGCTCCGCCTGCTCCAAGCCCGGCTGCCGGGCCAGCGAGCCGGGAGGAGCGGTCGGGAGGAGCAACAAGGCGCTCCTCTCCTGCTGGGGATGGAGCCCGTGCACCCCCAGGAGCAGCGGGCAGTGCGGTGGGCGTGCACCCACGGCCTGGGGGCCGCGGTGGGCGCGGGGGGAGCGCTCGATTCCCTGCAAGGCAGCGGTGCCTCCCGGGGTGATGTCCCAAGCGGGGATCCCCGTGTCGGGGTGCGGAGGAACGCTGGGTACCCACGTCCAGGGGAGGCATCGGCGCCTCCCGGGGTGAAGCCTCAGGCGGGGAGCCCCTTGCCGTGACGTCCCCCCACGTCCTCCCTCCCTCCCCACCGCCGCTGCTGGGCGAGGGCCACCCAGCACCGAGGCAGATGACATAATTCCCAGCAACTGCACGTTAATCACTCGGCCGCCAGCAACCTCCTCGCCGCGAACGCAACCCCCAGCCCCAGCCACCGCTCCCCTCCCTGCCATCACTGCCAAAGAAATAAAGAAATAAATAAGAGAAGCCGAGGGAAAGGTGACGAGGGGGGAAATAACCTGGCCCTGGCACTGGCACACAAGTCTGCCCCCCCGCCGCTCCTCCCCGCCTCGCACTCTATTTTTGGGTGCTGTCACATCCCAGTGGCCCCGCGGGGCCAAATCCAGGCAGCTGCGACTTTAGGCACAAACACGGCTCCCTCCCCTCCATCACACCCGAAATCGGCGCTGGCAGCCCATCCTCCACCCCACCCCCTCCCCAAAATCCTCCCCTCCCCCCCCCCCCCCCCCCAAATTACATCTGGGTGGGTGGTTCAGGCGCGCGAAGCTCCAGCATCAGGTCCCCCACCTCGCTCTCTGTGCACCCCACCTCTCCCCACCCCCAGGAGACCCCCCCCCCCCTCCTTGTCACCCCCCACCCCATCCCACCTCCCCCCCCTCTCCCAGCGACGCTTCCCAGTTCCTCCCAGTCGCTTCCCACCCCGAGCCTTACTCTTGGCGGGGATGCTGGGGCTGCGCCGGTGCCCGGCAGCGATGGCAGCGACGCGCAGGAGCGGGCAGGGATCGGGCAGGGATCAGGGATCGCAGCCGGGCGGCCGCTCCCGTCCGAGGGGTCTCATCTCATTTTGTCCTGTGTCACCAACACACGCACACACACACACACACATTCGCAGCCACGTTTCCCCCCCCTTCTTGCGGCAAACGGCGGCCAGCCCCGACCCCACCCCCTGTCACAGCAGCAGCCTAACAGCGAGGACCGGGAGGATGGAGGAGGATCTGCTCGCCTTCCCTTTAACTCTTCCCTCGCCACCCCTCCCAGGACAGGGCTCTGTCCCCGTGGACCTGGCTGGGGATGCTGGGATGCTGCTTGCGCCTCCCTCACCTCGCCGCCTTCCCCCAAAGGGCCCCGGGATGTTTGGGGTCTGCCGGTGCCCTGGCTCCGTCCCCCGCAGCCTCGTCGTGCCTCATCGCCCCCGTGCCTCCCAAGAAAGAGCCCCCGAATACAGCTGAGCCCTGACATTGCTGCAGGCAGTGGGGCAGGGGGTGTCTCGGGGGCACGGCTGGGGTTTGAGGGGCACGGGCAGCCCCTGGGTGACAGACGAGGTTGGGGCGTGGAAGCCAAGTCTGTCTGCCTGTAGCCACCACGAAAATCCTATTTTGGTCCCTATTTCCCCCCACTTCCCGGAGCAGAGCCCCTTGGGGTGGAGAGGGCACAGCCTGAACCCCTGGGGGTCTCCAGTGGGGGTGGGATGGGGATGTAAAGTCGGTGTGGGAGAGGAAACAACTTCTCCCATCCCTCGGAGAATCCAAGGACCCGAGCTTGCAGGGGGTGGGGACAAACTCCCCAAATCCCCTCTTACACTGATGAACTGAAAAAGGGACATGCAAATGGCCAAGGGCTGAAGGCAGGGCAGCTCCTGACTGTGACACTGCACGGAGTTGTCTTCTCCAAGGAGAAATGAGAGGTGCCAGAAGGAAAAGGGAAAGGGAAAGCTCATGATGTCCCTGCTCCCAGTTCAGGTCCTGCAACACACTCTGCTTCTCCCCTCGGCCTTTCCATGGATACATGGAGGTTACTCCCCTCCTGCTCATCTGTCAGGAGTCCCAGGAGGGAGGAAAGAGGCAGGAATTGCTGCCACTGAATTCTGCAGCTTTCCAGGGAAACGGCAGGGTGGGTAATTAATTATTCCTGCTAATAGTGCCGGACAGGCCCTCGGCTGCTCCCCCAGAACCACAGGCTGTGAGTATCTCCCTGCACAGGTTGTTGCTGACAGCGCTGCAGGGGCTGTGTGTGATCCTGCTTGGATGGAAAGGGCAGCTGAGGCTCCCTGATTCACTCACAGCCCGTCGCCTTTGAGGACCGGGATTAGACCGGCTGGGCAAAGCCACCTCTGCTGTGGGTGGGATTCTGCTGCTTCCCACCAGCACTGCCGAGCAATGGAGCAATTTAAGTCCTGCAGGGACAACTGGGGAGGGTCTGTCCTGTCCTTCCTGGGCAGCCTGGTCTGCTCTGAGCCTGGCAGTGCAGCCTCTTCTGGGAGTCACGCAAGGGTAGGAGGTGTCCTACAGGAAGCTCATGGATATTTTCGTGCTGCTCCAGCTTCAGATGAGCCCTGCTCCAGTTGTCACCACAGCACGCCCCTCCAGGATGGAGCACCAACGTGGAGCTGCACCTGATGGGAGGTGAGCTCCAGCTGCCCACTGCAAGGGGCACTGGGGTGCTCCTGGACACCCTGAGGGGATGAACAGGGGGAGCCTGCACGTGTCCCCCTCCCCAAAATGGGTCATGCCTAGGCTGGGGCAGGTCCAGTTTTGTAGCTGAGAATCAGAATCCCAAAATAATTTCGGTTGGAAAAGACCTCTGAGTCCCAAAGTTAACCCAGCCCTGCTAAGGAGAGATGCTCTGATGGTGTTACAGCCCCACCAGGCCAGCCCAGCATCCTGTCCCCAGCTGCAGCTGTCCATGGACACCCAAGGAAGACCAAAACGGGTCAATATTTCCCCTTGGCATTCTCCAGCACCTCCAAGGGAGAGGTTTTTGCCAGGTCCAGACATCCCTGGGAGCTGAGAACCCTCAGTGTGCTGTGAGTCCGTCCCCACTGCAAGGTGCTGCCTCCTGGGGTGTGTTGAAGGCCGGAGCCTGTAGGACACCCCCATTCCCTCCCATTCCAATCACTGAACCTTTGGATAAGGATTATCCCAGGACCAGCACCGGGGCTGCAGGAATTTCACCCTCCTCCTCTACACCAATCCCTCCAAGTGCTTGCAGGTGCAGATTCCCCGTGGCAGGCTGGGATGAGCTCTCTCTCCAGAGGACAGCACTCTGCCCCCACTCCTCATCCTCACCCTGGCCCTGCTAACATCCCGAGTGGACTTTGTTTTCCCTTCTCTGCCGAGTGTTTTGCGTGCCTTGCTGTGGTTATCATGCTCCAGCCGTCAGCTTGCAGCGAGTCCCCGGGAGAAGGTGCCAACTTTAACATATGCCTGAACAGTTCTTTTCAGACATATACAAACTGGAACAATGCCTCGCTGGGAATATGCTTGTTGGTGCAATTTGCCAACTGTGGCTTCAGATCTGCTCTTTTCAGCACGCACCAACTATTTGTAGACGGTGCAAAAGCCGCGATCGCCGCGCACGGATGGGGTCTCTGGAAGGCTCTCTCCAGGCATGCAGGAACCAGCAGGGAAGAGAATCAAGGGCTGGGCAAAGACCTCTGAGTATCACAAGTATTGACCAGGTCAAACATTTTGCTTCTGAGAACCTCAGTCCTTTTTTCCCTTTGCTTTAGGAAAGCCAGCACTGATTTCTCCACTACCTGAGCCGTGAGCACGTTCTCACCTTGTGCAAGCAGGACTTTGCTCAGCTCACCCTATTTCCTGGCCTCAGACATCTCCCAGTGCTTCCTCCATCACTGGTGTTCACCTTTCAGGTAGGACATCACGGGCATGTGACTCTGGTGCCACTCAGGGTGTCACCACTCTGTCACGAGTGGAAAAAAAAGGCTGACCAACCTTGGCTGGACATTCCCCTCACTTCTTCCCTTGGGTTTGTAGGCACCACGGCGATGTTTGAAGGAAATCTGGGAAGATGACAACAAAGTGGGGCTGGGCTTGTGCCCAGGGAGATGGCCAGGCTTTCCAAGCGGGCGGCAAAGCAGAGGAATTTTCTCCCCAGCACCGATGAGGACGCAGCTCTGCTCTTGCCCACGTGCCAGCCTTCATCTTGCAAATTCCCAGGGCAGGGATCACATCCTGTTCCCTGCCCGTGGGACAATGGATGCGGAGGTGCCCACGAGCCAGCGCAGGAGCGGGAGGGTCAGTGCTGAACTGCCTGTTCCCCATGGAGCACTGCCAGAGGCGCAAGTGTTTGAGACAGCAAACCATCAAGGGACCATTGTTCACAGCAACCTTGCTGGAAATATTTGTGTGTGTGTGTGTGTGTGTGTGTGTGTGTGTGCTGGCATCCAATTTGGCAATGGTTACTCAGCACAAGTGGGCGGCCTGTCCCTTTCTCTCAGCTGGAGCCTCCTCCTCCTCACAGGGACCCAGAAGAGGGATGAAAGGAGAGCAGATGGTTTGGGGGTGCTCAGAAATACCAGTGCCAAGGGCTGTCTCATCATGGCAGGCTGAACACGCTCAAGACCAAGGAGGTCTCTCCAAGTATTGGGGAGATGCAGGAGGTCTGCGAGCAGTTCTTGGGGATATTGATGGTTTTGTTGGATTTTGAAGAGAAGGACCAGAAAATGAGATCTTCGGGGTGTCATGTCAAGAAGAAGAGATCTTTGGGGTACGGGGTTCTGTATCAAAATTTTTCTTTAAAAGTCCAAAGGAATTTGAAGAACTGATGTTGGAGATGGGCTTTGGGCAAGGGCCTGGACAGAACAAGGGGAATGGCTTCCCACTGCCAGAGGGGAGGGTTAGGTGGGATACTGGGAAGGAATTGTTCCCTGTGAGGGTGGGCAGGCCCTGGCACAGGGTGCCCAGAGAAGCTGTGGCTGCCCCTGGATCCCTGGAAGTGCCCAAGGCCAGGTTGGACAGGGCTGGAGCCACCTGGGCTGGTGGAAGGTGTCCCTGCCCATGGCAGCGGTGGGATTAAATGACCTCTAAAAGACTTCTGCCACTCAAACCAATCTGTGATTTTATGCTGAAGGGACCCTGCTGGCTTTGCTAGGAAGAAGCCTCAGGGCTTCCTCCAAGTGAGGATCCAGGGTTACGAGCCTGCTGAGCTGGCCAAGGCAGGCACGCTCCAGGTTATCTCCTCTTTCAGCACCACACCAGATCTGTCACAGTCCTTCCACAGAGAAATTCCCATTGAAAGCTTCGCTGCTGCTCTCATCCCTGCAAAAGTGAATGGAGAGATTTGTCCTGACCTCCGTCCCCCTCCACAGCTCCCGGCATTTCGCTTTTCTCCAAAGCAACTCTCTGCTGCTAGAATCAGCTGAGATGAAACCGAGCTGGCTCCTACACACCTTGGAGCTCAGGCAGGGCTGCTTCCCACACAGTGTCTTTCACCCAAATTAAACAGCTCCCAGCTGAGCCCTGCCATCCATCACGCCAAGCTGCAGGCACAGCTCGGCTCTGGCAGCTTTTACACCTCTGTGGGTTCACGTTTAGCGGGGAAAGAGCAGGGACCTTTCCTTTGTGAGTGTGTTCCAAGGGGTGTGCAGCCTTGGAGGCCGCGGGGCATCCTTGGGATCACGCTGGAGTCAGTGGGAAATGTTGTTAAAGACAGCCAAGACCTGGGCACTGAGGGCTGTTCTGTTGGGAAGAAATCCTTCCCTGTGAGGGTGGTGAGGCCCTGGCACAGGGTGCCCAGAGAAGCTGTGGCTGCCCCTGGATCCCTGGAAGTGCTCTAGGCCAGGCTGGACAGGGCTTGGAGCAGCCTGGGGTAAAGGAAGGTGGAAAGCCCCAAGTTGGAAGGAGATTATCTTTAATCTCGTGACTCTACGATTCCCTGATTTTCAGGCTGCAGTGCTGGACATTCCTGGGTGCAGACTGCCCGCTCCTGGTGCTGTCACTCCTCAAGGACGTCCTGCTGACCACACCCTGGTGCCCACACCAGTGCCAGCTGAGCAGCAATCCCAGCTCCTTGTCTGTGCTGGTCTGAGCTCAGTTCAGTTTTCCAGGTGGTGCCTAAGAGCTCTGTAGGCGTCCCGGAATATCTGAGGGCACCTACAGGGAGGAGGCAGACAAGGAATGGGGTCTCCATTGGCATCACCTGTGGTGGAGACCCTTGCTGGAGACAGCCTGTTTTGAGATTGAGGTCAAAACCTCATTGAGTTGGGGTTTTTTGCTGGATTTTAGGAAAAATCTCCTCACTGAAAGGGTGGCTAATCATTGGAACAGGCTCCACAGGAAGTGGTGGAGTTGCCATCCCTAGAAGTGTTCAAAAAACGAGATGTGGGGATATGTCTTGGTGGGAGTGGTGGCAGTCAGTCAAAGGCTGGCCTTTTTTGGGAGGTCTTTTCCAACCTGAATGATTCTATGGGTCTAGAACAAGTCTAGGACTTGTGTTTCCATCTATTTGAGGTGGGAAATGGAGTTTGGGCCACCTCAGCCCCCTGTGCCAGGCACATCCGTGCCCGTATCCACACTCATGCCAGATAGCCACAACCAGTTGTGCTGTGGACCCCCCTGCAGAGAGATTTCTGGGGTTGTTTTAGCACCTCTCCCCACACGTCTGAGTGGCAGAAGAACATCTTCCAGCTCCTTAGTGTAGGCTCTGGGCTCTCCAGAGCAGCCACTTCAGCAAGGTGGAAATCTCTGCCTCTTTGCCACAGAAAGGCTTCAGGGGGAAAACATCGTTATCCTGATTTCTATCTTTTTTTTTTTTTTTTTTTTGGGATCTGCTTCCTTGGCTGGCAGATCCTCCAGCCCCTCACAGTCTGCTTGCTGGAGAGCAGCCTGGGGGAATGACCTTGGCCTCAAATTCCATCAGGAAAGGTCCTCGGTGAACAGGGCTGCTCTCAGAGTCACAGTTTACAGGCATCCTCGGCAACCGCCTTGGGCTTTTTCCAGTCCTCCAGGGAGAGGCACAGTCCCAGAAATCAATAACTGAGTTCTTTTGAAAGTCAGCAGGACTCTAGCATGATCCAAACCACTCTCCTCAGTGCTTTCTCTCTGCTGAAAGCAAAGAAGGGGTCCCTGAGGGAGAGCCCTGGGCTCGAGCAGCCTGAAGGGGAGCAGCCCTGGCCCTCTGTCCCATCCCCAGGGCTTGGTTTGCTCAGTGCCCACTGTGTCCCATCCTTCTGGGCACTGACTGCCCCAGAATGGAGCCAGGCAAGGGGAGCCAAGCAGCCTTTGAGGGAAAATACCTTCAATTTTAGTGGAAGCAGCGCCCCGAGGCTCTGCTAAAGCAGAGAGAGCCAGTCCCTCCTTGTGAGCCCCCAAAACTCATTTCATCTTCAGATGTTCTCCCTCACTCTCTTTAAAACTGGGATTTCTTTCCTGACTCCAACAGCTCCTTGTTGAACATGCAATAACCACCCAGACCCTCCCACATCTGTGTTTCCCCCTCCCCCAAAACACCCATAACTTGCTTTATATTAATTTTATATTAATTCCTCTCCCAGCAGTGCTTTCTCCACGTATCTGGGCTACAAGGCTTCACCCAAGCTTCAATTACTGACTTAGGAAGTCTTGTTCTCCTGCCTCATTCCCATCCTGCATCTCCCTAAAAAAAAAACAAACAAAAACCACCATAAAACAGCAGCTGAGGACATCCCTTGGTGCAAAGGCACCTCCTGATGTTGGGACACCACAAAGCCTGACACATTCTCCTGCCCAAGGACGGGAGCTGGGCTCGGAGCCCAGAGAAGATGTTTCCCTCCCATTAATGGGATGAATTCATGCACAGCCGTGCGGGATACGCTTTGTGAATGAAGGCAACCAAGAGGCTGAGGGATGCACCAGCACCAGAGCTCCACATCCCACCAAAGGTCAGTCCTGCACCCCCCTCCTGTGCCTGCGCTGCCAAGGGAACAAAGGAAAGCTGGAAGAAGCTCAGGAAAACGCCACGTTTTTAATGGCCTGAGAGAGCTGACTCGTGGCCAGAGATGCAGAGAGCTCGGGTGGGTTTGTGCAACAGCAGGGAAGGGGTGAGTGGCTCGTGGACTGACCCCATTTGTGCTGTGAAGACCTTTTGGGGGGCTCATGGCTTTGCCAGAGGAGCTGGAAAAAGGCACAGGGAGAGGCAAGGATGGGAAGATGGAGCTGCCTGAATTCCCAAGTTCACCCGTTTTTTAGCAGTGAGGGTGTTTTACCAGCTGGACAACTTACAATTGGATCCTCTCCCAGTCTTTAAACTGAGCCCATCTGTGTTTTTAAATACTAAGTTTAACCCCAGAAATGATGATACAGACTGAAAAAAAATCAACCTATTAGCCACTTTCTGGAAAGGTCTGGATCCCTTGCACTTCATGACCCCTTGGAAAACACAAGGAACCTCTGCACCTCTCAGAAACAAACTCCAGGATGTTTGAAAATCTGTTTGTGCTGCGTCCAGAGCGAGGTAGCAACAGCTGAAGGTCACAAGCACTGTATAAATAGAAAGGAGGTTTTGTTGTGACATGTCCATCCGGAGCCATTGCTCCTGGCTATGCCATCTGGGATGGGAGCAGGAGCCTGTGCATCCCCACTGCAGGAAAGAGAAAGGGATTCTGTCCTTGCAAGGATGATACCATGGAAAGGGGGGCGAGAACCACGAGGTTGTAACCTCGCTCCTAATTTTACCGGTTTTGAAGAAAAATCAGAGGTGTGATGGAGCTTTGGAATGCAAATCCCTCCTGTGGGGTTTCAGTCACACACCCAAGCAGGGAGAAAGGAAGTTTTCACCCATGGAGAGCATTTTCTGTCTGGGGAGTGGTTTGCAGTGACCGTCCTCTCATTTGGGGACCTCAGTGTCCCCATCAGAAGGGGTAAGAGGGGTTCTCTGGTGGCCTTCAGCGTGTGCTGGTAGGATTTTATACCAAGCTCTAACCATGTGAGAAAGATCTTTTCTGGCCAAAATCCTGCTTAATTCCATTTCCCTGCTCCATCCATCAGCTCCCTGTGCCTGACATTTGCCTTCCTCACGTATTTGGGTGATAAATTCTTCACGGTCTGGAGCTTGGTGCAGAACAACAACACCGGGAGGTTGCCTGAAACCACGGGTCATGATGACTCCAGCAACACCCTGTGGATGTCAGGAAAGAAGGGCAGGAAGCCATGGGGGAGAAACCTCTGGAATCTTGGTAAAACCAGTGGGAATGAGACACTGGGATGCAAGAGCTTGAGCCAAGGAATGTGGCTGGGCAGGTGAAGGTGTTTGCTGATGCAATTCCTGCAGCTCTTGAGGCAGTGAGAGAGGAGAGGAGATCTTGGCTTTCACCTCTCGGAGAGAACTCCTGGTGTTCCAGGGAAGAACTTGGAGAGGGGCACAGCCTGTAAACTTCAGACATCATGGCTGCGTGGTGGCCAGAGAGTGGCTCAGCTCCGGCTGCCTGTTTTGAGATTGAGGTCAAAACCTCATTGAGTTGGGTTTTTTGCAGGGAATCTGCTTTCCCGATGGAAGGAGCAGTGTCCTGTCCTGTCCCAGCACAGCTGAACCCCAGTGAGACCCAGGCTGGGGACCAGAGAGCTGTGAGTGCTTGGTGAGGGCCCTTTTTTGGGAGCAGATCCTCTGACAGCTGCTCAATGCTGCTGCCTCCTGCTCCGTGATCCCACTCTTGGGATGTCTCTTTTAGCCACAAATACAGACCAGGAGCAGCACCCTGCCCCCAGGACAGCCCTTTTCCAAGATCCAGGTTGTCTACACCTCTTTGAGCACGAAAAAATGTGGATAACAACTCCCCAAATTACCACCTCCTGCTACTACTGGCTGGAAGGAATTTGCTGATCCAAGGAAGAGCTGGAGGTCAGGGGTGCCAGAGCCATGGCAGGGTAAATCCAGGGCTTCAGCAGCACAGATGTGTTCCAGCTTCTCCCACTTCAACACAGGCTTGCTGGATCCATTGTTATCTTCCCACAGGATTATTTTTACCAGGTGATGAGGATCTGGAAGTCTATTGAAGCACCTAAAGGTGGCTTGTTGGAAACCCATGGGAATAAAAGGAGGAGAATCCCAGCTTTTTTTTTTTTTTTTTTCCCAGCCTGGAGGGAATGAATGTTTCTCCCTCACCTTGAAGGACAGCTGGGTGCGTGGCATTATGACCACAGAGAGGAAAATCTTTTCTCTCCTGCTCTCACTGCTGCTCTGGTATTGGATTATATGATGGGTCACACCTATTGATCACAGCAGGCTAAAAAAGACACAGCCCATAAATAACTCCTGACATCCCCAGCTGGGCCAGAAATCCTGAGCAAAGGGCTCTTGGGAGAGCTGCTGTTGGTGTTTCTCTGTCCTTCTCCTCTGGGAAACGCTGGGGACAGGTTTGGGTTGAGCCAGATGGTTGCAGTGTTTTTGCAGGAGTTTTCTTAGCAGGGGCTGGGTTATCTCAGTCCTTGATCCAGCCCAGCCTGGAAGAGGCTGGAATGGGGCACTGCTGCTGCCCAGCCCCGTGCTGTTCCCATGCCAGCACTGGGTTAGGACATGAAGGCAAAGGTGACTCTGGTCTGCTCTCCCTTCCCCCAAGTGAGTCATTCCTTGTGCTCAGTCTGCCCTCTGAGCCCACGGAACGCACGATTTTGGCACCAGGAGCTGTAAGAAACGCACGGCAGGGAGACCAGAGTGGGGGGATCAGGCTCAAGGAAACAGCCCCAGATGGTTCTGGGGTGGAGGAGCAAAGCCTGGTTCCTGCAGGGCACCAGGGACCCACCCCAAATCCAGGCCAGGGACAGCAGCAACCCCCTCCTTAAAGCTCTTCCTGATGCTCCACCGGGTCCCTCGTGCTCCATGTGGCCTGACCACGGTGAGGGACACGTGAGGAGAGGAGAGGACACAGCCTGGCACCATCCCTCCCCCTCCTCCCCCGTTCCCTTGTTTTTACACAGCTGAAAAAAAAGAAAAAAAGCATTCCCCACGTAACGATGATTCGGCCAACAGGTCAAGCCAAGCATGACAGAGCTCATTCTGGAGCTGGGGTCAGGCAGCAAATTGCCTCAGTGCTGCTGGCACCGGGATCCCTCTGCTGAGGGGCCAGTGGGGTCCCCCCAGCATCCTCTGGCTGCTCACCCCCTCCTTGCCCTGGGTTTTTGGGGGGCTGGGGGGGTGGGGGGGTCCAGCCACTGCCAAAGAGACTTTGGGAGCAGCACCGTGCTGGTAACTCACAGCCTTGGGGCATTTCCCACTTTATCAGAGCCCGTGGCAACATTTTTTCCCGATCCAAGAGTTTTCTCAGCTTGCAGCCTTTTATGGGGCACACCGTGTCCTGCATTTATTTCCCTGGCAGAGGGGAGGAGGCAAGAAATGACTCCAGGGGGAGCGGGGAGCTGCAGAGCCCTTGCAGGGAGCCAGGCTGGTGCTGAGAAAGCTCCAGAGGCCTCCCAGGCCCCGATCCGAGCCCAGGGAATAAAATCCATCCCGTTGCAGGGAGCTGGAGAGTCAGCCAGGGAGGGGAAGGTTTATTTAGAGAAACAACCGTGGGCTGCCTGCCCACACCAGGCTTTTAGCTGATGATCTGCACGTGCCATGCTTGGGGGCGGCTGGGGGAAGGAGTCCACTATTAAAAGCCTGGCAGAAGCTCTGCTGAATCCTGCTGGAGCTCGGGGAGGGCTTGATCCAGCAGGATCCCACCTCCAGTGTCACCTCATCTGACCCCGGGACCAAACCAGAGACAAATCCAAGGCAGCTCGCCCTCTTTTCTTCCAGGGGTGCACCCGGCACTGGTGGGCAGCACCAGCAATTCCTGAGAAACCGGGTCCTTTGAAGGATTATCCAAGATTTGTAATGTGCCCAGAGATCCACAAAAGCCCCGAGCATCTTCTGGGAATAGGTGAGGAAGGGCTGTGCTGAAGGGAGGGATGCTCTGGAGAGGATGGAGCTGTGCAGATTCCCACCCTCCTGAGCTGGGTGCAGCCTGGACCACCGATGATCCTTGGCATTAACGGTGATCCGGGCACTGAACCCACCCCCTTGGCACTTCTCATCCCTCCAGACGCCTCCCAGCGATGTGAACAGCACAGGATAATCCATCTCCTTCCCTCTCCATTCCTTAACACGCCCTGCTCCGGGGACGGCTCTGTCCGCAGTAATTAAGGTGGAGATTCCTCCCGCAGCCAAGGGCACTTCCCGGCTCATTAACACCAGGCAGGAGGGAGAGAGAACACGGAAAAAACAGTGCTGGGTGTACCTGGGGGTGCTGCTGCTGGAGGGTGCCCTGGATGGGGACACGGATGGGGACAAAGCGCTCAGAGCTTTTGGGATCTCGGGGTTGGTGTTTTGGGGTCAGCCACGTCTGTTTGCGTTGGAACAGTGGGGAATCAGCACAGAATCATGGATTGGTCACCTCAAAGGACTTCTGGTTCCACCTCCTGCCATGGGAAGGGAACCTCCCCTGATGCCTTGTGAAGGCTGACCTAACAGAGGTTAGACAGAGTTAAAGAATAAAGCAGGGATTTATTAAAAGGATCTCCTCCATGGATCCACCTTGGGCAGCACCAGAGCCCAGCCAGGGCTGCACCCAAGAGGAACCAAAATGGTCACAAAATGCACGAGCGCTCCCGGGGGCTCTCACTTTGATCAGTTCTGCTCCATTTGCATATTGGGGTTAATTGTCCCATTCCAGCTCCAGCCCATGCACTCCCATCCTGCTTGTTTTTCTCTCTTCATTCCACATTGTGCTCTTGGGCTGAGATTTGGATCATTTGTCCTTGGTCCCCAGCTGGAGCAGGAATTGTTTTGTCTCCCTGCTCTGTGCAGAGAGCTCACCATCCCATAATGTGAAGCTCAGACCCGCACACTAAAGCAGCACAGAAACTGAAAAATAGAAAAGCAAAAACCAGAGGCATCACGCTTATCCCAGGTTGCTCCAAGCCCCGTCCAACCTGGCCTTGGGAAGCAAGATGAGATGTGAGGAAGGAATTAACACCATCAGGAATGAACACACGCCCAGCAGGGCCAGATGGGCTGCAGCAGGACCAGGGGCTGTGAGAGCAGGAGCCCACCAGAGCACATCAACCTCCCCTGGACAAGGTAATTCTGACACAGCTCAGAAGAAAGTGGCCATTTCTTGCCCCAGGCACTCACCTGGCACCTGCAAACCCCCCCCCCCCAGCTGGTGCAGAAGCAGGGAGTGCTGCTGTCAGAGGGGTCAGGCAGGTCCAGGGCTGTGGTTTCGTGTCTCTGGGAGCTGCTCCTCCTTTCTCCTCACAGCTCAGGAGCTGGGGGAAGGATGCTGAAGGACCTGCCAGCCTCACCCCACCGGGCTCTCTGGAATCCAGCAAGAAATACATTAAAGGGACAGTTTGCCACAGCCTTTCCTTCTCCATAAGGGTAGAGGTGCTTTTCCTACTCTGAGTTTACCTGCGGGAGGTGACAAAAAGGGAAAAAAAGCCTGCATTTGTGGGGTTTTCCCTGAAAACACAAGCCCTGGAGCAAACCCCAGACTGGGGATGGTCATTCCTACGTTCACTGCCCAGCACCAGGACCACCAAGGAACAGAGCTGGTCCTCCACCAGGGAATCAATCCCAGAATCACAGACTTGTCTGGCTTGGAAAGGGCCTTAAAGACCACGCAGTTCCACGCCCCTGCCACAGGCAGGGACCATCGCTCTCCTCCTGCCTCTCTCACAAGGATGTGCTGTGCCATAACCCCCCCAGCAGCCACCTGGGATGGAGGAGGGGAATCCAGGGTCATTAGTGCAAAGAGGAATGAGGCCAAGAGGGCTTTCATGCCTCAGCATCTTAATTGAAATGGGTTTCCCATCCTCCTCCCCCTGCTCCCAAGCCCAGCACATCCAGGCTCCTTCAAGGGCATCTCCTGGCTTGGTGCTGTGCACTCTGCATCCCCCATGAGCCACTCACATCTCTTTAATTAAATGTCAAGATATTCAGGTTGTTTTTTTTTTTACCTTTTAAGTGCCCTCTGCTCGGAAAGATCAGTGGAGAGCTCAGTTATCATGTGGTGAGGAGTGGGGCAGCTGTGGGTGGGGAAATTGTGGGGAAACTGTGATCACAGCCAGGCAGGATCCCCTGAAATCCTTTGGGTTGGTTATTTGAAAGGCTGGGTATCAGGGAAAGGTTCTTCCCCCACAGGGTGCTGGGCACTGCCCAGGCTCCCCAGGGAATGGGCACAGCCCCGAGGCTGCCAGAGCTCCAGGAGAGTTTGGACAGCACTGCCAGGGATGCACAGGGTGGGATTGTTGGGGTGTCTGTGCAGGGCCAGGAGCTGGATCAATGTTCCTGGTGGGTCCCTTCCAGCTCAGGAGGCTCCATGGTTCTGTGATCTACCAAACACAGCTTGAGGTGCAGCTCCTCCATCTCCAAAGGCAGGGCTGGTCCTGGGGCATCACCCCCAGGGGAAGCCAGTGCTGTCCTGCATCAGTGTGGGGTGTCCTGAAGGACCAGAACTGCTTCCCTGCAGCAAAGGGCAGCCTGGCATGACCCTCCAGGGGTCTGGGGACATCATGGATTCCCAGAATCCCAGAATCCCAGACTGATTTAGGGTGGAAACAACCTTGAAGCCCATCTCGTTCCACCCCCTGCCATGGTAAGGGGTACCTTCCACCATCCCAGGTTGCTCCAAGCCCTGTCCAACCTGGCCTTGGACACTTCCAGGGATGGGAAGTGCACAGTTGAGGCACTTCCAGCCTTTTCTGAGTCTCTACAGAGTCCCCTGCAGTCACCTCCTCCCCGTGTGCTTCGGATCTCCCTGGGAAAGGCGCAGTGTCCGACATGGAGAGGTGCCAAAAGTTCTTTCTTGCAGCCGATGGAGGGCTGGATGCCGAGTGCTGGCACTCCCAAAGGATGTTTCTGTACAATTTGTCCTCCCAAGGAGACCTGGAGATGAAGCAGGAGAGGAGGGAGCAGGGCAGGAAGCTGCAGGCAGGACACATTCATCACCTCCATCCTCCCGTGGTCCAGTGCCAACCAAAAATCCACACGGGCTCCTGTCCCAGGCCACCCACATCCTGACCCACCCAGATCCCTGCCCCAGCCTCAGACCTGGCCAGGGTCAGTGTTGCACCTGGGAAAAGCCTTTTTTAATCTTGATAAACTTTTAAATCTCAGTGTAAATCCTGCAGAGGTGACAGCAGGATTTGGGAGTCGCCCTGGTAGGATGAGATGTGGTTTTGTCACCTTCTGGGGAGCCCACAGTGGGAGTCAGCTTGAAAGTCAGAGCAATTTACTGTTCCAAACCAACCATAATTTCTCCTTGAAAGCATTCAGGGAGGCTTCTCTGGTGGTGATTGAGGAGGGCAACGAGGCTGGAGAGGGGCTTGGAACACAAACCCTGTGAGGAACAACTGAGGGAGCTGGGGGTGCTCAGCCTGGAGAAAAGGGGACTCAGGGGTGACTTTATCCCTCTCTACAGCTCCTGAAAGGTGGCTGTGCTCAGCTGGGGTTGGGCTCTTTCTCCAGGCAGCACTGACAGAATGAGAGGACACAGCCTCAAGCTGCACCAAGGGAAATACAGGTTGGATATTAGGAAAAAGTTTTTTACAGAAAGGGTGATAAAATTCTGGAATTCTCTGCTCGGGGAAGTGGTGGAGTCACCATCCCTGGGTGTATTTAACAAAGCCTGGATGTGGCACTGGGTGCCAGGGTTTAGTTGAGGTGTTGGGGCTGGGTTGGACTCGATGATCTTGGAGGTCTCTTCCAACCCAGTGATTCTGTGAATTCTGTGAATTCTGTGAATTCTGTGATTATGAGCAGGGAACTGATTCCAGCCTGGATTTCCATCCACATCCATAGGCTGCAGTGGGACCTGACACATTCCATGTGCACAAACACCAAAATTCAGGTGAGGAGAAACCAAAATAAGGAGAAGAAATGGTGCCTGTGTCTGGGTGGGGGACCCATGGCCCGGTGAGAAGGAGGCTGGAGGGAAACACATCCCATCTTTGGTGAAACCCTTCAAAATGTCCAAATGCTTGAAGATAAAAATTTCAGACTTTAGAAACTGCTTAGGTTGGATGCCAGAAGGACGTGGGCAGCTGTCTGGACTCCCAACACTGGCGTGTAGATGTCAGCCCAGTGGGAACCACGAGCTCCCCTGGGATGCTCAGCCTTGGTGGGGCTGCTCCTTCTCCCCAGTGCAGTTTGGGGACTGGGTTCTCTGGGAGGCATCACAGTTCCTCTGGTGGGATCTCATTATGTGATGAGCTGAACATCTGGATTAAAATAGATCAAATAGTCACTAAATCCTAAATAAGCCTGGGAGCTCAGCAGCAGCCATATGCTTCCTGCTGACAAGCTAAAAAAAAAAAAAAAGAAAAAAATCTCTCCTTGCCATTACCTCACACTGCAGCAGTGTTTTATCCTCCTCCAAGCCAGCTCAGGGACAAACCTCCCTGCTCTGCCTCCCCAGCCCTCTCTGCTCTGGCCATCCTCTGGACCAGCAGCCTGAGGCTCTTTTAGGAAGGGATGCCTGGAAATGGGAACTTACCCCACTGTGCAAAAGATCTGGTGATGGGAATGAAAGGAATAATATTCAAAGGAAGATGAAAAAGGAAGAAAACCAGAGCTTTGTTGTTTAGCCTTCAAAGGATGCTAAATGTCCCTTAATGTTTGGGGTTTTAGGAAAATCCTGTAGGAACACAGTGAATATTGATGTTTTGTTGTCTGCATCCTTCTGGGGCCAAGAGGAAAGCGGAGGTCAAGTGGCCTCCAAGAGCTGGATGGAGAGCATGGAGAGGGTGGGATGGACCCAGGGGTGCTGCAGGAGGATGCAGGACTCATGGAATGGTTTGTGTTGGAAGGGATCTTAAATCCCATCCCATCCCACCCCTGCCTTGGGCAGGGACACCTTCCACTGTCCCTGGTTGCTCCAAGCTCCATCCAGCCTGGCCTTGGGCACTTCCAGGGATCCAGGGGCAGCCACAGCTCCTCTGGGCAACCCAGGCCCTCCCCACCCTCACAGGGCAGAATTTATTCCCATTTATTGCCATCTAAATCTCCCCTTTTCAGGGCAGACTCGAGGGAGGACTCAGGGGTAACATCACAGCGCTGCCTTTACCCCCTGCGAGCACAAAAATAAGGTGTGGCCACTGCCTTTAGGTCATGCTCCTTATTGAGCTAAGCAAGACAAGGGCTGAGGTCCTGGGAGGCCTTGGCAGGCTTGTCCTGGAGCTTTTTTTCACCCTTTTCAGCTGATTTTAGCTGAAACGGCGCATTGCCCAATGGTCAGATCAGCATCGCTGGTGTGGCAACCAGTCAGGCCACCAGATTTCACCCAAGCCTTTTGCAACTGCGTGGTTTCACCCTAAAAACATCCAACCAGCCAGGGAGGGCCTGACTAAAACCAGGGTGGGGGGGGGGGTTTCTCTGACCCAGCAGTGCTTCTGCAGGTGGTTGTGTGTGAGGTATGAGAACAGCACCAACCAGGCCACCCTGCCACCCTCACCCCCTGCAGCAAAAAAAAAAAAAAAAATCTGCGGCGCTGGGGACTTGCCGCGGTCACTCCGAGGAGGGGCGAGCACAGGGGAGGCTCAGAAGCCTGTGTGCAGCCACCATAATTGAATTATTGATGGGAATTAGCAGCAATTGGATAATTTGGGAGCTGAGCGTCGGATTTGTTACAGCAAAGGCTGACAAAAGCGTCGTGGCTCGTTGTGGTTTGCTGGTTAATGAGACCAAGCTCGAACTCCCTGCCCCGTGCACGAGGCTTTTGCTGCCTTTTTGCCTCCTAAATTGCAAGTGCTACACTTCAAAGATAATCATCTGGAAATGGCATGGGAAAATCAGGGCAGGCCGTGACCTGAGTTAGCTGGAGAAATTCTCCTTCCTTCTCTGGTTTGAGGAGAGGAGGATGGCGGTGGCTGAGCTGTGTTGGACCAACCATTGATTATTGATTGATAAATAGATCAAACGGGAGCAAAGAGGCGTCCCACTGGTGTCCCCTTCTCTCCATCACCCACTGCTATGACTGGGTGAATGAGGCAGCCCAGGGGCAAGAATTCACAGAGGCCAAATCCCTCTGGGAAAGGTCCAAGGGCCAAATTTGGGCTCATTGGTGCCTCTCAGCAAAGGGAAGGGCCAGACTTTCACCTCTGGGATGCACAACCTGAAGGAACCAGCTCTCCATCTGCAGACACATCTCCCCAGATTCCTGGTTTTCCTTGGAAAAGTATTGTGGGTTTTTTGTTGTTGGGTTTTTTTTTGTGGTTTTTTTTTTGTTTTGTTTTGTTTGTTTTTGTTTTTTTTTTTATTTTGGATTTTTTTTGTGTTTTTTTGGTGAGTTTTTTGTTTTTATTGAGAGGTTTTTTTGGGTGCTTTTGGGGTTTTTTGATTTTTTTTGTGTTTTCTTTTTTGGGGGGGTATTTTTGTGGGTTTTTTTTGGGTTTTTGTTTTGTTTTGGTTTTTGGATTTTTTTTTTTTTTTTCTGCAGAAGGGGCTGGCTGTACCGTGACAGTGTGGGATCCACGCACTCCTTTTTCCCTTCTGGCCGACACCTCGTGATTCTGCACCTGATCTCCCATTTCTTCCAGAAGGGAAACGAGGGGGCAGGAGAGGAAATTACACCCGCAGGAGGGAAACCGCTCACCAAGTCACCCCGTCAGGCTTTGTTCCAGCTGTGAAACACCTCCCTCCCCGTTACCCTGCCTCCTTTACTCCCCGCATCCTGGGAAAAGCCTGAATTTGGGGCCGGGGGAAGGAGCGGGGTGCTGGGGGAAGGGATGCTCTGCCCGCATCGCCTCCTGCCTGCCTGGGGCCGATCCGTGCCGTGCCGGGTGACGGTGATGCGCGGCGACACTCGGCTGTGCCGGCGGGGACACGGCAGCCCCCGCCAGCCGCTGCCCCTCCCGCAGCCACAGCGCCCCGGGAGCTGCTCCAGCCGCACCCCGGTTCCCCCATCCAGCCCCCCAGCCTGGGGCCGGGCGGGCTGAGGGGTCCCGGAGCTCTGGGGTGTGCTGGAGGGAGTGGTAAATGCGCTGGGGAAAAGGCTCCAGGGACTGGCTGGGGGAGAATTGCCCCCTCGGATGGGGCTGTGTCCGGGGCAGGAGCGTTTTTGGGACACCTGCCTTGTGGATTGGGGTGATGGGCTGGGGGAAACACGCCAGCTCCTCGTGGTTCAAACTCTCCTCCATCCCCATCCTCCCATCTGCCTTTATCCACTCCCATCCTCTTTTTCTCCATGCCCAGCCTCTATTTCTCCATTGCCATCCTCCCTTTCTTCACCTCCAGCCTCCTTTATTCATCCCCAGCCTCCTTTATTCATCCCCAGCCTCCTTTCTCCATCCCCATCCTTTCTTTCTCCATTCCCAGCCTTCTCCTTCTCTCTTCCCAACCTCCCCTTTTCCATCCCCAGCTTTTCCTCTCTCCTCAGCCTCTCCTTATCCATCCTCAGCCTCTTTTGCTCACCCTGAGCTTGCCCCTGGCTGCCCTGGCTTTGACCTGGCCCCATAAATCCCAGCCCTGTGCCACGGGGCCGAGCTCAGGAGCATCCCTCTGCCTCAAAGCCTGGAGCCAGGAGCAGGACGAGGGGAGCCAAGCGCAGGGCACAGGGAAGCTAAAAGCAGTGTGAGAACACAGCCCTGATTCCTCACCCCGGCTCAGGCAGACACAGGGACATGACCCAGTTATTTGATGGCAGCGTTTAACATTTCCCCTGCAAGGCAAAGCCAGCCCGGCTTCCTCTCCCTCCCGCTTCCCAGCCAGGCAGCCCGGCCTGGATCGCTGCCTTCCCGGGGCTTAAGAGCTCATCGGGCTGGGATGGAGGGGAAAATGTGACTGTGCAGCCTCATCAGGCGCCCAGATGTGCTGCTGATTCATCCCACAATTGCGTAAGCCCCGGCAGCGCTGCTCCGGCCGGGAAGCAGCTGCTTCCTCCAGGGGGTGCACGGGGTGGGGGGGGACCCCTCCAGAGGAGGCAGAGAGCTCAGGGTGGGGTGCAGCACCCCAAAAACTCCACAGAGAAGTGAAGGAGATGGGAGAGACATCGCTGTCATGGTGGGAAGCAGGTGAGCAGATCGAGGAGTGCTCAAAAAAGGCACCCCAAGGTGGCCAAATCAACGCTCCCACCTCCCTGTTCAGTGTCCAGAGGGTGTTTGGCCTCTCTGAGAGATGCAGTGGCCCTCCTGAAGGGACAAAGGACAAATCTCTCCGGGGTGCTCTGTGCACTCGTCCGTGTAATCGTGTGGATATAATTTGATTATCCCTTCCTTGATGTTTAGCATCACAAAGGGAAAAGCTGCCTCGGAGCTGAGCCCTTGGAGCCACCACTCTGGGACTGGTCTGGGGGAAGAAGGGTCTGAAAACTGGCCTGGAGAAGCTGCAGCAATTTGGGAAGGCTTTAAAAACGTCCTGCCCCAGTCCCAGCTCCTGGCTGTGCCTGTGTTCAAGAGACATTTGGACAATTCTCTCAGGCACACGGTTTGATTTTTGGGATTGTCCTGTGCAGGGCCAGGAGTTGGACTGATGAGCCTTGTGGGTCCCTTCCAGCTCAGGAGATTCCATGATTCTCCCAGCAGCAAACTGGTCGGGCTCCTCTGGAGAAGATACAAAGCCCAGGTACTGCTTTTGTTCCAGGGCCCACGAAAATCCATTTGCTTTCCAAAAAAGACACAGGCATTGATAAGAAAGACCTGGATAGACCAGAGCTTCTACACAGTCACCCTGCAGAGCAGAGAGGTCTCAGTGAGGCCCCAAAACCCCTGATCTGCCTTAGCAAGGGGAGTTCAGCAGGTGGGATTTCACAGAAAACGTGTGTGTGTGTGTGTGTGTGTGCACCTTTGAGTGTGTCTGCACACAAATAACACAACAGAGGTTTTAGAGGTCAATGCTGCACAAAGCAAGAGCAGGACACACTTATGAAAAATCCCCTGGCAAGATGAGACTAAGTCAGAAAAACATCCAGGGACCTTGTAAAGGACTTCAGTGCCTCCTGCACACCCATCCCCACACTCAGCCTGTGCTGCCGTGTACCTCTGCGAGTCTGGGATTTATTTTTTTTGGCGGGGGGGGGAGGGATTTGGCAGGCTGGTGTTTCTGAGGATGACCAAGACCTTGGCCAACCCTTTGACGAGGCCACCTGAGCATCTCATGGGCAGCAGGTCCCAAATCAGAGTCACCACGCAGGGGAGAAACCAGGAAAATGCTGAATCTGGTACAGCAAGAGGGGGAAAAAAGCCCTTCAGTGCCAGAGGCGGTGGGTGAGCACATGGAGAAGGGGGTGGCGGAGCCAGTCTCACCCTTTTGGGATGCTGGGAGGAGGGGGGAGGCTTTTTCTTGCAAGGAAAGTGCTCAGTGAGTCACCCAGGAGCAGAGGAGTGTCTGGCTAAGCCGGGGTTTAGCGCCGTTCTAAGCGGCTTTAGGAGCGGCGAGCGCGGGAGAAGCGCACGCAAAATAAAAGTGGGGAAAGAAAAACAAACAGTGCCAGTGGTTATGTAAGGGATCAGAGGCTGCCCACGTGCTCCCTGGGGTCCTCCAGCCCCGCCCCGGGAATGCTCTGATGGGTTTTGGTTCATCCTGATCACCCCTCGTTAGGAATTTTTGGGGCGGGTTTGTAGAGGAGTGAAGGAAGGTGCAGAGGTGTGATAGCTCCTGTTGGAAGGGGGACAGAGGAGGGTTTGAATGGGATTGAAATGAATTGTAACATTAAGTGTCAGAGTCCAGGACATCCCTCTGGCTGCCCTGGCTGCCTCAAGACCCTGGCAGGGGGCTTGGAGGCCTTGGCACGAAGTCAAAAACACCTGTGGCTTCGATTTTACCCTGTGGAAAAAACTGCCAACTCTGCATGAGGAATTACAAGCCACAAGGGTTTGAGTAGTGTGGTAGTTGAATTAACACAGGGTGAAAAAGTAGAATTTTGGGGCTTTTTAGAATGGGGTTCAAGGGGACGAGATGGAGGGATTTGGGCATGCCCTGACCTTCTTCTCCTTCTTCTTGCTCTCCATGTCTTGGTGTGATGGTGACACTTTTCTATTGGTTTCAGGTAGAGACTCACTGTCTAACATAAATTATAGATATTGGCACGTTATTGTAAACACAGCACACGGAGTTTTTGGTATAAAATGTGAACACCGCCCTGAGGGCAGACAGAATGCCATGGCCGAGCTGCTGGACAGAGCTCAGCAGGGCAGAGAAAGAATGTTCTAGATAAGGGAAAATAAACAACCCAGAGAAGCCGACCCTACGCATTCAGACTCCTTTGGCTGCACGGGCTGGGAGAAAAAGACTTTTACAATCTTGGGGTCATCCCAACACCCGGACCCCGAGAATTAAGGGTGGCTGTAAAAAGGACATGGACAGCTCCTTGCTGGCTCCTCTGTCAGGACACAGAACTGGGGACAGATGAGCAATCAAGTGACACTTGGGTAGGAGAGATCAGGCAGAACAGAGACCTGCTCCCCACCACCTGCACAGCTAAACAAGGAATTACCGCTGCCAGATGCTGGAAATACAAAACACCTACATGGATCCCAAAAACTTGGCACCTGATAATCCCAGAAGGCTCTTCCGAAGATTCAGCTTCTGGCTTGTGAAAAAGAGGGAGAGCAACTTTTCCATGGGCAAGGACAAGGGGGAATGGACTTAAACTGCCAGAAGGGCAGGGATGGATGGGATATCGGGAAGGAATTGTTCCCTGTGAGGGTGGGGAGGCCCTGGCACAGGGTGCCCAGAGAAGCTGTGGCTGCCCCTGGATCCCTGGAAGTGCCCAAGGCCAGGCTGGACAGGGCTTGGAGCCCTGGAAGGGGGTGGAATGAGATGGTCTTTGAGGACCCTTCCAACCCAATTTGTGATTCCACGATTCTAAAATCAATTGCAATGTTTTAGATGTAAGAGGTCACCTGAATTTCCCCATTGGGTTGTCTTGGGCAGGTGCCTCCACGTGTCACTGTAAGCCTTTGTCACATCCTGCTCTGTGCCTCAGTTTCCCTGCTCTGGAGCTGGGCGGAGTCACACACAGCATGCTGCAAAACGTGCAAAAGCAGCTTGGATGGAAACTGATGGAGTTTGCTCCACAGAAAAACGAATCCCTGGGAGGAGATGTTTGCTTTCCACACAGAGTTTCAGCCTGTCATCAAAGCAGAGTCAGAACTGCCTTGTTTGGACAAGGCCATGGGGAAGGATTTTGACTTCTGCAGCTGAACAGAAGGTTGGTGTCCTGCAGCTTCCTAGGAATTCCCATCACTGGAGGAAAGGACACCGCTGACCACCACTCTGCCCCCACCAGCCATGCCAGGGAGGTAAGGTCTCACCAGGAACCCCTGGAATTGTCCCTTCACATTGGAAAAAGCCCAATAATGACACAAGAATCCCCTGACGATGCCTGAAGACCCGCTAGACCAATTATGCTCTCCAGGGCTGCTTTTCCTCCAGTGGCTGCTCCTGTTTGGTCCTTTCCTGCTCCCCAAATTCCACCCTTTGCTCACCCTCGACGCTGTTTTCTCCCCGTGGAGAGGATGAGTTGTACCCACGCTGCTGTCACATCCACCCTCAGTTTTTCCCTGGAAAAACCATCCTCATCCAAAGCCATAAAACTCCTGACTGAGCCACCCCTTCCCATCCACTCCCAGGGTGCACCACTCCTAGAAAAAATGGGATGATACTGTCATAAAAACCACTGCTGATCCACTTTTGGTGAAGTATCAGCCCCATCCCATTGGAAAAGGGTGGATCTCTGTCCCAGGTCTTGGACATCCAGATTTGTCTCATTTCCAAGCCAGCAGCTGCTTTGGAGTGTCCTGTGAGATCTGGTCTGATCCCTCATCCCCTTTTGCTGCTGCCTTACCAGATCCCATTTCCACTTCCTCCCAAATTCTGGATGCTCCCTCCGTCTGCTTGGCCTCAGTGCCGAGTGGGAATGTGTTGGAACCCTGACTGCTGAGAATTCCAGACTTTCTGTGCTGGCAGGCACTGACCCCCAGGAGAACACTGCATTTGACCTGAGGCCGAGGAGAAGGCTTCCAAAACGGAATGATAGAACTGGGATTGTGGGTGTGGAGTTTGAATAAAAATGTGTAATATCACAGGGTGGAAAACAGAGAGTTTAAGGTTTTAGAATATAGTAATATATATAAAACAAGATGAAGGTTTTAGGGTGAAGGCTGGTTCTTCTTCTTCACTTTCTTCTCCATAGGTTTGGGTGGTTTTGTGTAATTAAATAAAAAACTCCACATTGCAGGCCATGGTTGCTCATTGGCTTAAAAGTAAAAATAATTTAAGTATCACTTCTTAATTAGATAGTTTATCCTTAAGAGGTCTTATGGAAAGAGAGATACATGTCCATTTTTAACTTGTTAGAGTCTCACATCTTGTGACACTGTAATGTAAATGAAAACTAAGAAACATCTAAGTCCAAACAAAAAATACTGTCTCGCACATTTAATCCCCACCTTAACAAAAAAGAAGCAAAGAATCCATTAGGAATGAGTTAAATCCAGGGAATTCCGTGAAATTCCTCCTGCCTTTTGTTCCCTGGAGGGATGAAGAATCAGGAGTGGGAATTGAGTCCTGTTTGGGACAATCCCACCCTGTTTTGGGTGGGGTACAGATGCAGCCCCCAAAAAAGTGGCTTAGAGGAGTCAGGTGGTGGCAACCAGCTCCTGGACAGTGAGAGGAGATGGGGAGAGAGTCCAGGCAGGCAGGTGGATCCCATGGCTGCATTCATCCTTCCCAGAGCCTGCTGAGGAGGGATTTTAGGAGTGCCAAGAGCAGTTTGGCTGTGTGAGAGTAGAGCTGGCACCCGTCCCCCAACACCTGGCCTGGGATGAAATCATCCTCCTGGGTGGGGGGACTTTGTCACCAGAACTAATTAGACACAGCAGGGTCCCTAATTAGTACCTGTGTTTGGGACAAAACATCACGGGGGCTCCACGGAGTGGGGGTTGGAGGCAAAGGAGAGGCCCCATCCCTCTTTGCCAGAGGGGCCAAATCCACCCCAGATGGGGTGGCTGATTCTGGGGAGCACCAGGTGGGGACTGTCACATCTGCTGGGACAGCTGGCTCTTCTCCTGGCCTTGCTTCCATGCCTTTCATGTGCAACCTCACCTATCTCCTTCCCATCCCATCCCATCCCATCCCATCCCATCCCATCCCATCCCATCCCATCCCATCCCAGGGTTCAAGGAGCTCATTTGTTTTTTCATGCCCTGAGAGTTGTCGGACCCTGATTGCTCCCCTGAAAGCAGAGTGATGTTTTTAGGGTGCTCAGCTGGCTGAAGGCAGACATTGTTCAGGTTTTGCTTCTTTCTAGACCATTTCCAAATGAAACCAGGTGTGGGAGTGCATGGAATGGCTGGGTGCCCTGAGCACAGCCCTTCCCTGGGATCTTGCCTAGGGATGAGGGATAAAAGCTGAGGTGCTGAGTGATGGAAAATCCCTGTCTTCCCACAGGCCTTGGCCTTATCTTTCAAGCATTTCCAGGGTGAGGATTCCCAGAACAATAATTCAGAATGAAACCCCAAACTGTTGTCATAAAGGAAGTGTGGGGATGATGGAATAGCTTCAATTTGGCAGGGATAAATGGGATATTGGGAAGGAATTGTTCCCTGTGAGGGTGGGGAGGCCCTGGCACAGGGTGCCCAGAGAAGCTGTGGCTGCCCCTGGATCCCTGGAAGTGTCCAAGGCCAGGCTGGACAGGGCTTGGAGTCACCTGGGATAGTGGAAGGTGTCCCTGCCCATGGCAGGGAGTGGCACTGGATGATCTTTAAGGTCCTTCCCACCCAAACCACTCCAAGGTTCTGTGATTCCATGGTTCTATGGGATTTTGTCCAACAGCATTAACCCCACCCTGAAATTAATCAGAGTCAACACCCTCTGCGGCTTTATTAAAAACATCCCTAAATATTCTGATCCTGGGGATGGATGGATGGGGTGGATCCTGGTGTTTTTAGGATTTTTCTTCAAATAAGAGGCTTCCTGGCAATATTTGGCTGGCACTGATCAGTCATATCCCCACCAGCATCCAGGACGTGCAGATGTGAACATTCCTGGATTCAGGAGAGCTGGGAATCACTGCCTCCAGCTCAGCCAACAGCACCTGGAGCTGGGAAATACTCCTGGGGTTCAGTGTGACCTCAGTCTGCTGTTCTGCTTTGAAAGCAAAACCAGGGAGAGACTCCAAGTCAGAAATACGATTTATTAGGAAAAGGGAAAAAAAAAAAACCAAAAAAACCCCCCCAACCCAACCCATACCAAACCAAACAAAAAAAAAACAAAACAAAAAACCAAACCAAACCAAAACAAACAAACAAACAAAAAAACCCACCAAAAACCAACAACAACAACAAAAAAAAATCAAAAAACCCAAAAACAAAAAAAAAAAAAACCCAAAAACCTCCCCAAAAAAACCAAACCAAAATACATGCAATAATTCAAAAGAAAAAGCCAGGGACAGAGTCAGAATACAACCTGACACCCTGTTGGTCAGGGTGTTGGTAGCAGTCCAAACTGGAATGGCTGCAGTCCTCCTGGAGTGGCACATGTGGTTCTGTCAGAGCAGTGATCCTGTAGAAGGGTGAAGTCTTCCTCTGAAATCCAGTGGAAAACCCAGCTGTTCCTCTGGGAATCCAGCAGAAAAGGCTGAGTCTGGTGTCCCAGAATCTCAGATTATATCCAGGTAGGAATGCTTGGCTCCTCCCTCAGGGCAGAACAGCTCACAGTGGGATGCTGTCACTTTTCTCAGTCATGCAGGGACATTCAATAGGCCATTAACAGCAGATGTCCCCCCGGGGGGAGGATTGGTTTGTGGGAGAGATAAAGAAAACTGCCCAATGAACAGGAGATAACTGCCCCAACTCCAACAGATGACAAACAGAATACATCTTGCCTTGCAATCTAGGACACCTGCCCTCGCTTCCCACGAATTCCAGCAGCATCACCAGCTGGGAGCACACTTCCAGCCACACGGGCTGCTCCACTGCCAGGTGTGCAGGGAATCCTCTGCTCCGAGCACCTCAGAGCACAAACACCCACAGCTGGAGGCAGCAGGGCACCAGGCAGGACACGGGGACACCACGGGCTTCCATGGCAGCCAGTTGAGGTGTCACCGATGGAGGGATGCAGGTGGGGGTGCTCGGGGATGCTGCAGTGCCAGGGATCTGCGTTCAGCAGGGAATGGCAGCTCTGGGGCTGGAAATGTCCTCTGGCAAATGTCAGGCAGAGCTGGGAACGGCCTCACCCGGGGTGCTGTGCTTGGCTCAGCCCAGCCGGTGAGCTCAGGCCTCTGCAGAGCCCAGGACAAGGTGTGACAGCAGCTGGGTGGGCACAGGGGGTGTGCTGCTGCTGCTGGTGTCCTTCACACTGGGGAGATCCCGTTCCCTACCGGGACCTGCTGGGCCTTTGCTGTCCTTCCTTCTCCATCCCCAGCGCTGGCTCTAGCTTATCTTTCTTAATAGGACCTTCAAAAGATGCCTGAACGTTGGCCAAAATGTTTTCCCAGCTGCTGGCACACCCAGACATTCTCTGAGGAAGGTGGAGAGGGAGGAAAAGTGAAGCAGAGACATTTCAGCCTCCAGCAGAGCTTGAATGCACCTGAAACCTTCCTGTGTCCCCCTTGGATCTGCACTGCCACCCTCCTGTCATAGTCTGCTTCCAGAAATGTTGAAGAATCCCCCCTCTACCCAAGGGACCTCTTGGATTCTGTGGTGGCACAGGTCACTCCCATCCTGATTATGTTATTTTTATGTTAAAGAATACGTTTTTATTTAAAGCTGTTGGCAGGGAAAAGCCAAGGGAGCCCAGCTGCAGCCACTCCACTCAGTGTAGGATTTTTCCTCACAGAAGGTGCCTGGACATCTTAAGAATGTGCCAACTTCAATATCCAGAGGTGGAGAGGAGGGATGTGGCTCCTGACAGCCTGATTTAAGTCTTGCAGAGGAAGAAAAACTCCTTTTTCTCCTTTTTTCCTGCCCTTGGCTCAGAGCAGGCTGCGTCAAACTCAAGATTTGATGTTCCCTGTAGAGCTCTGGTGGCTGGGAGAACAACAGGACTCCTGGCACAAGTCAAAGCCTCTGGAGAGGATCCTTCTGCCACACTTCTGTCCAAGATTATGGAGCAGACAGAGGGCTTGGGAGGAAGGGTGGAGAAGCAGAGGTTGGTGGTGAAGCCCAGTCCCTGTGGCCTGCGAGGGAGGGAGCCCCTGGTCCTTGCTACAGATGATCCCTGGGTGTGTGAAACGTGGGGGGACCCCATATCCTCACTACAGAGCTCCGTGAGATTTTCAGGGGGGCATTTTTGTGCTGGGATTTTTCCTCTTCTGCTCTTGCACACGGAGAGGAGCCCCACAGGCTGAGGGGATGTGCCAGGTCGCTTCCAGCGGCCACGGCTCCCTCGGCTCCAGAGCCTGGGCTTGCTCCTCGGGTGGGTTTTAAGAACAGGACAAACAGCTGGGCTGACCTGGGTGTTTGTGAAGCTCCTCAGAGATTAGAAGTGAAGCCCAGGCTGCTTTGGACAGTGGGCTGGATGATTTTCCTGGCATAATCAACCTTCTAGCAGAGAATACCAAGGTCCTTTGCAAACATCACTGGTGCTTTGTGCTGTCTGCACAAGCAGTTTGCTTTGCATCCTGGCTTTATTCTATTCCGTTGCAATTTGCCCAAAATATCTCGGCATGCTGGTGAGTGGCAGCTCTCTGGGATGAGTGTGCATGTGAATATACTTCTGCTAAGTCAGTGTGAATCCTTTCTGCCAGTCAGGCAAATAATGACAGCAGGGGAAATTAGCAAGGGGAAAAAGAAGACAGACACAGGCAGCATCTCTGCAGAACGACCCAACAGCCCAGGAGAGCTGACCTGTGCCTTTCCCACTCTCCTTGACCGGGTCCTGTGGGGCTGGGCAGCACAGCTGAAGTCTCTGTCCTGTCTCTGTGCCATCCTCCTCCACTCCTGGCTCTCCAGACCTTGGGGACGTGGCTTGGGACAGTGCACCTCGCCCACAGCTGAGCTGGTAAGAGCTGCAGCCCTTCAGAGCTGTTCAAATTGAAATGAAATGAAATGAAATGAAATGAAATGAAATGAAATGAAATGAAATGAAATGAAATGGAGTCAGGATCAGTCCAAGGAAAGTTCCCAAGAAAAACAGGTGCAATCCTTCTAGAGAAGAAACCTGAAACTGCACAAGTGTAGGAGCCATCTGGCAGATTCCTCAGGATCCCAAAGGCCTGATGATGATGATGATGATGATGATGATGATGATGATGATGATGTGTGTTTTTCTGTGGGGCCATACCTGCTGTGTCAGTCCCTCTCTGGGACTTGAAGCCACAGCAGCTGGTCAGCAGGGCTGGAACAACAGCAGGGCAGTGTCTGCCTGTGCTGTGTCAGGTCCCAGCAGGGTGACACCAGCACTGTCAGCACCTCTGGCTGGAGCTGAATCCCAAAGGCAAAGATTGAGCAGCTGGAGAGCAGCCCCGGGACAGGATCTGTGCTGCTCCTGCTCTCTGCTGGGGGATGAACCAGCTCCAGGGCTCAGCTTGAGTCAACATGGGCAACAAATCTGGGTGCTGGGTGATCCCTCCCAGTCCTTGGGTTGGAGGGGATCTTAAATCCCATTTCATTCCAGCCCTGCCATGGGCAGGGACACCTTCCACTGTTCCAGATTGCTCCAACCTGGCCTTGGACACTTCCAGGGATGAAAGTATCAAATTGAACAGACAAATCAGAGCAGCCTTGAGATACAACCCCTTCCAAACACTGCCTTTGCCCTCCTTGAGCAGCACTTGGAGCTGTGCCCTGACTCCAAGGAAGGATGGCATCTTTGGGCTGAAAGTGGGAATGGCTTCTCACTGCCAGAGGGCAGGGATAGAGACTGGGAAGGAATCCTCCCCTGTGAGGGTGGGAGGCCCTGGCACAGGGTGCCCACAGGAGCTGTGGCTGCCCCTGGATCCCTGGAAGTGCCCAAGGCCAGGCTGGACAGGGCTTGGAGCAGCCTGGGATAGTGGAAGCTGTCCTTGCCCATGGCAGGGGCTGGAATGAAATGAGCTTTAAGATTCTTCCCACCCAAATTCTATGATTCTATGGGAAACCCCTTCCTTGGAGCTCTCCAGCACAGGTCTGAGCTGCATCCCAGAGCCCGGCTCACGACCTGCCGAGTGGCATTAGCCACAGATTGCCAAAAACTCTCCGTGCAATTCCGCGGGACGAGGCGCGATGCTCTCCGCGCTGCCGGGCTCTGCTCCCAAGGCTCATTAACAAACGCTAATGAGCTCCCAGCGCTGCTCCTGCATGGGGCCGGCCCTGGGTGACACCCCCCGTGTGCTGAGCAGCTTACTCGGGGTGGGAGGCTGCGAGCAGCGGCTTCCCAAACACTTGGGAGCCTCCGCTCAGCGGAGCAGGATCCAAACTCGCCAAGAATTCCCTGCTCCGGCTGCTCCCGGCCCATGGCCGCGCTGCTCTGGGGATGCTGCAAAGCTTTTGGGGTCAATCCTGCCGTTTTCAGTGCATCCAGGAGCGGCGGCATTCCTCCCGTGGCTTTTCCGTCCTGCTGAAAGAAGTAAAACTCGGCAGTTTTGGTTCACTGAACTCCACTGTCACCTCAATGTCGCAATGCTGGGCGAGGAGCAGAGCAGCAGGCGGCTCTGCCAGGCCCTGCCGAGCCCCTGGGAAGCGGGACAGGGGCTGTGACGGTTCTCCCCAGCTTTGTGGCGGTCCCTCCAAGCTCTGGGGGATGCTTCGCTCCCGTTGCCATGGGAATGCTGCGCGGGAGGGGGATGCGAGATCTGCTGCTGCCATCTCCTGGAGGAGCCGGGGTGGCTAAGCGGGGGTTAGGGAGAGCACGGCTAAGCCGGGGATGTCCCGGGCAGGGCTCAGCGCAAACCCGGGCAGGGACATTGGTACCGAGGGGTCTGGGCACAGCAGAGCTCAGTGGGGCCGCTGGATGCGGGCAGAATGTCACCCTGAATGTGCGGGCTCTCCCAAAAAAACACATTAACAATTCCAGCGGCCATGACCCCAAATCATAAAGTCATTAAAGTTGGAAAAGCCCTCTGAGATCATCCGGTCCAACCATTAACCCAGCACTGCCAAGGCCACCACTGAGCCACGTCCCCAGGTGCTACATCCACAGGGCTTCTAAATCCTTCAAGGGATGGGGACTCCAACACTGCCCTGGGTGGAGTCCCTTTAACCCTTTTGGTGAAGAATTTTTCTTAAATATCCACCCTGACCCTCCCCTGGCCCAGCCTGAGGCCGTTCCCTCTCCTCCTGTCCCTGTTCCCTGGCAGCAGAGCCCGATCCCCCCGGCTGTCCCCTCCTGTCAGGAGTTGTGCAGAGCCACAAGGTCCCCCCTGAGCCTCCTTTTCTCCAGGCTGAGCCCCTTTCCAGCTCCCTCAGCTGCTCCTGGGGCTCCAGACCCTTCCCCAATGTCCTTTTTGTCACAAGCAGCCCTGAAGTGCCCCAGACTGGAGGTGGCCCAGCAGTGCCAGCACAGGGCACTACCCTGGCCCTGCTGCCACCCCAATGCTGGGACAAACCAGAACTGCCCACGGTACATTTTGGGAGCTTTGGGCACATCCTGTGCTGGACTGGCCTCCCTGGGAGGACGCTGAAGGGCTGCTGAGGCCAGCCCCAGGATGGAGAGTGGCTCAGAGGTGGCTGCTCCAGCAAGAGCACTCTGGAGGAGCTAATCCCACCCTCGGTGCCCTGATGGAAGGGCAGCAGGGGAGCAAAGGTGGCAGCACAGGGTGCAGATGGCAGGAGGAAGGCTGTGAGGTTCCTCTGCCTGTGTGGAGGCACCACAGTGAGCGTGGGACGTGCTGGAGCTGCAGCTCAGCCTCGTTCCTCAGGGTTACGACCAAGAGCTGCAGCTTTGCTTTCCTACAGTAAAATGTGGCAAACCTCGGATCCAGGGAAGAAATGACGATGTCTGGCTCCAGATCAGGAGGCTGAAGGATAGATTTATTAAAATGATACTACATTACATTAATATACTAAAATATTAATTAACTAAAATATTATATAAATATACTATTAATATACTAAAACTATACTTATATTACATTAATATACTATTTAAAGAGAGACTATCCTATTCTACGTACTTCTTTCTTACTTATCTAACTCAAACTTGTGACTCTGCTGAGAGTGAGCCACAGCTGGATCCCATTGGTCACTGACCCCAAACAACCTTCACCAGAATCCAACCCAGCAATCACTCCAGGTAATCTCCACACCACATTCCACATGGGGAAAACAAAGGAGCAGAGGTAAAGATTGTTCTCTCTTCTTCTCTCCGTGCTTCTCCTGAGAGACAGAATGATGTCTCTCTGTCCAGAGAATGTGAATGTCACCTTTCCCCATCCCTTCCCATCCTCGCTGTCAGCAGGAGCTCACGGGGATCAGGGATCCCAGTCCCCAGCATGGAAACCTCAGCTCCTGCTCGTGAAGGTGACGCGGGACACGTGCCAGGCTGGCAGGGACACACCGTGGATTCCTTTGGCCACTTTAGGGACAGAGTGACAGGAGCTGGGACATGGGATTGCTTGTGCTAAAGGCCAGAAACACCGAGCTATTAAATGGTTTTAAATGGGGTAGCCTCACCCTGTGCTTGGTCACAATCACCTGAGAAAAAGTGTCCTTAGGAACTGCCATGCTCCTGTGGGATGTCCTTGTACCACCCTGTGGGTTTTTTTTTTTTTTTTTGTTTGTTTGTTTGTTTTTTGGGCTTTTTGGGGGGCTTGTGTGTGTTTTTTTTTTTTTTTTGTTTGTTTGCCAGCTCAGCTCCAGTTGCAGCAGCACCTCCTGCAAGGGTTGTCCCATCCCAACCTTCTCCTTGCTTGGACATCCCGGCCCCGTGATCCTGCTGATCCCCTCAGACACCTGAGCCCTGCCCTCCCCTCCCCAAAGAGCTCCTGCCAGGGGGGAGAAGTTCACACAGAGCATTCCAGAGGGGCATTGTCCTGGCAGGAGGATGGGGACACACAAAGCCACACCAGTGTCCCCCAGCTGTGGGAGATGGCCCAAAGGCACCAGCAGAACCAGGATCTATCCACGTCCTGCTCCAAGGCTGTGGCACCCACGCTCCTGATGCCAGAGTCCCTGCCAGGCTCAAGCAGGGCCAGTTCTGCTCTGTCCCCTGCTCTTAATTCGATGCTGGCAGGAATTTGCCCCCGAGACAAGCCAGGAACCTCTGTCCTCTGTGGGGACCCCGGATCCACCTGGCCTGGAGGTGTTTTAGGAGGTGCCCACCCCTCCTACAGCTCACATCTGAGCACACAGAGAGAGATCCCCTCTGCAACCATTCCAACTCTGCTTTTAGGTCATCTTAAACTAATTTCAGACCACTAAAAGGTCTGAAAAAGAGAGAGCAAAGGGAGTTAATTGTGTCTCTCTGCTGCTGGACTGCATCCCACAGTGCAGGTCTGCACAGGACCTGTGGGGTTTAGGGATAAAACTAAAACTGGTTCACTCCAGAAAGGGACAACGAATAAATCTGGAGTTGTTCCTTTAATCTCATCACCCGACCAGTTCATCCCAGTATGAGAAGCCTTTTGAAGGATCATTTTGGTTTAGGTTGGAGGAGACCTTGAGCCCATCTCATTCAGGGACACCTTCCACCATCCCAAACTGCTCCAGGCCCTGTCCAGCCTGGCCTGGGGCCCCAGGATGGGTGAGGAAGACAAAACTAACCCTGGACCAGGTGGGCTGGGAGGGGCTGGGCCACTCCAGGCTTTATCCAGCTGAGGAGCCTCCAAAACCAGGCCCATGCAATGTCACTCTTTGTTCCACCTTATCCTCAGGGATAGAAAATGTCATGTTTGATGTATCCAGAGATCATAAAATGTTCTTCTGTCTTCAGGGCAGGAAGGAGACATTTCCCCCCTCCTTTGTTTTACTTTTTCTTTTGTATTAAAGAAGATGAAAAGAATTCAAGTCCCATCCCTGCAGTGCTTCAGGCACATGACTTCCCTGGGTATCAGCTTTTTTTTTTTTTTTTTCAGGGATCCCTGCAGCCACAGATTGGTGTTAATGATCTGGATTTGCTTTTGGGGTTAAAAAGAAAGAAATCTGTGAATGCAGAGGGGAATATTGCAGCTTTGTAATTCACTGCCATCTTGTGATATTTAACGTTTTCCTAAAATGATGAACATGCAACATGGATTAGAACAGAACCCCAAACAACAACAAAAAAAAAAAACCAAACCCAAATCTGTTCCTAGTATCCATAGTTACAGAGAAAACTCGGAGACCCTGAGGGTGATGGGTAGAAAAGCTCCTATCACAAAGACATAAAATGAAAAGTTGTGACATTTTTGTTGCTTTTAAGTTTATTTTTTAACCTGTAAACTCTTTGGATGAACTCCATTCTTCCATCAGACAAAAAGCTGGAGTTTCCCTTGATGACATCTCACCTGTGTGTTCTGGAAAGAAGTTTTTCAATCTCTATTTCTTTTTTGCCCTTTGCCTTTGGGTGGAATGGCAAAATTAGGACAAAATAAGTTTGCTCCAGTGAGATGATGATGATGATGATGATGATGATGATGATTATTATTATTATTATTATTATTATTCCTTCCATGTACAGTCAGAGTACCTGGGAGTCCTGTGCTACTTCAGAGGGTAAACATGGAGGAAAATGCTGCATAATGCATGGCAAAGTTTAACAGAAATTTTAAAGTCAGATAATAGGGGGATGTTCCACCTTTTTAAAACTGATGGAAGTAGATTGGACAGCAGAAAGCTGCAGGAAGCAAAATATCACCCCCATCCTGCCTCTTGCAGAGAGGGGCAGTGGGAGGAGCTGCCCTTGCCCACGGCTAATTTTGATGAGTGATTTGCATATGGGTCATCCCAAAGTGAGGAGCCCAAAATCTACTGCCCAGAATTTTACTGTATTTACCATTTTATCAGCGTTTTGTTGCCCTGTATTTGGTGCTGACTGTGCCAGACTGTCAGGGCTGGGCCCCAGCTGGCAGCTGAGTCCCACAGAACCACAGACCCATCCCAGGGAATGGGATGAGGGAGGGTAAGGAATGGTTTGGGAAGGGACCTAAACCCCCATCCAGTGCCACCCCTGCCATGGCAGGGACACCTTCCACCAGCCCAGGTGGCTCCAAGCCCTGTCCAACCTGGCCTTGGGCACTTCCAGGGATCCAGGGGCAGCCACAGCTTCTCTGGGAAATGCATTCCAGGGCCTCTGCACCCTCAGAGGGAACAATTCCTTCCCAATATCCCATCTATTCCTGCCTTCTGACAGAGGGAAGCCATTCCCTGTGTCCTGTCCCTCCAGGCCTTGTCCCCAGTCCCTCTCCAGCTCTCCTGGAGCTTTAGGCACTGGAAGGCTGGAGGGAGATGAAGTTCAGCACCTAAACACTGGGGTTTATTAGGAGAGGAGAGCACTCCAGTACCCCCAGGTTGTTCCACCTCTCTCCCAGCACCCTCAGCCACCATCCTCACCCAGGACATTGGGGACAACTCCCAGCTGAGCCAGGACACCCAGGGGTGTCCCTATTTCAGTGCCAACAGGGAGGGAACAACTCTCTTCCCATTAGGTGTCCGTTGGGATATATTAAACTTGTGCTTTGAATTCAGCCAGTGAAATCATTCTGGGGGCACAGCCCTGAATTTCTTCCCCCTCCACTTCCACAGACACAGACTGAAACAGCAGCTTAGGTTGGAACTGCCTCATTTATAACCCATCCAAACAAATGGCCTGAAGCAATTGTGCTCCAGACCTTCAACTGCCTCCTGGGACTTTGGATGTGAATTCCTAGAAAATACCAAAACATTCCTTTAATAGAAAACGGAGCTGCAGTTGAATAGTGGTGGCTGCTCCCCAAGGCACAGGCTCAGAGCACCAACACCCGCCTGTCCTCACCTCCTGCAGCCACTCAGGAAACTCAGAGAAGTGCAACAATTCCTTCAAGGCAGAGCAGAGGTTGTCCCACAGGAGTTTTCAGCAGAGTTAGAAGCCCCAGCCATGGTTTTTGTTACCTACATTATTTTCTCCTGGCTCATGTAAGTCCCCAGCCTCGCAATTCACATGCAGCAAAGCACCCCCAAAATGAGAGAAAAAGGAGTTTTCCTGAGAGGATGCAGCTGGGTGAAAAGAACAGGAATGGAAATGGTGGGAGAGGATGAGGAGGGCAGAGCAGCTGCTGGCAGAGCTCACAGTCATGTCTTACCCCAACCCTGTCCCTGCCCATTTCTAACACAAACCTCTGCAATTCTTTCAATATTGTTGATTTTATTACAAGAATAATTGAAGACAGAACAAAAGAACAGTGGCAAACCCAAATATTTTTTAAAAATTAACATGCAAGAGACTTTACAAGCCTCAAATGTTCAATAACCTCTTTGCTGGCTGTGGTTGTACAGCACTCAGAATGTGCTGGTCTTTCACACCAGCACATGGGACTGGTGGAACTCCACTCTCCTGCACTCTCACATCCAGCAGCAGTGCAGAGATTAAAAGGAAATGTTTCCTTCCATTCTTTTATCGCTGTCTCATCCCACTGATAAGGTGGCTTTTAGTCTGCTCAAGTTACCTCTAAGTTTGGCAGAGACAAAACCTCTTGTCCTCCCCAATTACTGTTTACCCACATAAATTCTGCTGATTTCAGAAAGGAGAATGAATCAATGATTGAAAAAATAAATATTCTTATGCAGGAAATACACTGACCCATACAATTAATACATTAATAATCATTAACTTGGAACATTCATTGTGTGACTCAGAGCGTCTGAAGTTTTTATTTAAAAACCCCCAGACCTGCAGAACACAGAGGCCACGGGGTGGGGGTGTCTGAGGCCTTCAGACACTCTGAGCTGGCTCTGACTTCAAAGGATGAATCACCAGGATCTGGGTGGTATCAGCAGAACTGGCCTGCACAATAAATGAGCCCAGTCAGCCCTTCCCTGGAGGGGTTTCTGTCTCTTGGCTACAGGGAAATGATGCAGCTTGTCTGCAAGCAAACTTCTCATGTTACATAAACCAAGGAAAACATATTTATATAGCAAAGGTTTCCTGAAATAGCCCCTGGAATTTTGAACAGAGCAACCATTCTTTTCAGAGTTTCAGGATATATTTCAGCAAGAACAAAGACACACATAGAGTATTTTCTTTTTACTCTTTCCTTCCAATCTGAGTACAGCAGCCAAAGCCTACAGACCTACGTTGTGTCCATCACAAAGTTAAACAACTCCACAGTGCAGAGCAAGCCTGGAGAACCCTGAATGCAATCAACCCCAAATCTATCTGATACAGACATCAGAATCTGCAAACAATAAAGAAGTTTGTTTATAGCAAACCCCGAATGCAATCAACCCCAAATCTATCTGATACAGACATCAGAATCTGCAAACAATAAAAAGTTTGTTTATAACAACATGAGACTGGCTGCCAGGGGATAAATGACTGATCCTCCTGGGCCACAGGTGCATCAGTGTTTGAGTTCCTGGGCAGCCTCTTGTACAATCAACTCTACCATTTAACACCAGTTCTGAAAACCTCTGAGTTTGCAGCTGGTGCTTCAAAAAGAGCATCCTACCTTCAGGCACCACGAAGGTTCTCGTTTGCCTTTAATGAAGTGCTTTATTCATTAAGAGGTTAAACTCCTGCAGTGTGTCTCTCAGGCCAGGGTTGGAGGCACAGCTCTGCTGTCAGGCTGGAGGTTGATGAGGGAGTTGCTGGCCTGGGCCAGCTCTGCAATGGAGACTCGGCCTCGCTGCTTGATGTACTGGGCCACGGCTGCCATCTCCTCTGCAGTGATGTAGATGAACTTTCCCCTGTCATCAATCACACCTGCAGGGCAAAGAGAGCAGCCTGCAGATTCAGTCAGCACCGGGCTCCCCTCACTTCCCACCAGGCATCACTCACTGCTTTGGCAGGGATGTTCCAGCTGCTGAGGCAGCACTTCCTATCTAGGCTGGGCAGGATTTTATCTCCTGGCCACTGCTGGGCGCTGGAGCAGGGCTGTGCCAGCAGCCCAGGGCCCTGGGAATGCTCCTTTTGCTCAAAGGAACCCGTCCTGTGCACTGGGAACAGCTGCCTGGGAGCTCCACAGCAGCTGCTGCAGGGATCACAGAATGTCCTGAGCTGGAAGGGACCCACCAGGATCACTGATCCAGCTCCTGTCCCTGCACAGACACCCCAACAATCTCACCCTGTCCCCGGGAGCGTTGTCCAAACACTCCTGGAGCTCTGGCACGTTTGGGGCCGTGCCCATTCCCTGGGGAGCCTGGGCAGTGCTCTGGGGGAAGAACCTTTCCCTGATCCCCAACATAAATTCCCCTGACCCAGCTCCAGCCGTTCCCTGGGTGCTGTCCCTGTCTCAGAGAGCAGAGATCAGAGCTGCCCCGGGGGAGGAAGTTGCAGAACTTGATGGATCTCCCCTCAGCCTCCTCTTCTCCAGGCTGAACAAGCCAAGTGCCCTCAGCTGCTCCTCACATGGATTCCTCTCCAGACCCTTCCCCTTCCTAGCCCTGCTTTTTTGGTGCTCGTGTTCCCAGCTCAGGCACCTGGTGGAGAAAGTTGGAGCAGGAGGGTCCAGGAGGGCACTGAGAGCCCTTGTGGGGCCCAGCTCAGCCTTTTCAGCCTCCCCTCAAGGGAATGCAGCTCAGTTTTCATATTTCTGTGGCTCCAGAATGAGAACAGAACTCTGCTTTTATGGATTCCACCGAGGCAGAGCCTCCCTGGCTTTGGGCACAGCCAGCCAGGACAGCACACATCCTTTCTCCCTGGATTCCAAGCACTTTTAGGGCATTTGAAAGGGTTTCCACATGCACTTGCTGAGACAGTTGTTCTCCAGCCACGAGCACAAGATCAGGTGAATAAATGTTTGTGCTGGCACCTTTCTCTACTTCACCCTTGGAAAGAAGAAGACTGCCCAGCACTAAGCCATGTTTTGTTCCTGCTCAGTCCCTGCTGCCATGCCAGCTTGGACTGGGTGTTCCAGGGCTGGGAACAAGCACTTCACTGACTCCAGCATCCTGCAGTGCTCTGGGATGTCTGCCTCTCCCACATGCCACACCCCAGCCCTGGCTTTAACCACCAGGCTTGGAAACCACCCCAAATCATCCCAGTGATCCTCTCAAATTCAGATTTCAGAAGGCCCCACTTGCAGCTGGCTGCTCAGCAACCCCAAAGGGCCTTCAGCAGATGGGTAAATTAATAAAATATAAATATCTAGCTGTCAAGTCCTACTAGATCCTTAAAACAGGAATGACACTGGAATTCTTTCTGCCACAGGGAAGGCACTTTCTGCACCACCAGCTACAGAAAGATCCCCTTTGTGCTTTGGCTGTCACCTGTCAGGGTGCCATCTGCCATCAGGTCCTGGATTCTGTTAATTGCATCCTGTGCAGGAGAGAAAAAGGAATAACAAGACTGATCAAAAGGGAAGCAAAAACCATTTCACACGTTCAGACAAACTACAGAGGCTTACCTTGAAATCCCTCAGGGTTAAGGAATTCAGCACTCCCACACAAAGAGGTGGAATCAGCCCTTTGGTCTTAGAGGGATGATTTTTTTTTTCTGTATTTTGGGATGTTCAAATTAAATTCCCTACTCCTTAAAAGAGACACTTATTGCCTGTTTCAAGGAGCAGGGGGTTATAGGAATCTTCCCATGGAAAGGTTGTGCAGTGCCATGAAGTTCCATGAAGCACAGAGGTCCTTCTCCAAGGTCCTTGCTCAAAAATTCCACGTTTTTACATCTTTTCCTGCTTCTTTTAGGAGCAAACCTCTCCTACCAACCCAAAGCAACAATCTGTTGAATTTATGGCTGGGTTTACTCCACAGTTACTCCAAGCATGCAGTTCCACTGCACCTTAAGTGTTGGTTTCTACAGTTCTACCTCTCTCTTTTTCTTGTTATATGACTGCAGAAGGAAATTAAAATTTATATTTCAACCAGATAAATTCCTGTAAGTAACCCACTGCACACTTAAATGGAATTCTGGTTTAAGAGGGAGGCAGGGACCCAGCAAAAATGAGTACTTCCACCCCACAAGTCAGTGCTTACCTGTGTCCTTAAACCCAGATGTGAAGCCAAGTCCTCCAGCTGGATAACCTTTGTTTTCTGTGGGAACAAACAAGAGTTAAGCTGATGAATGAGAAAGCTGGGATTTTTTTTCCCCATTCAAATAAAAAAATGCATTGACCTGACAAGGCAGAACCTGTTCCTTTTAAGTAACTTTTCCTAGTAAGCACTTTCTTCTGATGAAAAACTCTCAGGTTACCTAAAGCAGGGAGCTCTGTGGAAAGACCTGAGTGCTCTGACCCACTCAGGGCAAGACTCAAACACATCTGCCAGCCTCGACCCTGGACTTTTCCTTACATTGGGATGAGCACAAGGAACAGCCATGACTCTGTTCCCCCACCTCCTGAGTTTCTCAGCTGCTGCCTTTAATTTCCAGTGAGTTTTACCAAGATCCCTTTCTTCTTTGAGGGATGTCTCAAAGCACCTTTTAAAACCATCACTGGTGTGTATCAGCACTTACATAAAACCCAGGCAGGACTGGCAGCATTAAGTGCTTTAGTCTGTTTTACTGATGTCATGTGTATTAATGCCATAATAATCTTCCTAAGCAAGCCAACACCTTATTCAATTTGTCAGTGTTGGAACTGCACATCGTCATCTTGCTTTTGACAGATTCTTCCTGCAGCTTTTCTCAGCCAAAGCACAACCAGCACTGCTCACATCTGGTTTTGTGCTTCTCTGTAGCTCCAGAGAAAACACCTGCAGTGCTTGTCTGGAGCTACTTGGGTCCTGTTTTCCTCTCTGCCAAAGTTTTAGGAACTCATCTGTTCAGTTGCAAAAGGATGCAGCGTTTGTAAGGAGCTTGGAAAAGACAAAACTGTTGGAAAGCTCAGTTAATATTCAGGTCTACATTCCTAAAATCCATGTATGTACAGCCACAGGAGCTGCATCTCCATTAACAAATGAAATACTTCAAACAATAAAGTCCTTTGTTCTTGGTCTTGAGAGCATACTGGGAGGCCACTGAAGAAATAAAGAGAGGCTGAAATAGATGAATCTTTTTCATTAATAAAATCAGACCAAAAAGCAAGCCACACACAGATTTAGCAGCTGTGAAGTTTGATGCAGCCAAGCTAGAGAACTGAATACCATGGACTGAACACAGGGAACTGGAACCAGTCCATGGAATTCAGTTCTCAGAGCTGGGAACTGCCAACATTCGTCACATCTTCTTTTAAAGGGACTGGGGGGGTTGGTGCAAAGCCACATGAACAAGAAAAACAGGACTTAAACCTTCACTCAAAGATATTCCCCCTCAATGACCAAGTTTAGTGGAAGCTTTCCAAGACAGATCCTGCAGGGAATGAGAGCCCAAGGGGGTGGGATGAGGATGCACTCCCCACACTCTGGAATACAACAACACCATGAGGTCCCAAGGGAATAAAACATGCATCATGGTCTAGAGACAGGCTTAACTTTCCTTCAGCAACATAAACACATCCACATTTTCCTGAATTAATTTCATTTTAGGGGTGATGCTGCTGCTGTCCTCAGCAAGGGATGAAACACAGCAAGAGGCTGCATTTTTCTCCCAACACCCTTAAGAATGAAGCAGGGGGTGAGCTATCTCCAGTCAGTGATACCAGCACAAGAAATTATTCAACAGAAGAGCTAAATTCAATTTTATTTTTTTAAAAAATGCCAATTACTCTTAATTTATACATTTTTTTCTGACAGCTACGAGCAGCTCAGCACCGCTTCCTGTCAATGGTTTCTGTGAACAGAACAGAAGATGAGGGCAATACATAATCTATACGTTAAGCACACTTTCAAGATTAAAGAAAAAATACTTAAAACTTGTGAAAGAAAGCGCTGCCCCAGTTCTGCAGCTCAGCTCTGCAGAGGAAATCAGGTGTCGAATATTCAGACTTCGCTTTCCAGCCCAAGTTTAATTTCTCTGACGTCAAGATGAAGGGACTGATAGAGAATTTAGTGCTGAAACACTCAACGGGGAGTTTGTGACTAATCTGGTCCATCCACCACAGCCCCTGGGCAATGGGCAGAGTCTGCCCTGGCTGTGTCCTCCCTTGGAAACCTCCCAGTGCTTGTGGAAGACCTCAAGGGACACTGGAATCTCATTTTTTACCCACAGAAGTAAAGGAGAGGCAGAGAGCAGCCCAGCAGAGCTTTGCAGGGCTCTGCTCTGAGCTCTCGTCCAGAACTGCCTGGCAATCACTCCAAAGGACTCCCCAAGGAGAGTTATCCATGAGGCAAATCTCTACGTCCAGGAGATAAATCTGCTCTAAGTCCAGGGTTTTGCTGGGATAATGAACGTGCGAAATGTGAGATTTTGGAGTAGGAAATGATTAGCAGCTCACTGAGTTATCCAAGTGATTTGCTTGCTGGAGAAGCCTTTCACACAGGTCACACATCCTGAGAGTTCAGATTCCAGTAAAGGAAGAAAGGGATTCATTAGGAAAAAAAAAAAGGTTTGTATGACAGTGCTGGAGTGAGAGGAGAAAAATGCATCTGACCTTTGATACAGCAATAGTGGAGAGCTTTTGGCCTCACAGATCAAAAGCACAAACCCTCAGGACCACAGCCCAGGTTTGAAATACCCAGCCATACAATGGGATGAAAGGGAGACTGACACACCCTGGTTAAAACAAGGCAGCTGCTTCTTACACTGCCCTCCTGAACATTAAGAAAACACTGGAAGCTGCAAGGACAGAAAAAAAGCGAAGGAATCACAGGAAAAGTTGGGATTGAGCTTTCCAGTGCCAGTGTTGGAGGCTCAAAAACACCCTCCAGGTACAGCAATTCTCCTTCCTGCTGAGCTCACACACAGAGACTGTTTTTAAATCAGTGGCTGATGCTCACAAACAAAAAAGCCTGAATGCCCCAAATCCCAATCCACAGCAAACATTGCTTCCATGAACTCTGAGGGAGATCCACCAGGCCTGTCTTATACCACAGGGCAAGAGCCACATCCTGCCCCAAAAGCCAGGACCCAGCTGGAATTAAAACTATTTTAAGTTAACTGTGTTTGTGCTGGTTCAGTAAATAACACTTATTGAAGGGATCGCTTTTGTTACTTGTTGAATATTTAAGTAAATGAAAGAGGAAGCAAAGATGTCCCTCTTTGACAAAAAGGTTTTTCACACCAAGGAGAGAAAAACCAAAGGCACCTTACCTTAACATATTCCAGGAATTCCATAAGAAAGCTGCGAGACTGGAGACAGCAAGGAAAACAATTATTATTTTGAATTCATGAGCATTAAATGCATCAAAAACTTGCTGAGTAGAAATACTATAAAAGTGTTTAGACTGCATAATTTCTAAGTTTTAACTACACCGACTGAGATATTGAACTGGGAAGATATAATCTAGATCTAAAAATAATCTAGATTTAATCTTCACAAGGGATTTCTGACAGGTACTTTTTGAGACAGAATGTGGCTCAGGTACAATTTAGATTTTTCCCAAAAGGTTATCATACACTTTTTTATTCTTCACATCATAAATACCCTGAAATAACCACATCTGGGTGAATTTAAGCACCATTAAGTCATTCTGTGCAGAGGGAAACCCAGAGTGACTCAGGACCTGCAGATGGCCAAGTGCAGCACAGCTGCACAGCACCTGTGGAGGCTGAAGCATTTCAGAGCCATGCACCTGAGATCCAGTGAGCAGCTCCATTTCAGAGGCCATGCAAACAGCGTGCACTGAAGTTAAAAGGAGATCAGGTTACTCTGCAACCCTGGCAATCAATCAGCCTTAATTAACTGGTGAGCTCTGGAGGCAGGAGCTTGATTTTCAGCACAAGCAGCCCCGACAACACAAGGCAGAGCCAGCTTTGCTGACAGGATCCTGAAATGCTTCAGTACTTCAGCCACCACGAGGCCAGGGTGGCTGCTTAATTTCCTTCTCATTTCTGCTGCCTCCAAATAACTCTGTACCTGTTATTATTTCTGAATGAGTCTTTTAAATCACCTGCAATTTAAGTTCTAGCTCCTCACCCCTACCAAAGTTATCTCAGGTTGAGATGCAGGCATCATCAAGTGCCTGCCAAGCTCTTTTAGGTGAGGAACACCCTGCTCTGTTCTGACATGGAGGGAGATTCATTTCTCCTTGACAGGCAGCTGTAGGAACATGGACAATCACCACATTCCAGTTTTAAAGGGTGTTTGAAGTAGAACACACCCATATTTAGGGATAATCTCATCTCCTGACAGGACAGGTACAGATTTTTGAAGGAGCTGTCCATAAAAGTGTGCATTTTGCTGTTCACTGCGTCCTAGGGAATTCCCCATCAGCAGACAGAACTTCTCTTGGTGTCAGTGATGGAGGAATTTTTCTTGATGGGAAGGGGTCCATAGTGAGAACCTGTAATGAGTCAATGGTGCTTGACATTGGGCACAATCTGCTGTGCTCAAAGCCACTCTCAGTCACACTAAAGCAAATCCACTGAATTCCAGAGTCTCTTCAGCAGAGCACCAAATGCACACATGGCCCTGAAATAAATCCTTCCCAAGAAATGCACTGGACAGCTCAAATTGGCAGCTACAGCCCAAGAGCAATTCCAGGGTGTGATAGCAAATAAATTGTGTCTAACAGGTTTTCAGCAGGCAAAACTCTGCCTCCCACAACAGCAAAACTTCTTCAGGTTTGCTGTGATTTTATATCAAGTATCACATTTCAACCACCATCCCCACAGCTCTGCAGGCAGCCACAGGAGCAGCAGTGTGGGCTTGTCCTGAGGATTCCCTTATCAGAAGCCTTTTGAGACAAGAGCCTGGCTTTTAATTTGATTTCACAGCAGCTCTCTTGATGTAGAAAATAAAGCCAAACCCACATAATTGCCCCCAAGGTCTGTGGGCACCTTCCAGCTCCAAATTCAGCTTTACTGGCTCAGTCTCTGTGGGTAAGGCAGAGCTGCTGACAGTGAGAGATCACCTGAATTCCAGAATGAGTTTGATTTCAGTCCTTAGACACAGGGAGGACAGAACTCATTTCCAGCAAGTTCTCTCAGAACTCTAAAATACCCCGTAGGAGTCTGGTATGAGGAACAGCAGCATTCCCCAGGAAATATTCCAGGGTTAACCTGTGCCACAGACACAATTTAGCTTTCACAAGCAAAAACCTTTGGCTGACTCCTACTTTTAATTTCATTTTACACAAGACAGAATGCAGCACGTCTAACAGGAGAAGGGGAACTGCAGAACCAGCCTCACATACCTGCTCCTCTGTCATTGATTCTTCAACCCCTTCCTCTTCAACCACAAAACTCTCCTTCAGCTTCAGGTACTCTTCATATTCTCTCTTCTCCTCTTCTTCCTTTGCCTTCCTTTTTTCCTCTTCCTGGACAGAGAAGATGACAAGTGGTCAGTTTGCTCTTTCCCAAGACAGGTTTTAAGTGAAGCAGCATCTTCTTTCTCTGCAGCCAGCACATAAAAAGTTTTTAAGCTGAGCCTAAGTTGTCCCTTGATGGCACAATCAGTTTCTGCTGCCTTCCACACCAGGGCTGGTTCTTAGCAGAGCTGACAGAAAACCTCTTAAATAGCAACCTGCCTGCTTCATTTGCATCAATCTGCTGCTCCTCACAGGAAGTCCCTGCCCCTCCCTGCACTTTGATGCAACGTTCACATTTTTGGTTACTGGCCCCAGGTCTGCTCTGCCACTGCAGGACATTGGGAGTGCTCACAAGGAACAGTGGAGCTACACTGCTGGAGAGAAACTGTGAAAGCTGCAGGTAAAATCAAGTTTTCTAAGAAAACCTCTTCCTTATGAAAACTTTCTTCTAGCAAACTGTGCATACATATAATATATAAATTATTGTATAAAGTATTTTAGGCACAGGAAGCACAACTGTATTGACAAAAGGAGTTTTTTACATGTTGTTTGTTAAACAAAAGCTTCAGGCTTTTGGTTTTCTGCAATAAAAAAAAATCATGGCCTACCATGAAATAAATGTTAAAGCCTTAAAGCCCACAATAAAGCTGACCCAGAGAACTCCAAGCCCAGCATCAGTGACATGGTGATGCCTGGTTCTGTGGAATTCACACCTTCACAAATCAAAATGGTGATTAAAGGTCTGGGAATGCGACAGATTACTTAGAAAATGTTTCAAATAAGAATTGGTTTTTATTGGGAACTCCTAAATTTGCAGTTTTCCATTATTTTCATTTGAAATTTGTTTTGCTCTTCTCCAAGAGAAGGCTGGACTAACGTTGAAGGTTGGATTTGATGATCTAAGAGGCCTTTTCAAATCTAAAAGATTCCATGGCTCACACAGAACAAAAATGTTTCCCTCCAGGACAGTTTCTTGCACAGAGGAATTTCTGTTTGTGCAGCACCTGGTACAAAGAGATTCCAAAAGGATCTGGCCTCTGGCTCCATCACATTCCAGGGGATGATTAAAACAAACAGAGGAGTTCTTCAAATTTCAGTGACAATCCCAGGGCATTCCTCTATCATCAGCAGAGAAATTGATTTTTTAAAGCACAATGATATTGATTTCTAAATGCTTGCCATGCTACATCTTTGACATTGATATGGTAATTGTTTCCTTAAGTAGCTGGAATGTAAATATTTGTTCCATTAAAAAAAAAAAAGGGAGAGACAGGAACAGGTCATTCAATATATAGAAAATATATCCATATTAAAAAAGATGTCTTTTGTTAAAAAACCAAAGAGTATTTGGTCCCGTTTTTATTTAAATATAAATTATATATATATATAAAATAACAATTATTTATACATAAAAATATTTTTATATCAAATTCCCAGAAAGTCAGGAGAAAGAATCCTGCCAACATCCAAGAATGAGAAAAACAGGACTGAAAGGATCTTAAGTGTATCTGCAAAGCCAAATCCATTTTTAAAACTGCTATCTCATGAAAAATCTACGGATTTGAGGAAGTTTTTTAGACAAAACAAGATAATTTTTGGGTCATTCATCACCACAACAATTAATCCAACAGCAGATTTTTTTCCTTATATGCACTCCAGATGCCAAGAACAACATAACCATATTTCATTTGGAAGCAACAGCAACTGTTCTTTTCTTGCAAGTGCATTACATTTAATCTTGATCCTGGAAAGACAAGAATAATGTTTTTCCCCTGGTTTGTTAGAGAGGTTGTAATTCAGCAGGATTTGAAATGAGGAAAAAGTAAAAAAAAAAACCAAAACAATCACGAAGCCTCAAAATTGCTTTGGTAAATAATTTCTAGATGGTTCTGCAAAAAAAGAAAAGATCAGAAGACAGTGTCCCACTTGTAACTGAGAGCAACAATAACTAAAACACGTTTTCCTGCTTCTGGAAGGTCTAAGAAATGAGCAAGGCTCCTTCCTGTGGTCCTTCCCTACCTGAAAAACAGCACCTTGCATTTTTTGGAAGTATCCCAGCACGTTCCTATCAGCACTTCCATTCCCAACACAGGCAGAAGAGCAGCCCTGCTGTGAGACTGGCAAAGCACTCAGCTCCCAGCCCCTTTTTTTGCCAACAGGAGTTTGTTTTCCAGATGCTGAATTTTGATCAGCAGAGCATTTCCAAGTGCTCTGAGGCACTGCTTTGGTAGCTAAAGTGTGTCAAAGCTTCCTGGTGGTTGTAGCTTTCTCCATAACACTAAATATTTCCAGCTGATTTTTTTTTTTTTTTATCATCTAAAAATTAAAAATTCATGAAGAGCCTCACATGCTTTACAACCTAAATTCACCTATGATTCAATCTGTAGGGAAAAAAAAGGATTTATCCAGAGTGCAGCTTGGTTCAGAGCAAGAGGAGATGACTTTGCACAAGTGCCCAGGGAGAAGCAAGGTGGAGGCTGAGCAGGGGAACCCAGGCACAGTCAGGATGGCTGGGAGTATTTATTTCTATTTATTTAGAGTATTTATTTCTATTTTTTTGTTTGACCACCTCTCTAACCCTCTTCTCTCATGGAGCAGCTGTGTGGGAGGTGCAGGGTCAAATTTAGGCGGCAGAATTCCCACAAAACTCAGTGTGCCCATACAAATAACCCAGAAACACCCCCAGCCCCTCAGGGTCTCCTCACACACTGAGGGCAGGATTTTGTGCCAGGCACACAGAGGGCACTGGGCTCAAACCCACCTTTAAACCTCACATTTTTGGCACTCAGGTTCCTTCTGAGCTCGTGGCTCAGAGCAGAGAGTGGCTGGGCCAGCCCCAGCCATGGGTGGGGTGCTGGGGAAATCCCAGCAGATGGAAATTTGATAACTGCAGATCTTCAGCTGCCTGCTTTTGTTTTATTTTTTTATTTTATTTTATTTTATTTTTTTTATTTTTTTTTAAGCAGGCTTGCCTCTCTCCTCACCCATCTAACTGTTAACTCAGACTGGGGGCTTGAACAATGTAAAGATTTCTTTTTTGATTAGTTTATTCCACTGCGTGCGAAGAACAGACTATCCCACTTTGACCACATCTTTATTGAACAGATCAGTAAATAAATGAGTCACTCAAACCTTTGTTTTCTGTTCTTTTTCTCACCTGCTCACCAAGGACCTGGATGTGCTGTGAGGCTCCCTTCAGATCATCACCCTCTGTTTGTCCCTGACCTTGATCCCAGGGATTATTCCCTGTGCCAACTGCACAAGAGCCCAGCTTTTTACCAGGTGAAACCCACAGCATCCTGAAAACTCTCTTAAGGCTTCCAACTGGAAGCACACATTGATTTTTGGGATCACAGATTGCTCAGGAGTCCTGGGATGCTGCTTGAGTGGAGCAAACCTCACTGGTAGTGAGGAAGGCAGAGCAAACACTGGACACTCTTCAGGCACCACCTGCTCCCTGACATTCCTTCATTTGTGGCTGTTTCCCGAATTTTTTAGGATGAGGAAAAGCATCCTGAGTGTTTAGAGGGCCATGGAGCAAAGAAACCCTCCTTGTACAGCATCCATTTTTTGTATTGTCAGGGCAGGTTCTGCAGGAAGCCAAAAGGGACTTTGCAGAGAATAATTTGGCACAGAGGAGGTGGATCTCTAGGATTCCTGCCCCCCTCACTGATTAGACAGAATAAGTGTCCTTAACCCCTCAAAATCAGAGGAGAATGAGGTTTTTTTGCAAGGTTTTCCACTTGTACTCCCTTAGGAGAAATTGATTTTGAGGGAAATATACACACTTGAAAACTGATGCTTAAACTGAAATTATGGAGTGGCTCTCCATCAGCCTCCAGAAATGCACTGTTCATGTAGGAAAAATGGATGTAAATATCAAACAGATAATGAAGAGCTCTGCTGAGACACACACAAATCTTGATGTCCACATAATGAAACAACTGAAACTTGGTGCCTCTTCTTCCGTGATCAAATATCAAAGAGTCAAAACTTGAGGGTAAAACCTCCCAGAAGACCCTTGTGATCCTGGCTGACCCCCATTTCCACAGCTCTGAAGATCCAAACCTTTTTTATTCAGGTACTTAAATGCAAATTTACTGAAATCTAAGTGCATTTAGGCACTTAAGTGCAAATTTACCAAAATCTCTGTGCACAGGCAAAGGAAAAAGAGTTTTTTTATGTGAGCAATCTGCCAGGTTTTGTCTGAAGACTCTGTTTTGCAACATCAGAGGAAATTCACTCTCATTGATAAGGTGTCAGCTGGTAAACCAGCTCACCACCAAAAAACTCCAGGAGTGAAAGGGAAATCCCCAGGGTAAAGCAGAGCTGAAGCAAATGCCAATTATAAAGGAGCCTCCTCAGGCCTGCAGCCAATCAGCTCAGCAGAACGCTGGAAAGGAAACTTGAATTTAAAAATACATGAGCTGGTTTGCAACACTCAAGCCAAGGGGCAACCACATTTTATTTATAAGTGCATACAAATCTATTGAAATAGAAGCAGAGGGTATTTTTCTCAAGACCAGATAAGATTTTAGTCCCCATAACTCCCTCAAGGTACAGTTCCCACCTGTCAGCACAATTTTAGTAGCACTTCTTGGGAGAGAGACTGAAAGAAGATGTTCAAGTGGAATTTAGGTGCCAAAGCTGGCTGTGCTTGTTTGGGGACTTGCCCCTGTCAGTGAACCCGCAGAAATACTCTGGGAGAGGAAGGGGAAAAGGAGGTATCTGACAACTGCAACATTTCTCAGGCAAACTTCAGTGATAAACTGATTTTTTTGTGCCTTGTGGGATTATATAAACTGCAGCAATGTCAGTGACCAAAATGCCTCTAAAAAAAATCAGCTCCTCCCTGATTTTTATCTCCTGACTATCAGTCAGTGCTTGAGGTGTCTCTCAGAATTTTGCCTTTCCACCTCCTATTTCAGATGAGGGAATGGAATCATCACATGTGCACTCCACAGGGGTGACAAGGGACTGGTGACAAGACATTACTTGTGGCAGTGAAGAATTTCTCCTCTAGAGGAAAAGAAATGCCATTTTATCCTGTGTGTTCCATAAACCCAATGATCCTCTCACTGCTCACAGAGGCTCTGCCTTTTCCATCACAGCATCAGTCTGTAACAAGATTGGAAAGATGAGATGTTCTGAGCCTAAGGACAGGCTCTCTTCAATTGTTCTGTTCCCTGTTACAGACTCCATGAAGACAAATTTAAAATTACCAGCAAACAGCTGAGCATGGACATTAAACATTGTCAGACACATTTACTTTGATCCACACTGCAAATGTTCAGCAGTTACTGGATTATCAACTTAGACACAAGCAAAAAGAAAAAAATACTGAAGGCACTTTCCTCTGAGAGGCAGAATAATGATCCTGATGCAGCCTGGTGGGTGGGCTTGCTGTCCTGATAAATACTGGGAAAACAAATAATTAAACCAAACTAAAATAGCTTAAAATTACAGGGTTTAAGTAGGCAGGTACTGGCTAAAGTGACCAAGCTGGATTCAGGCATTTGGGCAATTTTCCAAGTTCTAGGAAGTACTCTGTGGATTGTTGTGCACAACATTTAAAATAAATAAACAAACAAATAAATAAAATCAGAGTCTTAGTTTGTATTCCTCTTTTTCCCTGAGCCATGTGAAACAGAAGTGCTGTAGTGCAGTCTTTATTAGGAATACTGCAAACTAAACCAGAAACAAATAAAAGTTTCCTCATTCAATCAAAATTAAATTACACAGCCCTCAACTGAACAGAAACCAAAAGAAGGTAAATAAACATTTCTGTGTGAAGAGAGGCCTGGTTGAAATTTCACCTTTATTTTCTTTTACTTTTCACCTGTGCCTGAATTAACCCAGCTAAACTGCTGAAGCCCAGGTCAGATCCCAGGAGAACAACTCAGACCTGTGCCACAGCTTCCTTGGAGCAGGTTAGCTCAGGTGGAATTTGTTTAAAAATTCAGCTGCTGTGCTGTGCTGGCTGCCACCCTGCAAGGGACTGGGAAGTTCCAGTGTCACTTAATGTCACTGTCCAGCAGGTGTGTCACAATTCCCCCAAAGCACTGCAGTCATCTCAACTCGTTATTCAGGGCTTCAGGAATATGAAGTTCTCAGAACTTTATGAAAATATGAAAAAAAAAAAAAAAATTGTACATCTCTCTTGGAAGGGAAGCTGTGGAATTATTGTTCCTCTGGAAGTTTGGTCAAGCTGCTTTACAAAGTCATATCCTGATCTTGTAGTGCTGACATTCTCCCCCTCCAATTTCTGAAATTCAAGACTTCTACTGATGGAAAGGAACTGAGAGTTCAGCAGGAAAAGGATTTGTGGGGAATAACCCCAGAGCTAAATGGATATTCACATAAAAACCTCATGGATACAATCTCTATGTGTAATGTGTGGATTATTTTTCCAAATTGCTTTATCCTGCCTTCATGCCCTCAACAGAGGAAAGGAAAAATTGTCTTTTCCTTTTTAAAATATTATCAGCAACACAGCCCACTTACACAACCCGCTCTTGGAGCAAATTAAAATAAATCTCCATGAAGCAGAGACACCAATTTCCAAAAAACACAAAAAAATTCACAGTGAGAGCTGTGGGCTGCAATTTCTCATCTCAGGACTGTGCAGAACACCTCTGTCCTTTCCAGCACACAACTTGCAGCAGCACCAGAGCATGAAGCTCTCAGGCAGCAGCACTGATGGCCTGAGTACAAAAAGCAGCTCTGAAATCAAAGTTTTCCTCCCTCACTAACGAAAAATATTCCACACAAGCATTTCAGTTGAGCAGTACCTGTTTTTCTGGGTCACTCCTGCTAACATATGCACAGCTCAGGAATCTTTAATTGGGAAGCACATGCAAATACATAAAAATTAGAATGAAATCATAAAATTTCACACAACACTTGCAAAATCAGTTGCTGCTGCTGCCTTTCACTTTCTGCCCCGCTGGTTCCAGCTGGCAGCTCACAGGGAACAGGGGAAGTTGTGAATCTCAATCCTTGGGAGAAACTCAGAGCTGGGCTGGGCAAAGTCCTGAGCTCCAAATCCTGCATGTGGCTGGAGCAGGACAGACCCTGTGGTCCCTGCAGGTCCCTGGGCACAGAACTCCCCCAGAAGCAATCCCAAAAGCAGACCTGGCTCAGGATTTGTACAGATAAATACAATTCTTCCCACCTGTCGTTCCTCCTCCAGACGAATCCTCTCCTCTTCTTTCCTCCTCTCCTCCTCTCTTTTTGACTCGAGCTTTCTCCTTTCTTCTCTCTCTGCTTCTTCAGCCTAAAATAAACATGATGCAAGCCAAGCCTTACTCTTTTTTTTTTTTAAATTTACATTTTAAAATTTCATGTTATGATACCATGAGGGGGTTTCTTACCACCTTTTAGATGCCTGCTCAGAAAGAAACATCAAAAAAGAATAATAATAAATAAAAAGCCACTATCATTTCACTTCCCCTCCCCTTCAGCACACTCAACATTGTGGTGAATTTAGGAATTGCCCTCCTTACTTGTCTTGTCTGTATCTCAGTAACAGATTAAATTTTGAATGTTCTTATGAGCTTATTACAACAGTGATGTTAAAGCAATGCTGTGTCATGGAATTCCAGTTCTACTCACTTGGAGTTTAGTTAGAAAGGACCCTAAGGAAGAAAAAAAAAAAAAAAAAGGATTTGGAACACAAACTGTAAAAAGAAGTGCATTCAAATGTACCATTAACCTGGGCAGAATCTCTTGCAGGAAAAGCTGCAATGGTCTCCTGAAGTAATTTTATTTTTGTTGTTAAGACAAAGAAGTTGTTGCAAAATGAGGGAAAAATAAAAAAGGGTGTTGTCTTGGTGAGTTTAGCTTTTTTAAAGATTTTTTTTTTCCAGGCTCTTCAGGATACTTAAATTTGAAAATATATTTGAGAATATTGAAATAGATTGAAAATAATTAAAAAATATATTTAAGAGGACAAGCAGAAAATATTCCAGTGGATGATTTAAATTTGAGTGTTTCTGAGAAAAAGCCTCATGCAAGGAATTTATCTGTCTACATGGGAAAATAAAAATCAGCATGTTTTAGAATGAAACAGAAGATTCCTTGCACCACCAACTGATGCTTATCCAACTTAATTCAACTTTGCTCACATTTTCCACAAAAAAAAAAAAAAAAAAAGGAAATTAAATTCAATGAGTATGGAAAGTAACAAAATGATGAAAGCACTGAGTGAGAAAAGGTTCATAATGAGAGCATATATATAACTAGTAATTAAGTTTATTACTGCTCCATCTACTACACTGGATTTAAACCTCAGGTGACACTAAAATGCCCAACTTGGGATTTCACAAGCTTTAAAAATGTTCATACAGAACAATACAGAGTCTGCAAAAATAAAATTAAAAATAAAACAATTCCAAGGAAAATGCACAAACTGCTGCCTTCAGAAGGCTGAAAAGCCTCTTGCTTCCCTGGAATTAACACCAAAAAGCTTTTCATCTCCCCCATTCTGTAAAAAAAATAAATATAGCTAAACACAGATAAAACCAAACCATGTTTTTGCACTCTGAGAGCACCTGAACCACTCCTCACAGCTGCCCAGGGTGTTACAACACCACCATGGGCACTGGAATGTATTTTTGAGGGGAGACAGTGCTGACATTAAGCTGGAAGGCAGTGGAAACATCCAAGAAAGAGCACTCAAGAGTTTAACTCCTCTCCTCCCCAGGAGTGTGAATGGAAAGAAAATGAGACACAGTTTTCCATGGCCCTCTTGGGCCAGCAAAAGCTGAATTCACATTTTTAAGATAAAACAACCATTAAGGGATGACACTGCCTTTGCCTTTCTGGGCTGTCATCCCCAGTTCTCTGCTGAGCTGTTCAGGCTCTGCTCAATACGTGGCAGGAAATACTCACCTCTCTCTGTGCTTTCCTGGCTTGTTTCTCTTCTAATTTCCTCTGCTTCTTTGCTCCAATTTTCCCAGACACCTGAAATTCTGGCACCTCCTCAGCATCCTCTTCCTCTGCAACATTGCATAAATGACAAATTTTAAATCATCTGTCAAGAGTCTCCTTGGAGAAACTTCAGTGCTGCCTAGGAAAGCAGCAGCAGATGAAAAGGAGACACACACAGAGCTCAGACAAGACCTTTTAGATGGAAAAAGGGAAAAAAAAAACACACGAGACTGCCAAAGCCACAGAGCAGAAGTAACAAGGCAAACACACACTCAAGTGAAGGCAGAAATAAAAATTTCCTTGATCCTTTGAAGGAAGGCTTTTCATAAGTATTTCTTGCTTTCCACAATTAAAAGAGATTTTCTCTGATACATAAATTGTGCTAATGGTTGTCATTATTTATCTGCTCAACACTGGCCTGCAGAGACTTTCTTCCCAGTTAGCCTCAGGCTTTGCACAGCAGATATCCACTGAAAAAGTGGGAATCAGAGGCACCCCACTCCTGCACTGGTTCTAGCCTGACATAAATAACCTTTCAGGGATGAAGGGAAAAAATCCTTGAAATGCAAATCTTGGGTCTGTCTGCAAGAAAATGACACGTAAATATTTGCCTGTTGTATGACAAATGGTTGTTTGCAGAGGTGATTTCTGCAACGGTGAAATATGAAAGAGTTTTATGCTCAAAGGGTATGCAAATGAGGATTTCTGCTCACTCAAGGGCTGAGGAAGAAGAGCTTTTAAATGCAGCCACTTCCTCCCTGCCCAAAGCTCAGGAACATGTGGCCACTTTATGTGCTGGTCCAAATCAGTCCTTGATCCCACCTAAGTGCTGGGGACTGACCTCAACACTCCCAGAGAAATCCTCAGCTCACGGCACAAACACCACACAACACATTCACAGTCATGGCAGGCTCAAAATGAAAACTCTCACACATGGCTCCCCTTTCTGGGTAAAATAACCGGGGCTTTGAGCATCCCCAGTGCCGCTCTGCTCGACGCTGACTTCACATCCAAACTGGAAGAGATTTGTGCCAGGATGTTTTCTGGAGGGAGCTCTCTCCAGAGCACCTGGTTCCCTTTTTTTTTTTTTGGGAACCCAAAAAGCTGCTGTGAAAGGAGCACATGGATGAATGACGCTCCCACTTCTTTTTTACGAAGAATTAGGTTGGAAACACTCTTGTTTTACTAATTCCAAGACACAGAATGGGACTATGGTTAAATTACCAAGACATCATGAGAAATAAACGTATCTGAGAGCTGTGTAGGTGGCTCTCAAATAACAGCAGTTTTCAGGAGATGGAATTAATATGAGCCTGGTTGCTGAGCTGGGCTTCAGAGAATTACTGGAGTCTGATTACTGAGATGATCAAAAGGGTTCCCCCCTTCCTGAACCACACAGAGCAAGGAGGGACACTCAGACCTGACACAGCTGCTTCTAGAATTTTAATGATGCTTAAAATAACTTTGTTTATATTTTAAATACAGCATTGAGGGGAGTTCCAAACACAATGGGTGAGCACACCCAGCACTAGTAGTTATTACTCCAAAATTAACAGCTCAGTTCTGCTATTATTGTTTAGAAAATTATTTCTTGCAACCACCACAAGTATAAAACACCATCTATGTTCCACCTGAGGGCTTCTCAGATTTCATCTATATTAAGATTACCTGAGCTAGATGTGAGGCAGAAATCTAAGGAAGGCTTGTTTTAAAGCTTTTTTTTCCTCCCAGTCCTGGATCAAACACACCTTTGTTGTTCAGGAGCATTTCTTTCCTCCTGTTTGAAGCATCTGATGTGACCCCTTAAGCACCATTTCCTCCAAGCTTCCTCCAGCGTGTGGAGCTCCATGCATCAAAGGCCAGAGACGGGGATGCAGACAGAGCACATGATTCAGCAGAGCTGCAAAGGTCACCAGGGCACTAAGCCTGGCTGCAATTAAAATTCCCTAAATAAACCTGAACGTGCTGACAGCAACATTGCTGAATCCATTTGTTGTTACAGCAGAACAGCTCCACCAAAAGCAGGGAGGGTTGCTGCACACAGCCAGCAATTCTTTATTCCATGTTAATAAAGCAGTGATTGTTTCAGCAGCTTGTGACAATCACTTTTCACGCCCTTGTGGCTGTGACAGCACTGGGAGACTCTGTGGTGAGTGAGTCCATAGGAACTTGGCCTCCTGTGGGAACCCAGGACATCCCTCTGGCTGCCCTGGCTGCCTCGAGACCCTGGCAGGGGGCTTGTAGACCTTGGCACGAAGTCAAAAACACCTGTGGCTTCGATTTTAGCCCATGGAAAAAGCTGACAACTCTGTATGAGGAATTACAAACCACAAGGGTTTGAGTAGTGTGATAGCTGAATTAACACAGGGTGGAAAAGTAGAATTTTGGGGCTTTTTAGAATGGGGTTCAAGGGGACAAGATGGAGGAATCTGGGCATGCCCTGACTTTCTTCTCCTTCTCTTTGCCCTCCATGTCTTGGTGTGATGGTGACACTTTTCTATTGGTTTAAGGTACAGACACACTGTCTAACATAAATGATAGATATTGGCACGTTATTGTAAACATGGCACACGGAGTTTTTGGTATAAAATGTGAACACCACCCTGAGGGCAGACAGAATGCCATGGCCGAGCTGCTGGACAGAGCTCAGCAGGGCAGAGAAAGAATGTTCTAGATAAGGGAAAATAAACACCCTTGAGAAGCCGACCCTACGCATTCAGACTTCTTTGGCTGCACGGGCTGGGAAATGAGGACTTTTACAATCTTGGGGTCACCTCGACACCCGGACCCCGAGACTTGGCGTCCCTGGGTGGGCAGGACTCTGGCTCACCAGCTGGGCTGAACATCTGGCATCGAATCCCAGCCCGGGAAGAATCCTTCCTGAGGAGGACAGCCTGACCCCTGCAGAGAACAAACCGCTTCAAACTCCACCCAGAACAGAGAGGATCCGTGGGCCCTGGATGTTCTCCACCTGAGTGCTGCTGGCCGGCGACCGGGAAAACTTCCGGACCGATTTTGCAGACGGCAGAGCAATTGGAAATTCCCTAAATAAACCTGAACGTGCTGACAGCAACATAAACACTTGGTCACAGCATTTGCTGAATCCATTTGTTGTTACAGCAGAACAGCTCCACCAAAAGCAGGGAGGGTTGCTGCACACAGCCAGCAATTCTTTATTCCATGTTAATAAAGCAGTGATTGTTTCAGCAGCTTGTGACAATCACTTTTCACGCCCTTGTGGCTGTGACAGCACTGGGAGACTCCGTGGGGAGTGAGTCCATAGGAACTTGGACTCCACCTGTCCCTGAGCTTGGGTGGGATGCAGGAGGGTCAGTTAATGGAAGCAGTTGAGCATCCCCCAAGTGCTGTGCTTGGGCAGCCTGGGTTTGTGCTCAGCTGGGAAACCCCACACTCTGACAGCATTAAAACTGAAATAAAGCAGGTTTAGATGGGGTGCTGGGAATGAATTTTCCCCTGTGAGGGTGGGGAGGCCCTAGAAAGGATTTGCCGGAGAAGCTGTGGCTGCCCCTGGATCCCTGGAAGTGTCCAAGGCCAGGCTGGACAGGGCTTGGAGTAACCTGGGATGGTGGAAGGTGTCCCTGCCCATGGCAGGGGGTGGCACTGGATGAGCTTTAACATTAATTCCAACCCAATCATTTCTGTGATTTCAACAGTCCCAGGAGTTCCCATCTCAAGAGTCAGAAAGCACAAGCAGTGTGACACACTCTGCTATACACAGACGTGGGGTTCTCAGCTGGCCAGCTGAGAGGCGGCTTCAGGGAAATTTTGCTTTTCATTGATATTTTGAACATACTGAGAGGCAGCACAACAGGGAAGTTATCAGTCACACAGGTGTCTGAATTGCTGGAAATTTACAGACTTCTTTTTAAAAATGCTTCCCAGTGCCTTTAGAAAATGTGCTGGAGTGCTGATGTTCTCTATCAGGACAGAAATTTAGTAGAATTCTGTACTGTACACAGAACAGACAAAAACTTCCAAAATAAACAATCAGCATTGTGTATTTTAGTTATCCCAGAATCACAGAATGGTTTGGATTGGAAAGGACCTTAAAGATCGTCTCGTTCCAACCCCACTGCCACTCCCACGTTTATCCAAGCCCCATCCAATCTGGTCTAGCTGTCCTTGTCTTGCTTTTTTTTAAATTTTGGGTGAAGCAAATGGATTCCCATCCATGAAAAAGAATGAGAGTTGCACAGGTGGCTACTCACAGAAAGCCCTTTGGGCACAGCCAGCAGCCTTATTTACTGCTTATGCAGCACCTAACAAAAGGAGTAAGAGAAAGGAGGGGGGAAAAGGTGCCAGGCAAAAGCAGAAGATGTTATTAACAGCATGTAATTAATACCCAACAGATGTGTGACACCAGCCACTGGAAAGGTGTGGCCATTCCCCAGTAACACAGTCCTCTGGTGGGATTATTTATAGTCTAATAACTAGCCTTAATTTTTGCGCTTTTTTCATTTTTAATTTAGAAACTGAACAAGAAACCGGTTCATTAATCTGAAACCACAAAAGCAGGCAACACTTAGGGCAGAAAAGTGCAGCAGACACAAAGGCAAGAACTCTAGAGCAGAATGTGAAGTTTATTCTCAGCTCAAACCATTTGGCAGAAGTGAGAAACCACAGACCTCCCCCCCTCCACAGCCTGCCTGTGCCTGAACGGGATCAGACACTCACTGGGGGCACTCTGACAACACCAAACTCACTGGATGAGTAGCAGCAAGGCAAAACTGGCTTTTGATTCATTAGTTGGGATATTAGTCAAAGTTTAACTGTACTAGAAAGGTTTTCCTACTGATTAAGCATTAAAATAATTTCAACTACTACGCCAATGAACGCAGCTCAATTTCACAAGAACAGCGTGGGACCACATCACTGCTTCTAAATTTACACATTTTCCAGATCTTTCAGTGCTCAGAAAAAGTGCTTATTTTAAGAGATTTCAGCACAAACACATTCTTCTTGAACTTATGCACAATATCCATCACTCAATGGGGATGAAGCATTATTTTTATATTATTTTTCCAAAAAAAAGTAGCAGAAACCATTCATACAAGATTTTTTTAGCTGCAAGATTTGAATACTGAGCTTAGATGCCACACAAAACAATAAAAAGCATTTTTAAATGTCCAATTATTGTAATTTTAAAAACTTTTAAAACCTTGCTCTTTGCTTTCTTTCCCAATAGTGATTAATACTTACGAAGAAAAATGTGAGATTCTGATCTCCAAACCTTGCCATGCAAAAGAAGAGAGGAACTTACAATTTCATTTATGTTGCACTCACAAACTTTTCTTTATCATGTTTTATTTTACAAGCTCGAGCACTCAGACTGTCAAAGGCTGTTGGATTTATCATTACTGATGCTGTGGAAGTAAAATAATTTAACCAAATGTTCACTGTACTGAAGATTCCAACACTTGTGCTCAGCTGCACAATGCTAAAAGCTCAGAGAAAAGTCACACAGTTGTTGGGATATTTAACCTTTGGGAGTTTTATGCTGCTGCCAGAAGTAGAGAGCCCATAGACTGGGGTAAATAATAAAAGCAACCTGACAAAAGCAGATTATTTCTTTGAGGGAGTCCTTACTTTCTCTTTGTTAAAAAAACCAAACCAAAACAACGATCCACACAAAGCCCCATTTTCTGGCAACAAGTCAGAGAGGTCATTTTGAAGATGTGAAAATAAGTGTCTTTCCAATTCAAACCCTTGAAAAATACTCCCTGAAAATGGACTGGGCTGCTGAGGCTTTTCTGGCATGTCCTTCCCTTTTCCTTTCTTTTCCAGCCACACCCCCAGCAGACCTAGTGGTCCCTGTTCTGTGGCACGTTGGAAAGTGCTGGCATTTCTTACACAAGTCTGGTTTTCTTGCTCATCACACCGTGATTTAGGGCAGTTATAATCAGCAGTTTCTCTCTCCCTCACATCAACAGCAGCAAAGTTTTGGCCTAAGACACCCCTCCAAGTGACAGAAAACCCTCACCCTCACTGTTTTTAGCACAGCTGGATCAAGACAACCCAACTGTACCTGCCATCATTTCATCCTCACGAGTTTCTTGTCACTTGAGAGGAAATTACGTTTTTGATGTAAATATCAGATGGATGGGTCACTTTCTGCTCCAAAGTGCAGTCTCAAGAGAAGCACCTTCTTCACCTCTGAGCTCTTTGCAGTGTTCAAGGACCAGGAGCAGGTTTGGAGGGTCAAGCTCAACTTGAGAGCTGGACAAGTGTTTTTTCTGCACGTGATCAGCAACCAAGTAAAAGCTCACAACAGAACACCCTTATGTGCACCCAGAGGTGAGCAGAATCCAAGTGGATGCACTTAGAGCATCAGTCAGGCAAAAGCAAGAGCCAAGCACACCCTCCTTGGATAGCAAATAAAAGGAATTTGTAATTGGAAATGGGTAATGCTATTTATTTACACTACCACATGACCCAAACAACCCTCACTCCAACTCCAATTTATCCCCTTCTCCCACTGCTTAGCTTGGCCTCTCTTGCCCTAAATGATTAATACCTGAAATCCTCACCCATTTATGCCTTGCAGCATTTTCATCCTGGCTGCAGCCAGTCCACAAAGCCAGCTCTGTCTGGATTCAATTTAAATTAAGACACACAGAGTTCATTAAGTCTGCTAGCTGGGATCTCAACCTAACCACATGAACACACAACTCTCCTCCCAGACTCCTTTTGCACAGGGAAAGGAGCAGGCACCCTGTTCCAATGTGCAGAGAGCACAGAGGCTTTTAACAAGACTCCCAGATTGCAGAGGGCTGCAGGAAAGGCAGGAGTGCTGTGGCTGGAATTAAATTGGGCAATTTGAGGCAATCAAAATCATTTTTCTAAAGCCAGCCTGAAAGTCACAGCTCAGAGGTCCCAGTCATTTTGAGAATTACTTTGTCACCAAGGAGAACCATCTCCCAGCAATCTGTGGTCATCAGAGGGTATCTGCAGGTGCTGATGCTCTCCTGACAGGCGACCTCCTTGGAGCACTCCCTGAGAAACACTGCTCAGTAAACTGAGGCAGGGTGGGCACCTGGCTGGGTTTGTCCCACAGCACAGCCCACATGGACCCTGGGAGTCAGGAACCCAGCACCAGTTGGGTTTTCCCTCTGGGAGGAAAGTCAAGATATTTGCTGCTGCACTACTGTCTGTCTGTGGCAATCTTACGGCTTTGTTGGCCCCAAGCTGGGCCACTCCCTGGGGGCTCCCCTGAGTGGGGAAACCCTCCTGGAGCAGTTCTGTGTCAGGAGAAGGAGACACACAGGACTTTTTCAGTCTTCAGCTTCTTGTTTTATTGTTATCCTATCAAAACTTCAGCACGCTGTCTGCACCAGACCTCGCATGCTGGATTACAGCACAAAAATGGCCAATGACCTCGTGTCACAAGGCCTTTTAAGGCTAATCAAAAACTAAGCTACCCAATTAAGAAGTGACACGTCGATTATTTTCCCTTCTAACCCAATAACTGACCCCTAAAGACCCGCAATGCGGATTTTTCTGCCCAATTACAAGATACCACCCAAACCCATGAAGAAGAAGGAAGAAGAAGGAAGAAAAACACCCTGTACCCTCCATCTTGAACCCATCTACAACCTACTAAAAATCCTAAAACCTGAATTTCTCACCCAAGTGACATACTATACTACACTCTATAATCTATTTCACACTTTTGTGGTCTCTAGTTTACCTTGAGGCTTCGGAGGCTTTCTCCATGAATGAGGGTCAAAGTCAGTGCTACTCTCAGAGTCAGAACTCCTCAGGGCAGACACAGAAATATTCTCCTCGCCCTGGATTTCCACATCCTATAACTAATTTAATTAGCTACCCCAGCAAGCTGAAGAATTACAACCTGGTTTCGGCCTGAGACACCCCTCCAAGTGACAGAAAACCCTCACCCTCACTATTTTTAGCACAGCTGGATCAAGACAACCCAACTGCACCTGTCATTATTTCATCCCCACCAGTTTCTTCTCACTTGAGAGGAAATTAAGTTTTTGATGTAAATATCAGATGGACGGGTCACTTTCTGCTCCAAAATGCAGTGGGTGTAGATTTGAATGTTGAAAATAATAATTTACTATCTCTGTCTGTATTAAATTATTCCTTATCCAGACCTACAAGTAAAATTTAAGCTACAGAAGGGACAATGATGTTTTCAAGGTTTTGATCTTAGTGCCCAGGGTTTGTTTGGGGTTATTTTTCCTCCCCCACTGCTCTGTGAGAGATTTGAGTGCTGGCACAAATGCAGCAGAAACCGTGGGCTACAACTTTACCCTCAAAGCTTCTTTCTCATTCTGGAATTGAAATCTGATTGTTAGATGGAAAACAGAAAACCCTCATGCTAACCACAACTCCAAAGTCTGCAAGTGCAGCTTTGGGGACATTTCCTAGAGTCAGCAGAAGTGGCTCCAAACAGGCAGAACTCTTAGGTGGCAACAGCACTTCCTACCTGGCTGCACTTTGTGACTCTCACAGGGACACAGGGATGGTCAGGGCATCCTCACACCCTCCCTGAGGTCACTGCTCAGCTTCTTGCAGCCATGGCTTGGTGAAGAAATCACTTCTTGGCAGAAGTCAGAGTGACACACAGACGGATCAGGCAGCTTTGCCCAAAGTTCAGCACAGGCCCAGAGTGGAAATTCCACAAACGGAACAGAAATTTACCAGTAAAAATTTGCAACAAATTCAAACAAACAAACAAACAAACAAAATCTGCTTTGGTTTTCAAAGGCAAGAGTGGAGAAACCAGACTGGCTTGGGTTTGGTGTTTCTGCCAAAATTGCCAAATAATTTTGCTCTTCAGCCTTAGTGCTGCACTGGGCTCTTTTTCCAAGGAGTCATTGAATTCTTTTGCACAAAACTCTGCTGTGGAGAGAACTTGCCATTCCAGCTGGTTCAAATGCAAGCAGCAATTAGGCAAAACTGCTCTATACTGCAGTGTGACACAGAGAAAATGCAAAAAAAAAGGGATAAATCCCAGAGAGACTCCAGGCTTGTGTCACATGTCCACAGAGAGGGCTTTAAAATATTCAACACATCTTTTTGTAAGGGGAAACCCCAAACCTTACACTAAGACAGGTAGCTCAGGGCCAGGCTGAAGGATTTGCAGCACAGAGGGTGGCTAATCCCAATTAATAATGGCCTCTGGTCACTGAGCTCCTCAGTGCTGGGGAAGCAGGGACAGCTGCTTCTCTCCACAGCTCCTCTGCCCAAGTCTGTGCTCACTCTCCAAAGGCTTTGCTGTTCCTGCTGTGCACCTGTGCTCAGCCACTCGGAAAATCCATCCCAAAATATGAATAAAACCGCCCACAGAAGCAAAGAGCAAGAAGCTGCTTTAATTTGGGTAAGAAATTAGGGAAAACAAATAAAAGAAGGCATGTCATTTCAAAGGGAACTTCATGCAAAAGCAGCAGCACTTGCATCTGATGTACAGAAAGCTGCAATAGAATTATTTATAAAGCCCAATGACACAGATTCTTCTATTGCTAAAGTGACAAAGTAAGATAAGATAAGATGAGCCATTTGCTTTGACAGCTTCACTGTCGGCCTTCAGCATTCAAACTTTTGATGTCTGGAGTTGCAAACTGCGTATTTTTAGATTCCATTTTCTTTCCAGGATGTTATCACATGAAAAGAAATAACCAAAGTTGAAAAGTTCACACCTGTCCAATTTCCATCTGTGAAACTGCTGAACATAATTAGCTGGAAAAGGACATTCACCTGCTAATGTGAGGCTTCCTACAAACTGCAGGGCAAGAAGAGCTGAACAAAGTGCAAACAGTCCCTAATGAAGGCATCACAGAGGTGTGTGCTCAGTGCTTTCACCTCCTGCACACCACAGAGACACCCTGATCTCCACTGCACACTCCAGAACTTGAGCAGAAAGCCTGAACACTTCACCCACGATCTGAAAGTAGAAAGAATCCAGGGGGGTGAATCATGGTGATCTCATCCCTCCAGCAATAAAGAGAATAATGTGTCAAGCTTCACCAGAAAAAGGAATTATACTTACAGGGTGTAGAAAGATCTTATTTATCACCATATTTTTGTCTATAACCACACCACAGAAATGTAGCTGTGAACTGTAAATCCAGCACAGGATTTACACAACACATTGTCAACAACCTGCTGGCAAAATGCTGCAGTCTGTGGTGATCTCCAGGTACTCCACTTGATCCTGACCCCCACCTGGCTCCTTGGACAGAGAACTCCACATTTTGCAGAGATTACATTGGGGAATTAATACTTCCCACCAATTTAAAAGGAATCGGTAATGTACCACAGCTTCTTGTTCAATGCAAGGTGTGGATTGTGTTTTCCCAAATTTACAGAATTCACAGAATGACCAGGTTGGAAGAGACCTTCAAGATCATTGAGTCCAACCCAGCCCCAACACCTCAAGTAAACCCTGGCACCCAGTGCCACATCCAGGCTTTGTTAAACACATCCAGGACTGGTGATTCCACCACTTCCCTGGGCAGAGAATTCCAGAACTTTATCACCCTTTCTGTGAAAAACTTTTTCCTAATATCCAACCTGTGTTTCCCTTGGCACAGCTTGAGGCTGTGTCCTCTGGTTCTGTCATTTGTTGCTTGGAGAAAGAGACCAACCCCATCTGCCTACAACCACTTTTTCAGGGAGTTGTGGAGAGTGATGAGGTCACTTAATTTAAGGTAAGTTAATTTAATTCCCTGCATGGCTAAGAAGGAAATACAAAAGTTTTTAGGAAGGATGGCACCACAAATAGCCAGCATTCACCTCAGGAGGAGGCAGAGGTTTCATGTAAGGGGTATATAGAGAAAAGTGATGAAGTAGGGAGAGAAGACAGATTACGGTGAAAGTGTAAATAATCCATCAGCAAAACTCAACAACTTCCTCCACGAGGCAGCTGCACCCCTTCCCCAGCTTTAACACCTGCAGTGAAGGCTTGTTTCAATGTCTGCAAGGTGAGCTGAAGGCAGAGTTACCTTCCAGCCACTCCTGTGCCTGCTGGGCTCTCCTCTGGGCCATCAGCCTGCTGCCCATGTTCCTGCGGCGCCGGGGCAGCCCCTCTGCCCGTTCCTCCCCGTGGGGCCGGGGCCTGGCCCCTGCTGCTGCTGCTGCTGCTGCTGCTGCCACATTCTGCTGGTGCTCCTCGTCAGCTGCAAGAAGGAAAGAAAATATTCCTGTTAAAGCTGGCTTTCCCCTTCCGCCTCTGAGCTACCGAACAGCACAGACCTAAAAGTGTGGTTTTCTTCCTGAAGTATTCTGTTTTTTTTTTTTTTAATTTTAATTTGTAACTTGTGTAATGCAGATTCGTGTGACTGAAAGCTCAGAGGCTGAATATTTCAGAGAGGAGTATGTAAATTATTACACATGAAACAAAACCTGAAGAGCAAACAAGGATCACAAATTACAGCTGAAATAAACACTTCATTCTACCCTGCTGATTTAAACTCCCCAAATCCCAGGTAGGTACAAACAGGCCACTAAGGGCCACTGCAGCTCTCACTGCCATCTTCTCTGCATATGCTGCAGTTACTAATTAAGATCTGGCAAATGAAGAATATCCTAACATGAGCAGCTGGGAGATGGAACTGACCAGTGGGTTAATTTTAGAAGTTTTCCAGAAAACTCTCCGATTTTTTTTTTTTTGAGGCTTCCTGTTGCTTTTAACTATGGCAGTAATGCAAAAAAAAGCCAAAAACCCAAAACCACATAATGGTAAAATATCATCATCCTTGATACCTGCTTTGCATATTCTGTTGATAAGCCTAACTGATATTTGTTACCTGCTCAATCCTGCAAAGTATTAACTTTTAAGCTTTAATTCAAGCAAAAATTCAAATGGTCTCATGGAAAACTGCAGAACAACCCACTTACCCCAACTCAGGACACATTTATTTTGTGATCTGACAGATTACGTTGTGTCCTCCCAACAGGAGCACAAAACGCTTTGCACACTGTGCCAAGTCTCCAGCACCCCCTGATCCAAACAATGCCCTCCTAAAAAACCTCCTGTTAGCATATCTGCCATCAGAAAATGGGATTTGTTATGAGTGAATCTGTGCAGCACCAAAGGCGTGCCTGCAGCTCACCTCAGTTATCTCAGCCTTCAAAGTGCTGACTGTGGGGCTGACAAGGACAGGCTGCAGCCCCCAGCTCAGCAGGGCTGCACAGCAGAGCCACCTTTGGCCAGCAGAGATGTCACAGGGATGGCAGCAGGTCCCCTTGGAACAGAGCCACTGCCCTGTCACACTGCTGTCACCCTCCTGGTCCCATCCACCTGTGCAGACAGAACGGGGCTGTGAGAAATCACTGACTGCAGAGATGCCAAAATGCTGCTTCAAGGCTTGCCCAGTGCTATCCACAGCTCACTGCTACAGGAAACATTCTCCTGGAGAGGCAGAGCAGCACTTGGACACTGATAAATGCCAAAAACACTCTGCAAAAAGCTTTTTATACAAATGAAGCATTTCACTTCCTAAGTTCTTGAGACATGCTGCAATTCAAACCTCAGCATCCTTTCACCTGCAAGCTTCAGTAATTCCCAAGATGGTCGTGCCCAGCAGCTCAGCTGTGCAGTTCCAGCACTCATTCATTTTGGTTTTGGTTCCTGTTGTCCTGTGAAACAGAGACTGCTTTGCATTTTATGAAAGAGGAATCTATTTATAAGCCATGTATTTATTTCAAACCGAAGAGCTCAACCCTCACGGAGAAAAACATGTGAACCAAGCTCTCTGCTTTTCTCCATTTAACTCCCGACAGGAGACTCAGTAATTCCTCAAAGTGACCGGTGTGGACTGGGCTCAGGATGTTCTAAACCCCACCACACCTGACCCGTATCACAGTCAAACACCCCGGGCAGCTGTAGGACAGTATCTGTCACATCTCCAAAACGTGCACATTAACAGACAACACCAAGCCACTATGGATTGTCATTTAGCAGGAAATGTTTTAATGAAGGTTTTTATTCTTCCTTCCAGTCTCTAAAATTTTTCTCCCGACTGCAGCTTCTTTTTCAGCAGCACACAGCTGGCTGAACATGAGCCAGTGACACCTGGCTTGTGGCAGCAGGGCCAGGGCAGTGCCTGTCCCCTGTGCTGGGGCACCTCCAGTCCTGGGGGCAGTTTTTGAGCTACTCCCAGTCAGAATGACCTGGAGGGGCTGGAGAGAATCCAGGGAAGATAATGGAGCTGGGGAAGGGACTAGAGCACCAGGAACAGCTGATGGAGCTGGAAAGGGGCTCAGCCTGGAGAAAAGGAGGCTCAGGGGGGACCTTGTGGCTCTGCACAGCTCCTGACAAGAGGGGACAGCCGGGGGGGGTCGGGCTCTGCTGCCAGGGAACAGGGACAGGAGGAGAGGGAACGGCCTCAGGCTGGGCCAGGGGAGGGTCAGGTTGGATATTTAGGAACATTTCTTCATGGAAAGGGTGTCCAGCCCTGGCACAGCTGCCCAGGGCAGTGGGGGAGTCCCCATCCTTGGAGGGATTTAGAAGCCATGTGGATGTGGCACTTGGGGACATGGGTCAGGGGTGGCCTTGGCAGTGCTGGGTTAAGGGTGGACTGGATGATCTTTTGAGGGCTTTTCCACCCTGTTTGAGTCGAGCATTCTAGAGCTTCTGTTTGCCAGGCACTCAGATGGCAGGGATTGGAAAACATGAATGTTACTCACTGCATTTCTCCCTGTCCTTCACAGGAGTAGGAAAAAACCCTCATTTCCTTTGCTCTGCTGTAACACACCTGGAGCTGCTCCCTCAGGGGTCAGGGCTTTGCCTACGTGACTCCAGACACAGCGGAGTGCTGAAAGCTCAGCTCTGCTCTCCCTCCCTCCCCGTGAGCTGTGTCACACACTGGTGGCACACAGAGAGGAGGCTTCACACAACAGAGAACACACTTAAAAATCACTTTTCTTTTTCCTTGGGACGGGACTGACCATCAGATCTGAGCACAAGAATGATTTGCTTTGGGGTCTGGCCCTGCTGGGTTTTTTTTTCACCTCCTCCAGCACAGGGCGGGGTTTGGCTGCTGCACTTATCTTAGCACATCTCTTCATTTTCCTGGAGCTGCAGAGATCTCAGCAGTGGCACCCCAGGCTAGTCAGATCATGCAGAGATTAGTCACACAAGCACTAATTAGCCTTGATCCAGAGCCATCTGAGTGAAAATTAATGGCCAGCATTAAAGAGGTGAGACAAGCCAACCACAAGCTTTGCAGAATGACAGGCCAGGCTGAATTAATGAGATAAACCCCTCAAATTAACAGGTAATACAAACAAAACACTCAACAGCTGTCTGGGAAAGGGACACGGGCTCAATTTGTATTTGTGGTGTCCAGGGTCTGAAAACCCGAGAACATTTTTGTGCTGGGCACAGCAGCTCTGCCTCAGTGTTCAGGAAGCAGCGGTGCAGGCAAGAGATTATTTCAGCTGACTTGTCAGCCAGGGCACGGCAGCAGCTCTGAGACTCTGGTTGTGTCTCCTTCCTGAAGGGAGAGAGAACAGAACTGTGCTCTGCAAGCAGAAATCTTTCCTGAGCTGGATGTGAGGCACCACTGCAAAAAACACCGCGGAGTCATTCAGAGCCCAGATCAGGACTTCATTTTACACTCTGCAGGTAAAAATCTGCCCCTTGACGAAACTGTGCAAGCTTTTGCTTAGAGCAGAGATGCATTTCTGGAGAACAACCCCTTGCCTGTCACAGCACCTTCCTCTCAGTTCCATCAGGTGAGCAGGTGACACCTGGGCTGGCAGGAATGGAGGCAGCTCAGGGACACAGCTCCACTTGCTGCACCCTCACACGTGGTGGCACTTCCCACCACACTGGTGGCACCATCCAGCACCTTCTGCCTCCGTGCAAAACATCTGAAATTCAGAGAGGGATTCAAAATTCAACAGGTGGAAGCTTCCCAAGGAGGTGCTTTGGCCCAGTGGAGCTTATCAGAAAGAGAAGTGGCAGCCACGTGTAAAATCAAGAAATGCCACTTTTTTTTTTTTTTTTTTTAATTTTCAGTAGAACAAGCCCAGGCATGAATCTGCTGGAAACAACGTGCTGCTCCAAGTGACCTTTCAAAGAAATGCAAAGGTACAGGATTTACCTCTCCTGACCCTCAGCTCCCTAAAGCAGGCAAGTGTTGAACATTTTTAAAAGCCAATTTCCATGAGATAACACAAAATTAAGCTGCTGCCCCAATCCCTGCACGTTAACAAGAAAAGGTGAGAGCTCCCACCACTTCCTTTAGGTCCAGTGTCCCTGGTTTCAAGTCCTTTCCAGGTGGCTACACTGATTTACTGGCAGAATTGTGGCAGCTTCCATTTTCCACCTAAGAACATGCAATAGAAAAGGAAATTCCTGCTTTAAACTAAATTTTGTGGCTATTAAATACACCACAGTCCCTGTGGTTCTGAAAAATAATTTCTGTTGTGTACAGAGAAAAAAAGTCATCCCCAGCAGCTGAAATTCTGTGAAGGGCTTTATCATGACAGAAAACAATATATTAAAGTAAAAAATATCTTCAAAGCACGGTAAAAAAAAGCATGGCCAACTTAGAAATGTCAAAAAGTCACCACTAAAAAAGGCTTCAAGATGATGAAATTGTCCTGAATGTAAATTAACTTCAACCAACTTGCTCAAAATCAGTATTAAAGTTTGTTTTTTTGTAAATAATTCACACTATTTAAAACAAATGCTTGGGCTTCAATTTGGAGCTTTGAATGCTTGAAGAGAAAAGAAATCCTCCCAAACCCCACAGCCCCTGATTTACCCTGACAGGATTCAAGCTCAGGAAATGATGTATTTCTCCAGGACATGCATGCCTCACTTTTACCAAATGTTCATCTCTTCATTCATAGGAATGCAATGAAATGACATCAGTTTCCAAACCTTTCCAAGAGAAAGATTTAGACCAGGTCTGTGGAAGCAGAGGTGTGTGAGAAATGTGTTGGAAAATTTAATTATTATCAGCAAAACCTGCTTTTAACACAGATCCCTTTCCAGCACAGCGTTGCACTGAGCGACTGTGTTTATATTAAATGTGTGGTTTTACCTCTTAATTAAAAATTATCAAAGCAACTCCCCCAAAAGAAAAATAATAGAAATTCCAACCCCAAAACACCCCATATCCCCAAAATCTGTGGAAGTATTGACCAGGAGTTCAGAGTTTGTCCTGGCTAAACATCTTAATTTGACACCTGGCAGCCAAACAAGCTCACTCCTTCCACTGTGAGAACACAACAAGGTCAGTGAGTTCACACCACACCTGACTCCCTCCCACAACACTCAATTCCCACCCACACAAAGTCACCTCCACCACAGTGGAACTGGCAGTGTTGCCTATGGCTGGACTCAGTGATTTTAAAGGGTTTTTTTCCAGCCCAGGTGATTCTCTGATCTAACACTGCTCAGCAGTGACACAGGGCTGGAAGTGCTGCATCATCCACTTGGCTTCCCACAGCCCCAGGACTGCACTGGGTGAGGTGGAAAAGGAGCAAAAGTGGGACATGGCACAGGATTGACTCCAGATGGCTCTGGAATATCTCCAGTGAGGGAAACTCTGCAGCCTCCCTCTCTGGGCAATCTTTTCCAGTGCTCCCAGTAAAGAAATTCTTCCTCGTGTTCAGGCTACGGGTTCAACTACAGGCTGAGCGTTTTATGGCAAAGTTTTATTTTAGTAATAGCCTTTCAAAAATCTTATTTTGGGAATCATTGATAGAGCTTCAGTTCCTGCCTGTTCCTGCTGTGCCATTGCTGGGTCCTGCTCTGAGCCCTCCCTGCTGCTGGACATGGGTGAAGTCCCCTCTCAGTTTTCTCTTCTCCAGGCTGAACAGCCCCAGCTCCCTCAGCCTTTCCCGGTCAGGAAATGCTCCAGCAGCCCCTTCATCATCCTCACAGCCTCTGCTGGTCCCTCCTGTCCCGAGGAGCCCAAAACTGGACACAGCAGCCCGGCTGTGCCTCGCAGGGCTGAGCAGAGGGGCAGGATCACTCCCTGACCTGCTGGAAACGCTCTCATCCCGGGATCCCCTTGGCATTCTTGGCACAAGGGAACACTGCTGGCTCGGGGACAGCTCGCTGTCCACCAGGACACCCAGGTCCTTCCCAGAAGTCACAGCCCAGCGCCTGCCGGTGCTCGGGGTTCTTCTCCCCAAGTGCAGGTCCTGAACTGCACTGCGCTGAGTTTCGGAAGGGTCTCCCCTCCCTGTCAAAGTCCCTCTGAAGGCGGCACAACCCTCTGGGACATCGGCCCTTCCCTGTTTTGTGTCATCAGCGAATTTGCTGAGGGAGCGTCCACCCCTTTGTCCAAGTCACTGCTGAACGAGCTGCACACACCAAGTACAGAACCCTGGGGGCACCACTCGCGGCACTCCACCGACCCCCTGTGCGCGATCCCGAGCCTCCGGGATCTGTCCTCCACCCCCCCCCTCATCTGCAGGAACCTCAGGGACACCTTCCCAGTCCCAAAGCCCCTGGCAGAACCCCTGACAGAGAACTCAGGCTTCCAACCCGGCGCCCCTCACCCTGGGGCCGCCTCAGGCCGGGAACCCCCAGGAGCAGCGACCAGGCCTCGGCGTCCGCAGCCTGCGGGGCAGCCCAGGCGGAGCGCGGGGTTAGGACGCCGGGACAGCCCCGGAACCCTCCCCGGGACACCCCAAAACCCCTCGGGACCCCCCAAAAATCCCCGCTCCCCCCAACATGGCGGGTGCCCCTCAGGGGCCGCCCGAGGCGCGGCGCCCCCTGGCGGCTCCGGAGAAACGCGCCCCCCGCGCGCGTGCGGACCCCATTGAGAGCAGGGCCGCGCCCACCGGAACGGGCCCGCGGGGGGAGGGGCGAGGGAGGCCCGGCCGGTCCGTTCGGCGCCGCGACCCACCTGCCCTGGCTTGGCCGCGGAGGCGGGTGGCGAAGAAGAGAAGGACGGCGAGCAGCACGGCAGCGGCGGCGAGCAGAACCGCGTCCATCGCGCAGCACCGGCCCCGCCCACAGCACCCTTGGTACGCCCCGTCCCTTTCCCCTGCTGCAAGGCCCCCAGCGCGCGGGCTGCCCCGCGGGGTGCCTGTGGCGGCGCGGCGCGGCGGGCCCGCTGCGATCGGGCAGGCGCGGTGCGGGCAGCCCGCGAGAGGGGTCCTGGCTCGTCGCTGAGGCGGGCGCTGAGGGAGGGCGCGGAAAAAGGAATTAAAGACGGAATTAAAGCCGGAGTTAAAGGAGAAATTAAAAACTGCGAGGCGAAACCGGCCGTGAGCGCGGCGCCCGCGGGTCTGGCCGCCCGGCACGGCTGCTGCGGGTAGCTGGTGACGCGTCCGTCCTTCACACTCGGCGGCTGGGCCCAGGCTGGGGAGATCCTCAGCCGTGACCCCGCACCGGGTCAGCCCCAGGCAGGCCCTGACAGCTGTCGGGGTGACCCAGGCAATGGTGAAACTTAAATTACACCTCTGAGTAATTTCTGTCTTCTGCCTTTAGGTCTCTGGAATTTGGGAGCGGGATGAAGCTGGAGCTGCCTGGCTCAGCAGCGTGTCAGGAGTGATATCCTGACCTGGCCTCAACCGAAAGTGCACAAAAAGATGCAGAAACTTGCACTGGAGATAGAGAAGATATTTCCCACCCAGTGTTAGATCTGAAACTTTGTCAGGCTCTGCCCCAGTCCTGTGAGTGAGAAGTGTTTTTAGGCTTTACCCATTTACACTTTGTGGTTGTGAAGTTCAGGCTGATCAAGCCCTTCCTTGCTTCAGAAATACTTTCAGTGTGACTGTTTAAAGCAGTGGGGGAAAGTGTTTTAATAAATTGAATATGCAAATTAGAGGCTGTGGGACATCTAAAGGTGCTCAAAAGCACTGTTTTAGCTAATTAGTCATTGCTGTGGGCTCCACAGCTGCCTGTGTCCCTGTCATGAGCTCGAGATGAGTTCAGATCTGTCAGCAGATGGAAAGCAGCTTCTGCTGAGGGATTTGCTGAATTTTAGCAATGTAGAGCCAGCAACACAGTGGGAAGCTCTCCAAAAAAAGAGCTGAACTACAGGCTGAATGTTTCATGGCAAAGTTTTATTTTAGTAATAGCCTTTCAAAAATCTCATTTTGGGAATCATTCATAGAATCGTGGAACGGTTTGGGTTAGAAGAGCCTTAAAGCTCATCTTGCTCCACCCCCTGCCATGGGCAGGGACAGCTTCCACTAGCCCAGGCTGCTCCAAGCCCTGTCCAACCTGGCCTTGGACACTTCCAGGGATCCAGGGGCAGCCACAGCTTCTCTGGGAAATCCTTCCAGGGCCTCTGCACACTCACAGGGAACAATTCCTTCCCAATATCCCATCTGTTCCTGCCCTCTGGTAGTGGGAGCCATTCCCTGGGTCCTGTCCCTCCATGCCTTGTCCCCAGTCCCTCTCCAGCTCTCCTGGAGCCCCTTCAGGCCCTGCAAGGGGCTCTGAGCTCTCCCTGGAGCTTTCTCCTCTCCAGGTGAGCACCCCCAGCTCTCCCAGCCTGGCTCCAGCCCTTGGAGCAGTTCCATGGCCTCCTCTGGACTCTCTCCAGCAGCTCCACGTCCTCCTGCTGTTGGCCCCAGGGCTGAGGTGGGCTCTCACCTGCAGAATCCCCCTCCCCTGCTGCCCACGCTGGGGGTGAGGACACGGAGGGCTCTGGCTGGGCCACGTGGAGCTGCTTCCCCACCCCCAACGCCCCCTCAGGCTGAGCTTTGGCTGAAGCAGGCGTGGGGGAGCCGGGGGTTCCCAGAGCCCCATGGAACCATCATCCATGTCATCCAGCCCTGCAGGCAGCCAGCACAGGCTTGTGTCGCTGCTGAGTGTTTCATTTCCCTGCATGGTCCCTGCTGCCTTCAATAAGGACGTGGTGTTAACGATGGGATGTCACCTGCTCCTCTCTGGGCTGCAGAGGGAGCAGAGGAGTTTTTCCTGTAGGTGTCACCAATATCCCGTGTAGAAACTGAGCTTAAACTCCCGAGGAAGGACCGAGCGTGGGATGCTCAGGTCGGTTTGATGCAACACCAGAGTCTTCTGAAATATTTGAGATCCCTCGGGTTGTGTTTCACAGAAGCCTTTTTGTATTTTCCTAATTTAAGTCTGGAAAAATCCCTCCAGTTTCCTCAATAACCATGTAAATTCCAGAGGATTTTGAGGCTGGCTTTCTACCAGGACACTGGGAGAATGTGTGAAGGCTGTGATGAGCTGTGGGTGGTGATTGAATTTGGTGGCTGCTGCTGGAGCGTGACTTGTTCCACTCAGTCATGCAAATCCTGCAAGAATATCATGGAATCATGGAATGATTTGGGTTGGGAGGGACCTTTGAGACCATCTCGTTCCACCCCCTGCCATGGGCAGGGACACCTTCACTAGCCCAGGTGGCTCCAAACCCTGCCCAACCTGGCCTTGGGCACTGCCAGGGATCCAGGGGCAGCCACAGCTTCTCTGGGCTCAGCACTCTCACAGACAAGAATTCCCTCAATATTCATTCTAAATCTGCCCTCTTTTCATTTAAAAACATTTCCCCTTGTCCCAGCAGTTGGAAATCCTTAATCACAACAATACAGTATTTGCAGACCTGTGGAATTTTCTCACCCAGCGTGGGAGCAGCGCCTGATCCCAGTACAGGCTGTTTTAAGGGAAAATTGGTCTTTTTTAAAATCTATTGTGACAAAAGGTCAAATAGTACATTCCCCCTCAAACACCTCATTGTACACAGGAATTACATAGAATCACAGAATCATTAAGGTTAGAGAAGCCCTCTTGCATCATCAAGTCCAACTATGCCCCACTGCCAAAACCACCACCAAATCACCACCTCTACACCTAAAATCTCTTTAAACTGAAATCCTTGTGGGGCTGGAGGCACATCCACGCGTGTGAGCGCTCGTCACTTTTTTTGGAGCAGGCGGGAGAACTTGCCCAGCTGGCAGAGCAGCCCCGAGGCTTCGATCCAGTGACGCGCGGTGGCGTCAGGTATCGGTGGCCGGTAATGAGGCTCTGATTCCGTGCGAATAAACTAAAGTGCATCCAGGAACTCGGTGTATCCCGGGCCCCGGGGCCAGCTGGCACAAAACGCCCTCTTCCACACTTGTCAGCTCGCCTCGCCTTCCAGAGAGGGTGGCTGGATGCAAACTGCCTGCTGGGAGCTGTTCCTGGACTGCTTTGAGCCGGGAATTATCTAGGAAAGTGCAGCTTGGCACCCAAGTTTGTGCAGAGGGACTTTCTGACCAATCTTTTTCTCCCATGGATGTAGCTCTCAGCGCCTGGGCACGCCTTATTTTCCAGCAGGGATGCAACTTAAGTGCAGCAGGATTTATTTACAGGGAGAAATGCTGCAAGTGCTGCCTTCCAGCTCCCACCCACTTGGATATGCACCTCGGCTATTCTTTCAAATGCTCTCACGAAATGTGCTGATGAAGGGGGAGCGTTTCTGCATTGCTCCTTTGTGCCAGTGGGACACAGCACCTTCCAGGAAACGCTCTGGATTGCAGGATCACACTCTGGGAAGGATCTGGATCAGAGTGCCAAAGAGCTGCAGATTATTTTAAAATTGTAGGGCAGTGAGCTGGTGACCCTAAATGTGGGGTGAGCTTCACCCAGGACACCCCTGCACCATCCTGGAGCTCAGCACCTCCCCAAAGCCTCTGAAGAAGCTTCTGAGACCTGCCTTGCTCTTTTCTGGCCCTGCCGCTTCCTTCTCACTGCTCTACTTGTGTCACTAGTTTTAGGAGAAATAAAATGGTTTCTTGTTGCTTGAGATAGCTTCCAAATCTACCTTAAACAGCGAAATTTAAACACAAGTAGTGGTCACAATCAAAATAGAATCTTAGTTCTTGAAAACAACATTAGAAAATTAAGAAATGCATGGAAATTTTGAGGCTCAAAATCATTGTGAGGTGATTCCCTCTGTGTTGTGATTTATAACAGCTCATTTCTGCTCTGAAGGTTTCACTGACTGGTCTAGTTCAGCCACAGCTGCTTCTGGGCCAGGATGTCTGAGTGATGCAGGGAGTGGGACTTGATCAGATAAAGGCTTTTTTTGCCTTAAAAGCTGAGGGAAGATTTGAAACAAATAATGCCAGTAAATAAATAAATCTAAAAGAAATCCAGCCAGGCTAAGGATTTCTTTGAGCAGGTCTTCAAAAATATTTGGAGATCAAAACTGTTGTGCTGGCAGGGGATTAAAGGAAAAAATAGTGCTGAAGTGAAATCCCTACAAGTGAAATTCAGATGCTTTCCCTCCTGTGGCCACAAACCCAAAACCTTTCAAAGGCTCTTTGGTGAACAGTGAAGCCATAGAGGTGGTGGGTTTGGATGTCCCTGGTTAATGCTCTGACCACAGGGTTCAGCCTGCGTGGCTGTGACTGCATCTGTGGCTGTCTTCTCAGCAATTCATCTACAATATTTTCTTTGTCACTTTAGAATAAACTATTCCAGATGATTCTTAACCAGTGTTTCTTGGGCATGGACACATTCCTAGCACAGACCTTGTAGTCCCCATCCCTGGAGGTCTCCAAGGAGTGACTGGAGGTGACACTGAGTGCTCTGGGCTGTTTGACAAGGTGGTGATGAGTCAGAAGTTGGACTTGATCTTGGAGGTGTTTTCCAAGACTTGGCTCCAGCTGCATTATCTGAGCATGGTCTCAGCACTGAGCAAGCTTCTCCTCTGGAATTTGGTAGCTGAAAATCAAAGATAAAACCACTGGTTTTCTTCCCAAAATCAGTCCTGGGGAGGACAAGCATCACAGAAACAGCTGTGGTGGAAATGTTCAGAGGAAACGTTCAGAGGTTGTTGCTGTTCAGGATGTCTTTGTCATTCAGAGCTGCTCCTGCTGCAGAGCTCTCTGCTCTCCTCTCATCCCCATCGAGCTGTTTGACTAGAGCCTTAATGAGTTTCCTCTGTCTTTTCAAAATGTAAGTTGTAACGAATTTACAAGTCATTAGTTATGAAGTTGGTCACTGCAGCCTCGTTTGAATTTCACCTGTCCCTTCCCGTGTTTCCATTAAACCCCATTTAATTACAATTTAATCTCATTCTCGGGGCATCAGCTGGGTTTGTAATAAATGTCCCTCAAAGTCTGTGACTCAGCTGACAACACACGAGCAGTGACCAAGACCTGGATGAAAAGGATTTCCAGTCCAAATTAACAAAGAGCTGTTCTCCTGTCTCCAAAAATCCACCAGCACAAGGAGGAAAGAAAACCAGAGATGCCAAAATGGAATTTGGTTTCTTTGCTGCAGGTGAAGAAAAGGGGAGCAGTTGTGACCCAGCAGTATCTCCCTCAGGTTGTCCCCAGGGGCCACGGGGACTTGCAGCTGTAATGGCTTTGCTGCCTGAGGGGAGGCTTTTAGCTGCAAAAATCCACCTTTGCAGCCAACTCCCATAAATCCAGAGCGTTTAGTTGGATTGCAGACTCCGCTTAATGGGAACGTTGCATTTCACATCCTGGTTTTGGCATGAGCAGCTGGAGTCATGGGCTGCATTTTTCTTCCTGGGTGCAGCACAGAAGAAATCACTTTTATTTTGTCATGGCTGGAGTCTGAACTGTGGGGTGCCTGTTGTCTTTTGGGCAAAGCCTCCCCTTCTCTAAAGGCTTTCCCCCACTGTTCTCAGCATCCCTTTACCTCTGCCTTCCCTCTGTGCTCATGAGCACATGGTGGAATGGGCCAGGGAATGGATCCTGGCTTCTGACAGCCTTTTTATCAGCAAAAGACGTGTCTGTGGCAGAACAGCATTACTGGTGTAACCCAGGGGTGGGTGTTCATCTGCCTGCCTTCATCTCCCTTCCAGACTCCTTCAGTGAGGCTGGACAAGCCCAGGTCCTCTTGCTCCCTGCCCTAGTGGTGCCAGACTTCACTTAACATCATCTTTCTGTCTTGAATATGAACAACTTGGCCACTTGTGGCCTTGTGAGATCTAATTTCTCTTTTCAGCTTCGTAATTAAGATTATAGAGAAGGGAGAGCCTGTCTCCCCTCAGAGGTGTGTGATAAAAGGATGAAAAGCAACAGGCCTAGGCTGCAGCAAGGGCAATTCCATAAGGCAAGGAACAATGTTTGCACTGTGAGGATGGAGAAATGCTGGACCACGAGCCCAGAGGGGTTGGGGGCATTGCTTCCCTTGGAGGTGTCCCACACTCAGCTGGACGAGGCACCACCCAGCCTGAATTTTGATGCAATTCTGCAAACGCCCATGAACCAGAACAGAAGGAATTGCATGTACATGCAGAGACGAGTGTGGATGCAGCCTGCAGAGTCTCCTTATCTGTCTTTGAAATGCCACTGCTCCGTTCAGCGGCTCCACGCTGACAGCAGGCCAAGAGCTGCATCAACGACCAGGAATATTCGCTTTTCTCCTCGGACTGCGTGGAGTACACAGATAACTCTGGGAGCAGCAAGGCTGCTTTCATCTTCCCGGAGCTAATCCAAATGGATCACGTTGCTGGGGGAAGTCAGGGGAGAGCAGGAGAAGACAGAGTATCTTTATTTAAAAATAAATTAAAGAAATCCTTAAAATCAAAGCGCTTAGCAGGGCTTCAGCAGGATCAGGAGGCAGCAGTCCTTGCTGGTGCTGAATTTATTGCCTGTGTTAAATGTCTGGACTGAATTGCCTCGTTTTCCCACAAATGGAGCTGCTCCTACCCAGTGTTGGTTGGGCAGTGGGGAAAAGGGAGCAGAGCTGTCTGTGCTGTCCCTGCTCTGTGGATAACAGAGGCAACACGGAATTGTGAGGACTGTCAGGCTGGATTAGGCTCGAGGCACACGGAATCCAGTTCCTTGCTTTCTTTGCTGATCAGCACAGCAGGTTTCCAGGAATCATTTTAAAAGCATTTCAGAGGAAAAAATTGTTCATTTTGTTCCCCTTTTCCCCAAAATATTGCCCTGACTGCCATCCTTGCAAGGTCAGCTTTAAAAAATCAGGAAGATTTCCAAGAGTTTCTGTAAGGCTGTGAGTTGCTGGTGGTGGTGTAGACCCACAGTAAGTTGTAGGGACAAGTAATTAAGAACAATTTGGGGAAGACAGCTGGGATCCCCCAGGGAAGTGGGAAAAGGTCAGAACTGACACATGGGCTTTGCCAGAGGTACCAGGAGTCTTTTGCTGCCTCTGTGTATTTTGAATCATGAAAGCCTGGAACCTTTAGGTGTTGGATTTGGACGATCCTTGTGGGTCCCTTCCAATTCAGGATTTTCCATGGTATTCTAAAGGAAAGGGCAGGGAAACCCAGGCTACAAATGTCCTTCAAAAGCAACCAGGAAAACACTTCTGCAGGGATCTGTCTCCAGCAGAGGTCATGGTGCTCAGAAATTATCTTTGCTCTGTGTTGCAGATCCTAAAGTAGCTAAACTGGATCCCCAGGAGAGAACCAGTAACCCCATGAACATGATTCACTGGATTTCATCTGCCACTGGCAACCAGATCATAGAATCACAGACTGGTTTGGGTTGGAAGATACCTTAAAGATCATCCCATTGCACCCCCTGCTATGGAGGGACACTTTCCACTATCCCAGGGTGCTCCAAACCCCCTCCAGCCTGGCCTTGGACATTTCCAGGGATCCAGGGGCAGCCACAGCTCCTCTGGGCACCCTGTGCCAGGGCCTCACCACCTTTACAGTCAACAATTAAATAATTCTAATCAATCTAAATCCATTCTCCACTGAGCCTGTGTTTGTGCTCAGGGTTGCCCCCGCCCAAGGGATTTAAAGGAATGCTTCCTGTAGGTCTGTAAGTGAAGAGGGGGGTGTGGATACCTTGTGAATATCTGTGGGACTCAGGAAAGTGGATTCCCAGGGCTGCCGCAGCCTTCTCCATGCTCCTCAGGCACTTTGCCATCCCACTGCTGGGCATTATCCCAACCCTAAGCCAGGTGAAAAGTGGGGAGATGAGCTCAGTGTGGCTGCTGGAGGATTTCCTGTGAATACATCAGGGGGATGGGGACAGGAACTGTCTTTAGTGCCATTAGTGCAGGGCTGGAGGATGAATCGATGGCCAGAGATGCATGCCCAGGTTACTTTGTCTTCTCTTTGATTTAAGCACTGTACAATTAGTCCAGAGCTTGAAAATTATGCTATCAAACATTGTGCTGTCCTTTTTAATGCATGGCTACTGGGAGAACTTACTGGAGGATTTCCAATACTCCTGTTTCCATAGGAAGTGTGCAAAAGGAGAAGGGCTGCCTAGGATCCCACCTATTCACCCCAAATCAGCATCACCTGCATCACCTCTACTGCTGCATCCCTAATGTTTGTCTGTGTGCTTGAAAGCCACGTGCCCTGTCCCACCTCCAACCCTTCCAGTTCATCACTGTCCCTGTCACAGCAAGGGTTTCCTTTATTCCTGACCTAAATCTTCCTGCAGACAATATAAGCCCAAGATCATCTCCATCCCATAATGAATATTCATCATTTTCTGTAACATAACGAAGGTCAGTGTTCTTTAATAAGAGAGAAGAAAGGCACACAGGAGGTCCATTTAATAACAGAGGTGACTGGTACATAAAGCAGGGAGATATTATAATTAATATCACAAGGGTGGGAATGTGCTCAGGAAAATCCTGGCAACCAGGAGGAAGGGATGCCATGAAGTTTTATCTTCAAGAAGTTAAAAAAAGCTTTGACTGAAGTTAATGGAAATTCTGCCCGCATAAGAAACACAGGTGGAAAGGAAAATCGGCTTATTTTAATCAAAGCAAGATGGGAAAAAAAACCAACCTTAATTTAAATCAGTCCAAGTGATTGCAGGCTTAATTCTCTCCCCTTATTAGACTCTTCAATCCTAACCCTACAGCCCTAAGAGATCTCTTTACACTGGAGGCACGGGAATTTGATTTGTGTGCACGCTGACCTCGAAGTGATAGAGTGATCCATCCTCTGTCAGTGGGGCGGATTCCCAATTAAATCTGCTGGGAAGGATGATTACATGACCCCATCCTTGTCTGGAAGTGGGATGGCTGGGGAGGTTCCCCTCTGTCAGTGCTCTCAGGTCTGAGGTGCTGGATAATTGCTATGGATGGGAAAAGGAGGAGGAGGAGGTGCTTTGCTCCTGTTCTCAGCTGGAGGGAAAGGAGGGGTGAAGCATCTGTCCATGAGGAAAGGCTGGGAGAATTGGGATTGTTCAGCCTGGAGAAGAGAAGGCTTTGGGGTGACCTAATTGCAGCCTTCCAGTACCTGAAGGACCCCCAAGAGAGGTGGAGAGGAACTTTGGACAAAATATGGAGGGACAGGAAGACAGGAAAAGGGGGAATGGCTTCAAATGGAAAGAGAGTAGGTTTAGACTGGGAATTAAGAAGAAATTCTTCCATGTGAAGGTGGTGGGCCCTGGCAGAAGTTGTCCAGAGAAGCTGTGGCTGCTCCTGGATCCCTGGAAATGTCCAAGGCCAGGCTGGACAGGGCTTGGAGCCACTTGGGATAGTGGAAGGTGTCCCTCCATGGCAGAGGTTGGAACAAGATGGTCTTTAAGGTCCCTTCCAACCCAAACTATTCCATGATTCAGTGATGAAGTTTAAAAAGGAGGGTGGGGAAAGTCAATCAGGGCATGTTTACTTTATTAAAAAAATAATTTAATTACCAAAATGTCATTATTAAAAAAAAAAAATCCCAAACCTCACAGCTTTAGTTTTCTTTTCCTCCCTCCTGCAATTTTTATCTACTCCGCAAAAAGAAAGAAGCAAGGAAAAGGATACCAGGGAGGTGTTACTTTAGGAAGCTCTGATAAAAAGCCCTGATTTACCTTGGTTTTAATGGGGTTCAGCCAAAATTCCTACCAGGACATAAATGTGAACTCATTCCTTTCCTTCCCATTGCACTTCTGTTCCATCCCAGAAATGACACAGGCAGAGAGGTTGGAAGCAGCCAATTCCCATGAATAAGTGGAGGAGAGACCCCATTTCATCCTGGCAGTCATTCCTGAAATGGGGCCAATTCATTAGGCAGAGATCTCCTCATCCCTGAGCAGAACAGCCTGTTCTGCCTGCCCCGAGTGCCTTCTGCTCTCCCAGCATCCGCAGAGGTTGCTGCTTGGAGAGGGACAGCCTTGGAATCCTACCCTGAGATATTTATATGGATTTGTGTGTGGAAAAAAAAAAAAAAGAAAAAAAAAAAAGGCTCATTTTGTTGCAAAATTTTTAATTTTTCACGGCTCCTATCCGCATCCACAGAAAGCATCCAACCCGGGAGGATTCATCCAAAAAGCACGGTGTGTTTTGCAGTTATATTGTTTTTTCTTCTTTGGTTTGTTTTTGTTTTTTTTTTTTTTAGGGATTGCTTTTCAACAGAAAAGCAAAACTATCCCTGAGAAAAAAGCTCATTTGACCTCCCCTCATCCCTGTCCCTTTGCAGCCTCGGGTTGGGCTCTGCACTGCCAGCCCCAGCCCTGCTGTGTCCCGGTGCCAGCAGCGGTCCCCAGCCAAGAAGGACTGGGAAATCCGGGCTTGGGGACTCCTCCAGTGACGGATTTTGCTGCCATCCCGTGGTCACTGCCCTTTGGAGCCACTGGACTGGTCTGAAGGCAGGGACTTGAAGGTCTGGCAGTGACCCCCCCCAAAACAGAAGCTGGACAAACTCCCACCGAGCCAGGAGAGAGTGGTGAAAGGAAAGAGAAAGACACAGGGATTTCTCCTCCCATCTGCTGAATCACAAGGACAGGTCATGAAGGTGCTGAAAAGGTGCTTAATCACCTTTCAGCATACAAATGCCATTGGGATCCTATTTCCATCTGTATGTATCCGCAGTTTCTTACAGAATTATAGACCCATGGAATCTCCTGAGATGGAAGGGACCCACAAGCATCATCGAGTCCAACTCCTGGCCCTTCGTTGTCCTTTCAGGGTCCTGTCAGTGATGGAGTTGTGCTCATCCGTTTCTCCCATGGCGCTCCCAAGTCACTCAGCCTTTCCTGACTCTTCCTTTGCCTGAAGAGAGAGGAAAAACATCCTGGATTTAGTTTTAGCCCTTCCCAACAAGAAAGACTTTGAGGGGCTGGAGCATGTCCAGGGAAAAGGGAACAGAGCTGGGGAAGGGGCTGGAGCCCCAGGAGTGGCTGATGGAGCTGGAAAGGGGCTCAGCCTGGAGAAAAGGGGGATCAGGGGGGACCTTGTGGCTCTGCACAGCTCCTGACAGGAGGGGACAGCTGGGGGGATTGGGCTCTGCTCCCAGGGAACAGGGACAGGAGGAGAGGGAATGGCCTCAAGTTGTGCCAGGGAAGGTCTAGATTGGATATTTGGGAAAATTTCTTCATGGAAAGGGTTGTCCAGCCCTGGCACAGCTGCCCAGGGAGGTGGCAGAGTCATCCTCCCTGAAAGGGTTCAAAAAACTTGTGAATGTGACACTTGGGGGTGGTTTAGGGGTGGCCTTGGCAGTGCTGGGGGATCGGTTGGATTTGCTGATGTTAGAGGGCTTTTCCCACATTAACCATTCTGGGATTTTGTGGTTCTGGGATTCCATGGTTCAGTGGTTCTGTCTGGCAACTCATTCCTTTAATGCATCAGGTCTTTGGTATGAACCAAGCTGAAAATTATCTCCCCAACACAGTCTGGATCAGAGGGATGCAAAAAAATGCAACAGGACCTGGAGGAGAGCAGCCACCTCCTGGCTCATGGGGTGACCTAAACAGCTCCATGGTTTTGGTCCAGGTGACCCTTCCTCATACATTTCAATGCCCTGAAACCCAAAATCAGGCTCAAACATCCCAGGGGATCTGATTCCACTGCCACTGGAAGTGTCTGGGCCATCATTTTCCAGTCAGTGCTTGAGTGGCTGGTGTGGATTTAGTGTGTCAGAGCAGAGACTCCACAAAAAGCAACATTTCCTGCATGCAGCACCATATTTCAGCGTCGAGGATAATTCTGTATTCCCATCTGCTTTATTTTAAGCAGCCCCAGGGATGGAAAGAGCCACCTTAAGAAAATACAGCCAGCACTATCCTGCTCCAGCCGCCCACGGGCTGACAGATTAAATCTCATTTGCTTGTGCCAGAGTCTTGCTCACTTGTTTGTCATTATCTGGAGTTTTGTTAGGCTGTGTTAAAAAACAAAATCAGCAAAACAAAACTTTTTTACCTTTTTTTTTTTTTTTTTGTTCCTTTTGATAAAAATAGAAGCTGTGTCAGGGATGGAGAAAAGTGCAGGCACACTCTTGGAGAACAGCAGAGCAGCAGTGATCTGGTCCTGCCAAGGATGTGGGGATGGGAAGGTCTGGAAGATTGACAGGAGGAACTTCTGGCCATGCCTCACCTTGGGTACTCACCCATCCCCACAGCCTGGCTCCAGGGCTTGCATGGCCACTTCCAATGGCATTTTTTAAAATTCCTTCCAAAATCTGCTGTTATCTTTGGAGTTCTCTTATCATGCACATCTTCTTCCACCCACGCTGGACACCAGAACGATATCACAGTGAATTACATCCTTCTCCATTCAAATTCAAGTGGAAGAAATCCAGTGAAGAGCTGAGCAGACACATTTTGCCGCCCTACATCAGCTTTCCATGCTGGATTCACATCTCTCTTTCTCCCCCCTTTTTCTCCTCCCTTTCTGCTTTTTTTTTTTTCTTCTTGCTGCACATCCTGATCCAGAGAATAAATCAGATGGACTGAACTTCATGACTTGGGAAGCCACCACTTCCCAGATCATGGAATCACAGAATTCTGGAGTGGTTTGGGTTGGAAGGGACCTTAAAGATCTTCCAATTCCAACCTCCTGCCATATGCAGGGACATTTTCCACTCTCCCAGATTGCTCCAAGCCCAGTCCAGCCTGGCCTTGGGCACTTCCAGGGATCCAGGGGCAGCCACAGCTTCTCTGGGCACCCTGTGCCAGGGCCTCCCCACCCTCACAGGGAAGAATTTCTTACCAATATCCAAACTAAATCTACCTTCTTTCAGTGTGAAATACCAGCTTTTCATAACCTCACCATTTGCTGCAATATTTTTGACAGTTCCAAAAATATTCAGGCCAGAAGAGCCCAAATGTTCCTGCAGCTCATGCAGACCAGCCTGGATCCAATCCTCTGGGATCTGTGAGGTCATCTGAGTGCCCATGGGAAGTGCAGCTGTGTCCCAAAGCACAGCCAGTGTCCCCTCTGTGGCTGCAGGAGAGGTGACAAACTGGTAGAGGAAAGGTGAAGGTCTATGGTGGTTCCAAATTGTGTCTACAACCCCTAAAGGAGGGTTCCAGAGAGGATGGACTCTTGGAAGTGCACGGGGAAAGGCAAGAGGTGACAAACCCAGTGAGATTTAAGAGAAAAGTTTCCATTGTCAGAGTGGTCAAACACAGGAAAAGGGGGATCAAAGAGGCTGTGGATTCTCCATCCTTGGAGATACTCAAAATTCTGCTGGACATAACCAAGGGCAGTAAATTGGTGTTAGAAGAGGACTCAGCTTTGGTCCTAAAGTTGAACTGGAGGCCTCGAAAACCCTCCTCCCACCTCAATTATTCTGCAGTATTGACACATGGAACAGATGGAGGAACGTGAAATTATTCACATCAAATTGCTTGCAAAGCAAGACAGGGAAAGGGCTGTCCAGGCTGCCCAAGGCAGTGGTGGAGTCACCATCCCTGGAAGTGTTCCAAAAACACATGGATATGGCACTGGAGGACGTGGATTAGTGGTGAACATTGGTGATCTTAGAGATCTTTACCAGATTCTGTCATTCTGTGCCTCCATGGCGAGTTTTCCCACCCAAATCTAAGCCTGTGTGACCTTCTCAGGGGCATGGGGTGAGTTTCTGGCAGGGCTGGCCACAGAATCCAGGCATCTGAATTCCAGAGGGCTGAAATTCCACCTGGATGTGCTGCAGGAGAGACAATTTAGATCAAGAGCAAGGCCAGTTTTAGGACCATAGAACTGCCTGTGGTACATAAACCTCTGTGGCACAATTTTCAAATCATCCTTTCTTACTTAAGGGAAGCAAAACCCACTTTACACAAGTAAAATCAACTTTTCCCTTTTTCACCCCTCCCAAATAAACTGAATGAAAATGACAGTGAACAACACGCACAGAATTTAAGAGTTGAAGCTGTACTCATCTCTGGTTTAGCGGGTAATACATGAGAGGATCTGGAGAGTTACACATTTATCACCAGGGACGAAAGGGACAAGGGACAAACGCAGCCTCTGGATAGACTCAAGCACAGAGCATCTTGTTTTTTCTTCACAGCCCATTGCAGTGTCATTACATCGACTCAAATAAATTGCCCAACAATCAGGACCTGCCTTCTATTGACCTCTGGGGACCGAAGACAATGGAAGCTCCAGTGCTTGAATCAGGCTGTAATGAGAAGATTGATGGTTTTGGGAAGACTTGCTGACTGCAGCTTGGACCACTCTGCCAGGAGCTGGGTTTGAGGGCTGGGATTTGCTGGAGCTGCTCCTCTCCAAATGGTTTTCCCATGGAGAGACTTTGCTGGGAGCAAACTTGTTCCAGCATCCTCCTGCCCTTGGCTGGAGCAATTCCACTTGAAATAACCTCCCTGGCTGTGCTGCTGTGTGAAGAGAGATTTATTTTCATGCATAAGAATGCTGGAGGAAACTGCCAGAAAACAACTTTATTTTTTTTTTTTAATTTTTAATTTGCTTCCTTTTTAAAATTATTTTTATAAATTTTATGAAGGCAGATTTGTGGTTCCGGTTATACCAACAGTAAATCCTTGACTTTATGTACAGACTGGAATCATTTAGGTTGGAAAAGCCTTCCAAGATTATTGAGTCCAACCATAAACCCAGCACTGCCAAGGCCACCACTTAAATGCATCTCTAGATATAAAAATAAGGGGTGTTTCCACTTTGCTCATACAAAGTGTTTTTAGTGCAATTCCATGAAATCTGTGTCTGCAGTGATTTCACTTGATTTGCACCTTTCTCCCTTGTCAGAAATGTCATTTTCCCACCCTGTCCCAGGCTGATGTGCCAGATGGATGGACCATGGCTCCCACACCAAGGGTGGGCACATCCCAGCCAAACTGCAGCCAAACCTGGATGTCCCACACTTCTCCCAAAGCTGTGCAGCCACCACTGCTGAAAATGTCCATCCCACCTGGAAAAGGCTACGGGCAACCAGCTCTGACCTTCAAGTTCACCCAAAGGGTTGGACTGAAGACCTCAGGGGTCCCTCCCAACCTCAGTCCTTCAATAGTTCAAGGTGACCTTGAAAATGGCAGAACACCACTGAGTCAACGATTTGAAGGAAAAAAAACCCCACACAGACTTGCATTTAAATCCCTTTGAACTTCTCCAAGATCAGCCAGAAGCTCTGATTTGATTTGATTTTACTTCTTTTTTTCCCACTTTACAGCCTTGACTTGAACTGAACTAAAACCGATGGAACTGTTAATTGAACACTGAGTGTCAACAGCAGTTCAGCACAGAAAGAGTTTCAATTAAAAGCAATCTCTTCTTGCCATCCAAAGTAATATTTTCCCTCCTGGCTAAATTTTAAGTGAAGTACAAAGTGGTTGCTTGTCAATGCTTTAATGGGATCTGAGCTATTGTGTGGGAAAACTTCCTTCCACTCAGAGGCCAAGGAGCTTTTTATTTTTTGGAGCTGAAAGAAAAGGAATGAGGATTTTTTTGGTGTGATGTGGCTGATTTGCTTTTCACTTCTGGGCTGTGTGGGTGAGGAGTGAGGTGTGATGAAGAACACTATCCAAAAATCAGGGCTGGGTGGGAATCAGTGTTTCTCACTCCCTACCACCATGGATGTGTTTTATCTATTGGAGCCACGTCTTACAGGCTCTCATAGACAAACATCATACTCTTGATAGCTCAGCTACCTCAGGTGGCATAAAGTAGTGGGATGGCTCCTGTGACAGTGTTGGAAACAAAAAAGTTTTAATAAAAGGCAAAATAAAAAAGCTCTTTCTTTTGTTCTCTTCTTTTTCTAGTGAATTGCTTAGGCGGGACTTTTTCCGCTCCTGTCTAGTTAGCTACCCTTAAGTTTAAGGTAAAGTCTCCGAAGTCCCATGAGGTGTCTTTTAACCAAAATGAGGAAAGAAACTTCTAAGCTTCTGTCCTTTTTAAAGAGACAAAGAGTAACTTGTTTACTCCATCAACAGAGGGCACATTCCTACATGGATGGACCTCGATCCACTCCTCTCCTGGCTGGTGCTCAGCCTGCCTCTGGTATTTATCCAGGATGGTTGAGCTGAGTGGGGACAACGTGGCCAGAAGGTCCCCAGGTGCCCTCAGGAGGCTTCAGCTGGGTTTTTGGCCAATTGATGCTGGGTGGGACACCCAGGGACGTGAATTCTGGAGGGTTCCCAGAAGAGGGAAGCAGAGGAGAAGGAGATATTGAGAGGGTGATGAGAGATACAAGAGGGGAGCTGGCTCTGGGGGTGTGGGGATGGCTGCCATCAAACCTGGTGACATCTCCTGGGAAAGGGAGGCTTCTTGCAGCAGGAAGGTTTTGGGTCACTTTCCCTGATGCAATCCAGGATGGAGATCATGTGAGAGTGAATTGGATTTGGGATGAGAAGAAACAGCCTCATATTGTGCCAGGGCATGTTTAAGTTGGATATTAGGGGAAGATTCTTTACAGAAATGGTTGTCCAGCCCTGGCACAGGCTGCCCAGGGCAGTGGTGTGGCAGAGTCTGTAATTAAATTATCCCCACAGCTTCCAAAGATCTGGCCTTGCATCCTGCTCCCTCCAGAGCCAGCCTGGGTGTCCTTGCATCGATCCCTTCTCCTCTTGGTCCCAGACACTGCGAGGATGTAACAGGGTGTCACCTTCCTGGCTCAGTGTAAAAACCTCTAATGAAGCCTGCAGGTGGTTAAAAGCATTCCCAGATTTCTTTTCCTGAAGAAGTGTCTAAAACACCCTAAAAGGAAGTGGTGAAAAGCGACAGCTGATGAATAAACTGCTTCTCATCACTGGGAAATGGAGAAAATGCTCTGCCTGCTGTTTTAGGGCTTCCACGTAAAAAGCATTTGGTAGAAAGTTGTGGGGGCTGCGTCTCTGTGAGGTGTTCAAAACCAGGAGATCATTTTAGGAACAAATCCACTGAATGCTTCTTTGTGCACCAGCTCCACTCCCTGCTTTGTTTTCTGATCAGCTCTAAAATGCTTCTTAACATGAAATTAAGGAGGTGAGGTTCATATCAGCGCTGCTCCCAGGCCAGCAAAAGGGATTTGAAGGTTGTGTTAGGACCTCCTTTTTCATGTTTTAACTAATTCTCTTTAACCATTAACTGTGTGCACGGTCTGCTCTGTATTTTCTGGCCAGATGTGCTCAGCATGCTCAGATCTGCTGTGGCTCTGGGCTTCCAGACTCGTGTTTGTTGGGGACAACCCCAAACACAGGGAATAATCAGGATATGTGAGGCTACACCAGTCCTGGGAGCACCAGTATTGGCCAAAAGAGCTGCTTGTCATCGTGGGAGCATTTCTGGTGTGCACAGGGCAGCCAGTGCTGGGGAAAGTCAGAATTGCCATGCTATAAATGTGTGATCTGGTAATTTTTTTCCCCTTTTAAGTGAAAGGAAATCGCTTAGGATTGGGAAGATGTGGGAGCTTGAGCTGAAACTTGCACCCAGTGCACAGTCCTGTTGCTTTTTGTTTTGCAGAGTGAAGGAATTTCTAATACTGAGGAAATGTGGCAGCAAGCATTATTATCTGGCACTTCTAACTATTTATTTATTTATTCAAAGCCATTAACCCTTTTATAAGCAAGTGGGAACAGCGTTTCCTATCTCTCTCTGTTTGCTCATCTCTGAAATGGGGAGATGGCACCTACAGGTTCCCTCACAGATCTTGAGATCCTGCAGAGGATGGGTTACCCCAAGAATCTCCCCCCCTTTTTCTGAGCTGGTCTCTGTTCTAGTTTTGTGTTTGGATTCTTTTTGTCCTTCTTTACTTCAAAGGTGTTCAGGAGATGAGCCAGGCGTAACCGACTGAGATTTATCTCTGCGTGCATTCAGCAACACCCATAAATCACTCCTGAGGTAGGTAAAGCATTAAGAACAGGATCATTTCCATTTTATTTTGCTACAGAGCCTCCTGGAAGAGTCGTGTCAGGTTGCCTTTGTGCTGAAAGACGCGGTGAAGTTGATAAAGAAATTCCACGAAGAGCTGATGTCAAGAGAAAATCTTTGCGAGACAGATGGGACCTGGAGCACTGAATGCAGATAAATGACACCAGCAAAGGTCAAAAGCAGTCTCGACAGTTGCTGCTTGTCCTGTGGCTCACAGAGAGGATGATGATTGCTCTGGAAGGTACCCCTGAGTCGTGTTTGTCATGGCAGAGCTCAGGCTGGTGTTTGGCACATTGGTGTGGGCAGGAAATGATGGGGAATTGGGCATCTGTCCCCTGGTCCTTGGTGTTGATCTAACCTGGGCCCCTCTGTGGGCAGGATTTGCCTGTAAATCACGGGAGATATTTCTGCCTGTTGTTTTGGGCAAGATTCAGCAGGCTGATGTGCATCTGTCCAGTATCATCCTGGCATGATCCATCCAGCTTGTTCAGACACCAGTCTAGACCTTGTGCAGCAGGCTGGGGCTTTCCAGGCCTTTGAGTTTGCACAGAGCCAAGGGTTCTCCCTGCCAAACCAGGCAGGCAATTCCCTCCATTCCCAGTAACTTCCCATCAACTTGCAGCACCCTCAGTGGTTTGGCTTGCAGACAGGTTTGTTAACCAAAGGATGTGGGAGACCTTCCCCTGTGAAATCCTTGCTGAGTCTCCCTGGAAGTGTCCAAGGCCAGGCTGGACAGGGCTTGGAGCAACCTGGGATAGTGGGAGGTGTCCCTGCCCGTGGCAGGGGGTGGCACTGGGTGGTCTTTAATGTCCCTTCCAACCCAAACCATTCCATGATTTTACGCATGTAAAATTAAATGGTACAACACTTGTTCAAGAAAAACAAGCCAACAACCAATCCAAACCTTCTCATTTTCATGTTTTTCAGGATTCTCACTTCCTTACAACCTTGGCAGGGCAGCAAGATATGATCCAGCTGATGATTCACAGCTCTCTGGTGCTCCCAGCACATCAGTTCTGTCACAGGACCAGGGTCACAGAGGTGTCACAAAATCAGTGACTCCTTTGACTGAGCTGCTGTTGGTCTTTCCAATACCTAAAGGAGCTGGAGAGGGACTTTGGGCAAGGACATGGAGTGACAGGATAAGGGAGAATGGCTTCACACCGAGAGAGGGAAGATTTAGATTAGATATCGGGAAGAAGAAAAAACCTTGGTGTCCTCACCAGCCTTCCTTGGGGACATTGAGGAGCCCAAAGGACAGGACAAGAAATGGGCTGAGACAGCACTGCCGTGGCAGCTCCAGTGAGCGACCACAGAGGTGTGTCCTGGGAAAGGCTGCTTGTCACTGTCCCAGACTTTGCAGCTCTTACGTGGTCCTGAAGCCACCCACTGTGGGCTACTGTCCTGCTGGAACCCAGGACATCCCTCTGGCTGCCCTGGCTGTCTCGAGACCCTGGCAGGGGGCTGGGAGGCCTTGGCACGAAATCAAAAACACCTGTGGCTTTGATTTTACCCTGTGGAAAAAGCTGCCAACTTTGTATGGGGAATTACAAGCCAAAAGGGTTTGAGTTGTGTGGTGGTTGAATTAACACAGGGTGAAAAAGTAGAAATTTGGGGTTTTTAAAGTAAGGGGTTCAGGGGACAAGATGGAGAGATTTGGGCGTGTCCTGACCTTCTCCTCCTTCTTGTCCTCCATGTCTTGCTGTGATGGTGACACTTTTCTATTGGTTTAAGGTAGAGACACACTGTCCAACATAAATGATAGATATTGGCACATTATTGTAAACATGCTACACATAATTTTTGGTATAAAATGTACACACCGCCTGGGGCGGGACACAGAATGCCATGGCCTCCTTGCTAAACGGAGCTTGGCAGGTCAGAGAAAGAATGTTCTAGATAAGGAAAAATAAACAACCTAGAGAAGCCGACTCTACGCATTCCAGACTTCTTTGGCTGCACAGGCTGGGAGAAAAAGGACTTTTACAATCTTGGGGTCATCCCAACACCACAGAGACATACCCCGAGGCTGTCCAACCTGGGTTTAGACAGACCTTGGTTTGCACTGAGGAGGTTTAGGTTGGATATTAGGAAGAATTGCTTCACTGGAAAAGTGCAGGCTGTCCAGAGCAGTGGTGGAGACCCCATCCCTTTGAGGGGTTTAAAAGATGTGTGGATGTGGCGCTTGGGGACAAGGTTTAATGCTGGCCTTGGCGGTGCTGATTGGACTGGATGATCTTAGAGGGCCTCTCCAGCCTAAACAATTCTCTGATTCTGTTGTCTGGACTCGCCTGTGGTGGGTCAGCTCTTGCCAGAGGTGGTGCAGAGCTCACAACAGCCCTGCCCATCTCCTGGCTCTGAGCATGCACACAAGGGAGACCAAACGTGGTCAGCCTCTCCCAGGAAACTCCCCAGCCGATATCCCAGGCAACTTTCAGCCCTGTTTTCTTTAAAGCATTCACGAGCCTTTCAGTCATAGTGATACGCCATCAAATTTTGATGTCTAACGAAGGAGCAATCATCTCTTCACTTCCCTTTTAGAGCAGCTGAGGCTTTCAGTAACGTTATCCTGCCGTGTTTTGACATCTGGCTTGTCAGCAAGATCATTATCTACCCCAATATGTTTTTTTTTCCAGGAGCAAAACTTTGACATCAATTCCCTGGCAGGCTGGAGAGATCCTGCTGCATGCAACACCTCCTGCTCCCAAATAGTAAAACACACACCCAGACACAGGGCTTGGAGCCCCCCAGACAAACTGAGATGGGAAATCTTGCACCAAGTGACTGCCCTTGGACTGTGGCACAAATCCCAGGAATCTTGGTGGTCCCTCTTTGGTGAAGGCTCTGGGGACAGGGTGATTTCTTTCAGTGTCACCACCACCATCATCACCAGTGTGGGGTTTTGCCAAAGTCGAGACACCCACACCAGTGTCCACAGTGCAAGGGTGTGGTTTGGTGGCCTGATCGTTGTGCCAGAAGCCACCTGAGGTTCCCCCAGGAATATGGGAGGCTGTCAGGTGTGACACAGGTGGGAAAGGTGGGGTTTCCAGCTCTGATTGCACATCCAGTTGCCATCTCCAAGCCTTGCTGTTGGCCAGTTTTTAATGAGTGATTTTCAACCTCTGTGGATGCAGGCGTGTCCCTGGGATATTCCCCACCCTGGGATGGGTCTGCTTGCTGATCACTTATCTTTCCACCTTCTTTCCCACAAAATTGTTCAGGATTGGTGTGTAGCACCTCAGCATCTTCCCACCTCATCATCTTCCTGCCACAGTGGCATTTCTGGGACTTGCAGCCACCTCCCCCTGCCATCAGCACTGCTGCTGGGAAGGATTTAACATCTCCAGTGATTTCCATGGACTCCCAGAGCGCTCCTGGCCCCCTTCCACCCCTCTCTGCACCTTGGGCCAAGTGCAGCTGAGTTGGCATCTTTGGTCTGTTGCCACTTTATCCTGGAAGGCCTCGGCAGTGCTGGGATTTGCCAAGAACAGGGATCTCAGGACTGTCTCTGCCAAGCCCAGATGGCATTTCTGCTTCTCTTCTCCTCCAGGCTCCTCTCCATGCCCTGGCCAGTGCACAGGGTGGGTGTCTCCAAATCCCAATTTGAAGATTACTGTGGAATCAAGATAAACCTCCACGTCCTTCTGCCCTGTCTTGGTTTGAAAAGCCAGGTGTCTGCTAAGGAAGGCTGGAGCCTTCCTTGAAATGGAAAATGTAAACCCCCCTCCCTCCAAATTATTATAATTTTGAAATTAAGGGGCTCTCAGGTGAAGATATGGGAGTGGGAATAACAGTTCTTTATTAGGAAAATTAAAAATTCAAATGCAATAGTACAAACAAAAACCCCCAAACACTGCCAGAGTGAGAGCAGGCCCTGGCAGCCTGTGGGTCAGGGTGGTGGCAGCAGTGCCATTCCATGGTGGCTCAGCCCTCCTGCAGTGCCAGCTGTGCTTCTGCTGGAGCAGGGATCCTGGACAAGGCTGGAGTTTTCCTCTGAAGCTCCAGGGCTGCTGGAGATGGGCCTGGGCTTCCTCTGGGAATGCAGTGGGGAAGAAAGCTGCTCCTCTGGGAATGCAGTGGGGAAGAAAGCTGCTCCTCTGGGAATGCAGAGGGGAAGAAAGCTGCTCCTCTGGGAATGCAGTGGGCAAAGGCTGCTGTGGTGTCCCAAAATCTCAGATTGTATCCAGGTAGGAATGCTTGGCTCCTCTCCCTGGGCAGAGCCTCTCCCAGTGGGATGATGGAATTTTCTCAGCCATGCAGGGACACTCAGTGGCCCATGAACAGAAGATAATTAATAATTAATGGCCCATGAACAGAAGGTATCTCCTGGAGGGAGGATTGGCTGTGGGAGAGATGAAGAAAAAAACTGCCCAATGATCAGCAGAGAACTGCCCCAGCTCTGACAGATGGCAACAGAACACACACCCCCAGCTAAATCTTCCAACCTAAGACATGCCCAGAGGCCAGCAGGGGTTAGAGCTTTGCTCAGTCCTGTCCCATGGGAATCCTGTCCCCTTTCCCATCAGTCTGGACATTTGCCCCATGTCTGATTGCTGGGGAATCCCTCTCCCACCTGGGAGTGTAGATACTTGGGGGAGAATTTCAGGGCCATCTCTCAGAATCCCAGAGTGCTTTGGGATAGAAGGGACATTATAGATCATCCAGTCACCTGAATTTAAGGATGATGAGACCCTGGCACAGGTTGCCCAGAGGAGCTGTGGCTGCCCCGGGATCTCTGGAAGTGCCCAAGGCCAGGCTGGACACTTCCAGGGCTTGGAGCACCCTGGGCTGGTGGAAGGTGTCCCTGCTCATGGCAGGGGTGGAACTGGATGGTCTCTAAGGTCCCTTCCTACCAAACCCATTCCATGATTCCAAGACCCCTGTTGGGAAGGAGGACACGTGGGGCCAGCTGTGTGTTCCACCCCTGTGTCTCATTGCCCTCCAGCATCCCCAGCCAGGGATATTTTGTTCTGTCTGAAGCTTCTCCCACTCACCAGCCCAGAGTGTTTTCTCCTCCTAACGAGATGTGAAGGCAGGCAGGCCCTTTGCTGGTGCACACAGCTATTTTTGGCTGCGGGAGGACTGACTGTAGCTCCTTCTAATTGCATAAGCATTTGTATAATTCATTGGCACTGGATTTCCTCACCGGGAGCCCGGGCACACGGAATGCAGAAGGACTTGAGCATTTCCTCTCCGTCCTTTCTTTCCTCTCCAGCGACTGTTCTACGGGCAATGGGTTTAGTGCCAGGTCAAATCCCCTCTGCTGGCAGGAAACGCTCTGTTTCATCCCTTTCCCAGTTTCTTGAGGAGTTCAGGGCAAACCCAGGAGGATCTGAGAAAGTATTTCCTCCCACAGATCGCAGAGCACATGCCTGGGAGCGGCGGATCGGGAGCTGGAAGCCGAGCAGCCGAGCAAACTCCCAGGGAAGAGCTTCTGAAATGGCACGGGTGGGTTTGCTGCTGGGAATGACTCACGCATCCGAAGCTTTGGGATCTCCAAACAGCTCTGGAAAACAAACCTGGGGCCACCCCTCCCTCCTTGGTGGCACAGGCTGGGGACACGTGGTACCCATGGAGGCAGAGACCTTTTTGTGGCCTTTCCACACTTAAAGGGGGCTCCCAGGAGAGATGGGGACAGACTTTTAATTGGGTCTGTCAGAACAGGACGAGGGTTGATGGTTTTAAACTAAAAAGAGGAGAGATTTAGATGAGATATTAGGATGAAATTTTTTACAATGAGGATGACAAATCATTGGTGCAAGTTGCCCAGAGAAGTTTCCATCCTTGGGAACATTCAAGGCTGGGTTGGATGAGGCTTGGAGTAACCTGGGATAGTGGAAGGTGCCCCTGCCCATGGATGGGGGGTGGAACAAGATGAGCTTTAAAGTCTCTTCCAACTCAAACCATTCAATGACTCCGTGATTTTATTATTCTGTGACTGCTGGGGAGGCTTTTGAGGAGGAAAATGTAAATCTTTGCCTGGGGAACACGACAAACATGAACGCTCTTCACAAGCTAGAGTCTGGCTCATGATGATCATCCCCTGTGAGTGGTGATGCCTGGAAGGGCTCTTCTCTCCTTAAGATCATCCCTCTGCTGCATATTTTCCCTCCATTCCATTGCAAACTGGTCAACAGGTGGCAAAGATCGCAGCAGAGGAGTGGGGCGAGCAGGAGGGGAATGACACAGATAACTCTCCTTCTCTCAGGAGCCTGGGAAAAAAAAAAAAAAAGATTAAATAATAATAAACCAGAGATTAGTGATCATTAGCCCTGCTGTCAGCACCCAGCAGGAGAGCACCCAGTGTGGGCTGGAGGCACGCCTGGAGCTAAAACGAGCTCTGCAGCTGCTGCCACCGGGATATTTTCGGTGACAAGAGGAGTCTGTCTGTGAGTGCACCGAGATGTGGCGTTCCATCAACGCGGGGGCTCCGCTCTGCCTCCCCTTCCCTCCTCACACGTGCCCGGCTTGCGGGGGCGGCAAAGCCGAGGTTAACCAAAAACCCGGATTTAACACCTCCAAAGTGATGGGGTTGCCTAAAACAATCCACGGCAGACTTGAAACCGAAACAGGGCTTTGGGTAGGCTGTGGGATGGGGCTGAGACAAAATCCACGCGAGTGCTGACTTGCTTCACGACAAAAAGAGTTCAAAGCGCTCGCTTTGTTTTAAAAAACAAAAGTTTTGCAAATCCCAGAGCATTGTATTTTTAGGCATCCGAGGCAAATAATTGCTGTGGAAGAGGAGACTTGCTGGCTTCGTGACAGGAAAAAAAAGTACCTGCCTGTGTTGCCAGCTGCCTCCTTCTAACAATGCTCCATGTCGTGCTGGGGGACCTGAGCCTTCCTCCACCCCAAAAGATACTCATCAGTGGCTTAATTACACCTGGATCGTGGTCATTTGTGCCTCTGGTTTTTCATACTTGAAATCTTAATGTCTATTTCAATTTTTAAAATGTTGATTTTAATTTAATGTTAATTTAAAAAGCCCATTTGAAATTTTTTTATGTTTTATCCTTTAAATTGCAGAGATCCCTGCTGCCTGTTCTCCCGTGCCTGCAGCCTGCATGAAGGGGGCTCAGTCCCTTCCCTTTGCCAGTTTCATCCTTTGACTCTGGATATCCCAAATTCCATTTGGATTCCCTTGGGATGAATTGTGCTTTCAGGATAGTTTTCAGTCAGCAAAAGTGTTAAAAGTCAAGTTTACCTGCCCAGAGGTGTCAGGGGGATGTTGAGACACAAAGTCAGCTCAGCTGAGGGGGCTAAAAGTCCAGCTGAATTTTTGGATGTCCCAGTGGATCTAAACAGGCTGCCCTGGAAGCTGAAGAAGGCGTAGACAAACCTATAGGTTTGTACAGGAAATTCCTGTATACAGGAAAGTACAGGAAATCCCAGAGCAAGGACAAAACAACTCATGGGAGGGAGCAAAAGAGGAGGAAAAAATGAGCAGCCACTTTCTCCCTAGGCTGAGGTTTTAGCCTCAATTTTTTTTTATTTGCAGTCTTGTGCTATTTCAAGGCCACTTGGTGAAATTTGTAAAGAGGATGAGAAAATCCTGGAAAGCACAGGAGCTGTTCTGCCATGTCTCAGCTTCTCTCTTGCTTCAGTGAGTGCCACGTATTTTGGGAATACCCACTCCGGTGGATGTGCTGGGAGCCTCAAATTGAGTGGAAGGTGATGCAAATTGACACTCTCCTACCTATGGAGAACTTCTAAAAGCAGTGAAACCTCTGAGGGGAGAAGGGAGGGCAAAGATGCAGCTGCTGCTGAGCACAGGGAAGGTGTTTTGGTGTGCAGCAGTGCTCAGGGTCACAGTGCTGACACGAGGGAGCAGACACAGAGCACAGGAAGGGCAGCACAAAGTCACCGAGGGGCAGCTTCACCTGGAACTGCTGCCTTGTGAGGGCTGGCCTAGAACAGAGGCTGGACAGAGCTAAAGAATAAAGTAGGGATTTATTAGGAGGCCTCAATGGATGCACCTTGGGCAGCACAAGAGCCCAGCCAGGGCTGCACCCAAGATGAACCAAAATGGTCACAAAATGCACGAGCGCTCACGGGGGCTCTCACTTTTATAAGTTCTGCTCCATTTGCACATTGGAGTTAATTGTCCAATTCCAGCTTTAGCTTATGATGTCCCATCCTTCTTGTTTTTCTCCCTTCAGCCCACATTGTTTGTACTCTTGGGCTGAGATTTGGATCATTTGTCCTTGGTGCCCAGCTGGAGAAGGAATTGTTTTGTCTCCTGCTCTGTGAACAGAGCTCACCATCCCCTAAAATGAAGCTCAGACCCACACACTAAAGCAGCACAGAATCTGAAAAATAGGAAAGCAAAAAACCTGAGGCATCAGAATAAGGCCACTTCACGTGGAAATGAGCTTTAAAGTGACTGGAAAGGGCTTGTTCCTGAGTGGGTGTTCCAGGAAGAGAGGCTGGAAATGGGATTTACTGTGCACCAGGAGAGTGTGAAGTCTCCATGATTTGGTCCAGCTCCTCAGGGGATACCTTGCAGTGACAGCCCTGTCCTGTGTGTTTATACCAGTCCTTGGCTTTTTTAAGGATGCCGAGATGTCCTGTTGACTTTGAGGCTCTTGGAATGTGAAGGGTTTGTCTGTGGGCAGATCTGCTAAAAAGTGGCGGCCTCTCTCCCCGTGGCCCCTCTCTTCCCACTGTAGAATCAGAGAATTCCTTGGTTTGGAAAAAAGCTCCAAAATCATCCAGTCCAGCCATTCCCCCAGCACTGCCAAGGCCACCACTGACCCATGTCCCCAAGTGCCACATCCACATGGCTTCTAAATCCCTCCAGGGATGGGGATTCCACCACTGCCCTGGGCAGCTGTGCCAGGGCTGGGCACCCTTTCCATGGAGAAATATTCCCAATATCCAATCCAAAGCTCCCCTGGCCCAGCCTGAGGCCGTTCCCTCTCCTCCTGTCCCCGTTCCCCGGGAGCAGAGCCCGGCCCCCCCGGCTGTCCCCTCCTGTCATGGACAGCAAGATGACCCTTCCAGGGCTTTGAACACTTCCCATGCCCTACCCCAAAAGCATGGAGACATGGAAACACTCCAGCCTCTCCAGCAGCCAGGCCCTGTGGGCTCTGCAAACACAGGCAGGGTGTCAGCAGGACGTGGCCAACATTCCCTTGTCTGTTTGATGTCCCTGCAGGAGAATGAACAAATATGTGGAGACCCAGAGTCAAGAGGAGAAAATAAAAAAGATGTCCAAAGCCACTCTCACAAGCTTTCTAGGGCTGAGCTGAGAGGCACTCAGAAATTATCCATCCAGGCAGGATCTAATCTGGTTGTTTTATTAATAATACCTTTGCTAATTAGATGTGGTTCATTTCCCTGCCTTGTCTGTGGACAGATCTAACAGTGCATTAACAAACTTTCCAGCTTAATTAATCCTGCTATTTAAAGAGAGCAGAGCAAGCAAGGCTTGGCTGGCTCACCAGCCACAGGGGAAATGTGGTCAGAGCATCATCCAAGAGGACGGGAGGGAAACACTTCCATGGAAAGTGCCTCTATCCACCAGGTGCAAAGCTGACAGGGAGAGGTGTTCTTGCATCCAAAAAACACAGCCTGATCCATGTCCAAACAGAGGCTTTATGCATATTTCACACAGCAGGATGTTCCTTCCAGGAAGGACAAGGTTTTATTATGTGCTGGAGGATTTTTTTTTTTTTTTTTTTTTTTGTTTCTGGGAAGCTGAGTGCTCCCATTTGCCAGCAGAAAAGCAGCGATCCCATCTCCGTGTCCCTTCTCCCTCCTCCTGTCCCTGCTCCCTCTTCCCGTGCTCTGTGGATTGCCATCTGCAGCCCGGGACAGCCTGGCCTCAGATGAACGCCAGGGAAAGACTCTTACATAAACCTCTTCATCCATAATGGATGAACAGCATCAAAATTCAACGGCAGCCTGCGGAGCCTTTCCGGTGCCTCGCCTACAAATTTCTCCAAGAGGCTGGAAAAACTCGATTTAGCACTGCACAGTGATTAGAGAGGAGCCCGGGAATTCTGCCTCCCTCCCGCCTAGGGAGTCTCCATCCTCAAAGGGTCTTTTAATGTAATCAAGTCCTCTTTAAACAGGAAAATGATGTTTGGGCCTGGGCGTGCAGAAGTCCAGCGCTGGGCTCGTTCAGCCCCGGAGAGTTGGGATGTGGGATGGCAGCTGGGAATGATGGTGCAGATAAAACCACCAGTGGCAGGAGATCCTGGCACCTTCCCCTGGTTTTTCAGCTGCTCTCTGGTCACACAGAGGCACTTCCAGGCCTGAAATGTCCCTTTAAGCTTTATGGTGAGGTGTGGGAGTGGAGGAGGATGGGAATTTCAGTGCTTTCATCTTGAATTGCTCAACTTTGACAGCAGCGTGGAGAATCCCTGATTTTTCCCATCTTTAGATCTCTCTCTGCTGGTCAAGGTTTGTAGGTAGAGGTAGGACCTTCTGTTACACCACCTGAGAAAGAAATCAAACCGGTTTTAGGGTAAATGCTGGGGTTTGAAATAGAACCAGCAGGTCTCCAAACTGAGACTGTTTTCTGGGGAGAGGTTTGTGCCTCTGGAGGAGCAGGTAATGGGGATCAAAGGAGGAGAGCATGGAGGGGAAAGGGAAAAAAAAATGAATAATAGAGAAAATAGAAAGGACAATATATAAAAAGGATAATAGAAGGGAGATCATAATGAAGGATAAACAGAAGAATTTGTAGCTTTTGGTTTCCAGAACTTACAAATATTAGTTCCTGAGTTCCTTTGCATCAAGCAGGGGGTAGGGCAAATATTTCCTTATAAAACCCACCAAGGCAAGACAGAGAATCATGGAATGGTTTGGGTTGGAAGGAATCCTTAAATTCAATCCAATCCCACCTGCCTCCATGGGCAGAAACACCTTCCATGATTCCAGGTTTCTCCAAACCCTGTCCAGCCTGGCCTTGGGCACTTCCAGGGATCCAGGAGCAGCCACAGCTTCTCTGGGCACCCTGTGACAGGGCCTGCCCACCCTCACAGGGAACAATTCCTAATTCCATCCCTGCCCTCTGGCAGTGGGAAGCCATTCCCTTTGTCCTGTCCTGCCATGCCTTGTCCCAAGTCCATCTCCAGCTCTCTTGCATCCCCTTTAAGCTCTGGAAAATGCTGGAATGTCTCCCTGGAGCCTTCTCTTCCCCGGGCTGAACTTCTGGGGGTTGGAGCACAGCACCTGTGGAGCTCCAGCATCTCTGGCTGTGCTCAGTGCCCACCGGGCTGCTTTGGGTGTTTTCCATCCTTTCCACCCACACACACGGCCCCAGCTCCTTGGGGATGCCACATTCCCTGCCCTGAGCTCTGCTGGCTGCACGCTCACTCTCAACGCTGACAAATAAAAGCACAGAAGGGCCCAAGTCCCACGCTGGAATGGTGGGAGCCACGATTTGTCTCATCTCACCCAAAAAGGGCTGCATTTGTCCGAGCAGCAGCTCAGATCTGTGCTGGAGTGGAACCCGATCTCCTGGCAATGGGAGATACAACCAAAAGAGCTCATCTGGTTGTCAGAAACATTCCCTGAATTCCTGCTAATACACCCATCAATTCAGCTGGAAAGATGCAGAAGCTGAAACATTTTGACAACTGAAACATTTTAGCAGTCTTGCATGAAAACGCTTCAATTTTCTCATTTAGAAGTTCCATTTAATTTTTTTCAGCTTGCTTTGTTTTAAAAGATTCTCAAAAACACCCTCTGGGAAAACAGGAAATTAAAATATAAAATAAAATAAAAATAAAATAAAATAAAATAAAATAAAATAAAATAAAATAAAATAATAATATCTCTAGATCCCAGGTGCTTTTTAAGAAGTTGATTCTCAGTGTCACAAAAGATCAATTTTTTTTTTTTTTTTCCCCAAGTGTGGTGATAGAGACAGCTCTGATAAACACATTTAGACCAGAAGAAGCAAGACATTTGGACATCAAGAAGAATTTCTTCACGGAAGGGATTGGAGCTGCCCAAGGAGGTTTGGAGTCCCCATCCCTGGAGGTGTCCAAGAAGGCCTGGACGTGGCACTCAGTGCTCTGGGCTGGTGACAAGGTGGGGATTGGTCACAGGTTGGACTTGATGATCTTGGAGGCCTTTTCCAACCTAAATAATTCCATGATTCCGTGATTGTGTGCAGAGTTGGACCTTGGGAGGTGTCAGCCATGGATGGAGCCACCCCAGGTTTATCCCTGGAGCTCCCGAGGCACACAACAAAGCTGACACAGCACAATAAATTCACAGCCTCCCTGATTTCCTTCCACCCCTAAACCTCATGGAAGCCCTTGTAGGCACTCGGTTGCACTCATAAAAATCTTTGTTTTTGTTGTGTTGTTTGTTTTTAACAGAGAGATGGGCACCAGGAGAGCTCATTCACCACCTCGGCTTGGGGACACGTGAAGAGATTTTTTTTTTTTTTCTGAAAAGACATTTGCTCTGCAACACCCCTGCACTGAACGTGGGCACAAGCAGCCCCAGGGCTGGTGCTGGATATTAAAAATTCAGCTTGCTGCACAGAGCCTGGGGCTTTTAGAGCCACTCAGAGCTTCCTGTGACCCTTTGTCTTGGTTTTCTGGGAGTGTGCAGGTCCCCCAGGACTGCTGGCAGCTCGGAGTGGAGCTGTGAGGAGTTTTTGGTGATGCACAGATGAAGAGCTGCTGTCTTCCCTGCAATGATGGGTTTCTCATGGGACCTCTGCTAAGTCTTGCCTCCTGTGGCTGCAGGAATCTTCTCCAAGGGCAAATCCTTTCTGCAGCTCCAGCTTCCAGCTTTTATTATTATCTAACAGCTGTTCCCGAGTCCAGTTTGGGATGGAGCAAAAGTTGGGGTTCAAAAAGGGGAGATTAAACAACACAAAATGCACTCAGGAGGTGATGGAGAGCAAAGAAGAAGGGCCCAGCATTTCCCCAGAGAGAAATATTGATATTGGACTGGGGGGAAGCTGCACGTGGCCAGGCTGGAACTAAAATACAGAAGCTGGTAGGATGAAGATGCAAAGATAAAAAAAGCTCCTAAGATGGTGTTGAATTTGATCATGAGCTTAAAATGGTGAGAGTGTGGGCACAGTCCTCTGAGCCACTGTGGGTCACCAAGTCTGGGTGGCAGAATGACACCTTGGGGCTTGGGTGGGCAAAACACCTCAGCAGATCTGGGACAGAGTCTCTGCATCTCAGGTCTCCACCTGTAACAGATGGAAATCTTGTGCCAGTGGCCCCCACCTAAGAAAAGCCCAGGAGATGAATCCCAAACACACCAAAGGCTCAAAAAGCAAAGATTTGGGCTGCTAGGAAAAAAAAAAAACAAACAAACAAAACTAACCAAACCCAAGCAGCAAAACCCATCATGGCCAAACCCCAGCTGAAGGTGACAGTTTGTAGATGAAATCCACTGAGGTGCTGGGAAGGGAAAATAAAGTAAAAAAACCCCAAACCTCCAGTGCTCTGGGGCTTTTAAGATGTATTTTTTCACAATAGCTGCCTTTTGAAATGTAAAAAGGAATAAGGGGATTCACAGGATGAGCTGGAGGGCTCTCCCTCTCCAGTTGTGCCGAGATGAAAGCACAAGCACTGCGATCTTTTATTCAGGAAGGCAGGAGCAGTTAAGATGATTAACTGTTCCTCGTGAAATACTGTCCAAAGGACTGGGCTGGGGTTTTTGGCCAGCCCAAAAAAATGAGCTGGTGAGTTGTTTTCACAGAGCCGGTGAGATAAAGGTGGCCAGGCCAGGGAGGGGGAAACCTAAAATGTGTGTTTTGTCAGGAATATTCATGAAACAGTGAAGACCCAAAGGAGTGAAGGTTCAGAGTTAAAATCACGCATTGCTTGTAATGAATTTGTTCTACAGTGCCATGGATCATTGATCTGTACAAACACAGCATCCATCACACCCCAGCAAAGGCTGCTGAGGGCCATGCCTTGCTCTTAGGTCTTATTTCCCCTCCTCCCTGGTTTCCTGGCTGCATTCACCATTTAAAACAGCACAAAATAGGCCAATTTCAAATCTGCTGTCCCCACGGGTCTGTGGGTTTGAAGTCTGTGTGGTGGGAGTCAGCACAAAGTGTCTGTGAGTGTTAGGAGATCAGGGCATCCCAAATCCTTTGTGGGGAGCAGCAGCAATTTGATCCAAACTTTCTCCTGAGTCCACTGCAAGGTGTGAAAAAGGCCAGGAATAGAACAGTGAAGTCTTTAAGCCAGAAAAAAAAGCACTGAGAAACATCCATGGGCATCACCTCAGGTTCTTCTGGGCACACCTGGGTGTTTGGAGGGTTCACTTTGCTCAACAAGAAACGCCTGGCTGGAAAATGCATCTCTGAGCTTCTGAGTTCCTGCTGTGGTCCATGGGCTGAAAAAGTCCCTGAAAGGACAATTTGTAGGACTTTTGATGTGTGCCCAGGAAATGTGGGTTTGGTTTTGTTGGCAGTGGAGTGAGGCAGCAGTGGGGACATCCATGGTAAAATACTTGAGATGGGGCAGAGGGATCCTGCCCCAAAACAGCAGCAGCTTCTCTGCCCGTGCTCCCAAACAGCTCTAGAGCCCCACATTTGGTGGGAGTTATTTCAAAGAGGAATCCAGAGGAAAAGAGATTTGTTTTTTTCTGTTGTGCACAAAATTATGCATTTTCAACCTAAAACCAATCATGTATTTGCTGTCATAGTTTCACCATTGCTGAAGAGCCCTCCTGGTGTGATCTTATCGTGGAATCATGGAATGGTTTGGAAGGAACCTTAAGGATGATCTTGTTCTACCCCCCTGCCATGTTCAGGGACATCTTCCACTATCCCAGGTTGCTCCAAGCCCCATCCAGCCTGGCCTTGGGCACTTCCAGGGATCCAGGGGCAGCCACAGCTGCTCTGGGCACCCTGTGCCAGGGCCTCCCCACCCTCACAGGGAAGGATTTCTCCCCAGTGTCCCATCTCTCCCTGCTCTCTGGCAGTGGGAAGCCATTCCCTGTGTCCTGTCCCTCCATGCCTTGTCCCCAGTCCCTCTCCAGCTCTCCTGGAGCCCCTTCAGGCCCTGCAAGGGGCTCTGAGCTCCCCCTGGATCCTTCTTTTCTCCAGGTGAGCACCCCCAGCTCTCCCAGAGCAGAGGGGCTCCAGCCCTTGGAGCATCTCTGGAGTCATTCCCAGCCTGTGTCTGAGAAGTGAAAGCACAGCCACCGTGGCGTTTGTTTCTCTGAAGAGAAACTTCTCCTAACACCATTGGAGAAGACCTGGGGTCCCTGAGCCACCTCAGCTTCAGCAGAGCCTTTGTGGGAAGCTCTCCCTCTGATACTGGAGGTCAGCTGGGAGAGCCCAGAGCCTTTCCCAGGGCAGTGTTTAGGGAGCTGAACTCACTCTCAGTGACTGCTCATTGTTGGATTTAACTTTTGTGCTTTTTTTTTTTTTATGATCAGGGAGTGTAAGGCTGTGCAGGAACTGGAGATAGCACGGCGTGATTGGCAGGGCGTGGGAGACGTGGATCCATAAATCTGTGCCTAGACATAATTGCTCAAAAGGGGTTTTTTTTCTTTTTCCTTAATTCCATCCCAATAAATGTTATCTATCCCAGCATCTCTGGGTGAGCCCCTTGAGGACTGGAGAAAATAATTTGCTGTGTGCTGCGGGAAAACAGCACGTAAGGACCAGAAATTATGATTGAAATGTGGATTCTTAGCTGGGGAAACAAGGTCCTGTGGCAGAAAGAGCCACACTGGGTTGTATCTTTTGAAGAGAGACTAAAAAGGAGAATGAATTAAGTTGGGGGAATGGCCTTAAGCTGAAAAAGAGCAGGGTGAGGTGGGATATTGAGAAGGAATTGTTCCCTGTGAGGGTGGGCAGGCCCTGTCACAGGGTGCCCAGAGCAGCTGTGGCTGCCCCTGGATCCCTGGAAGTGCCCAAGGCCAGGCTGGACAGGGCTTGGAGCAACCTGGGATAGTGGAAGGTGTCCCTGCCCTTTAAGACCGTTTCCATCCCAAAACATTCTCTGAGTCTGTGATTCCATAAAAGTGGGTGTTTGTGGTGAAGGTCACTCAGGTCAGAGGAGAGAAGCCCCTCTGGAGAGTGGCTCTGCTTTTTTTTCCTCAGGGTTTGTGTCCACTTGGTGTGAACAGCCCCTGGCAGTGCCCGGGGCACCAGCTGGCACTGCAAGACCCAAGAAGTGGAGCCCAAATGCATCAACACAAGACTCTCCAGAGGCTCTTCCATGAGTGGGAAGCTGTCCCAAAGATGCCTGTCCTTGTGGGACTGCAGGCTGGTGTCCAGTGCCCATGTGTCTTGGTTTGAAAAGACAGGTGGCTGCTAAGGAAGGCTGGAGCCTCCCTTGAAATGGAAAATGCAAACCCCCTCCCTCTGAATTATTATAATTTTGAAATTAAGGAGCTCTCAGGTGAAGATATGGGAGTGGGAATAACAGTTATTTATTAGGAAAATTAAAAATACAAATGCAATAGTACAAAAAAAAAAAAAAAAAAAAAAAAAAGAAAGAAAAAAAAAAAGAAACCACTGCCAGAGTGAGAGCAGGCCCTGGCAGCCTGTGGGTCAGGGTGGTGGCAGCAGTCCCATTCCATGGTGGCTCAGCCCTCCTGCAGTGCCAGCTGTGCTTCTGCTGGAGCAGGATCCTGGACAAGGCTGGAGTTTTCCTCTGAAGCTCCAGGGCTGCTGGAGATGGGCCTGGGCTTCCTCTGGGAATGCAGTGGGGCAGAAAGCTGCTCCTCTGGGAATGCAGTGGGCAAAGGCTGCTGTGGTGTTCCAAGGTCAGATTGTATCCAGGTAGGAATGCTCGGCTCCTCTCCCTGGGCAGAGCCTCTCCCAGTGGGATGATGGAATTTTATCAGCCGTGCAGGGACACTCACTGGCCCATGAACAGAAGATAATTAATAATTAATGGCCCATGAACAGAAGGTATCTCCTGGAGGGAGGATTGGCTGTGGGAGAGATGAAGAAAAAAAACTGCCCAATGATCAGCAGAGAACTGCCCCAGCTCTGACAGATGGCAACAGAACACACACCCCCAGCTAAATCTTCCAACCTAAGACACCATGGAAGTGCCTGAACACTGGGGGTGAACACGTGGAGCAAGGCACTGTCCTCGAGCGCTTGACATTGTAAAGATTATTTGCAAATTTGGCAAAGCTGATGTGGTTAACCCGAAACTGGAAGTAACATTTAGTTTTAACCTCTTCGGCTGGCTGGAGTCAAAGCCCTGCCCCTGCACAGCCGTGGCAGAGCTATAAATAAATCTTTCCAGACAAGCAAAAAGAGGTTCCCTCCCCTGCTTTCATCTTTCTCCCTGTAGCATTACTTGTCTGAGACATGGCTTGCTGTGTTGTTTGTTGCTGCCTTTGTTGTATTCTTGTTGGAATACTCAAACCCTCAGAGGCCAAGTTTGCACTGTAACAAGCAAAATCCAGCTGACAGGTAAAGACAGGTCTGGAGAGGAGAGCTGGGTCATCCTGACTCATCTGACTCATTATCTGGGAGGCAAAAAGTCTTCCTGCCACTTTCTAGACAAGCCAAAGAAAGGCGTCCCCCCTGATTTTTGTCTCTCTCCTTGTGACATTGGTTGTTTGAGAGGTGGGTTCTGCCTCTTCTCCTTTCCCATCTCCAGTTCCTGGAAAAGTCTGATGTGGTGGGAAGTGTCTGCTGGTGGAGATTTGTCTGGGACTGGTGGTTGGTGATGGGATGGGAGGAGACAAATCTGGGAAAATGTCATATGGTTTCAGAAGCACAGAGAAGGTCAAGGCTGTGGCTTGGTAAAAACCTGTTTGGTTAACAGGGGAGTGCTTTGTGTCCAGGCTTTGCGTCTGGGTCTCAGTGACCTGGATTTGTATTGATTTTTCCAGTTAAGAATTAAGCTGGATGCCCAATTTCACTCCCTTCCCTCTTCTCTCCTTGCAGATAATTTAAAACATTTGGGATCCTGGGTGAAACATCAACGCTGAGTTGGTACAATAATCCTTTAGCCAATTGCATGGTCCCTGATGAAGATTTCTATCCACCCCTCTCAGACACCATCACAAACCCATTCTCCAGACTAAACTTCACCTGGCTTCCCACAAAGTCTGAGTTTTACCGACTTCCACCCCGCAGTTTTAATGCAATTCTCACCTGTTCTTGATCTCCATGAGCAGCAGGGACATTTCTTGGGCACTGGCTGAGGAACTTCTAGCATTGCCAGAGAAAAGCAAGAGTGGGGCAGAAATAAGGCTGGGATGGATGTGGTGTGGAAATTCATCTCTCAGAGAAAGGAGGTGCCATTTGGGGCAGGAAATCTGAAGGGATAAAGACCAAGGAGCAGAGAACAGCAGCAGGAGGGTGGTGGAGATGAGCTGGGAGGTGGAGGTGGCTGTGAGGGAAACCAGAGCCCAGGAGGAGAGGCAGCCTCAGTAGGACCTGGAGGGGAGAGCAGGGAGAAAAATGAGGAGAAAACAGAGGTTGAGGCACTGATAGAAAAATCTGACTTTGTGTCAGCTCTTTCACAACCAGGGAATTTTTTCATCCCTATTTTGGTCGTGTGCACGTTTCTGGAAGAGCTTTTTTTAACAGGATTTATCCCACTCCAGAAGAGACCAAGTGCTTGATCAAGAGGGGCTCCAGCCACGGCCAAGCTCTCTGGGAAGCTTCCAAGACTTTTATTTGCAATCTGCTTTGAGACCCCTGTCTGGACCAGGCCAGGCTAAGGGAGGTGCCATTTGTCCCTGGCAGGCTGGTGACATGGAGCACGACCTCAGCTCTTGCTGCTGTGGCTGCATTAGCTGAGATTTCTGTCCCAAAGCTCAGCTCTTTGCACTCCAGTCAAGAGCCAAACTCACTTCCAGTCACAGCTTGAGGCCACGCTCTGTAAAGCAGCAAAACCTTAAAGTTTTGGGCTTAAAAAATTCATAAATAGCTGCTCTCAATCACACACGAGCAGCTGATACCTTGCTCCAGCAGCTCCGAAAATGCCTGGCTCCTTGCTCCTTCAGCTCACAGGAAAATCAGCAGTTTGGATGGGTGAGTAAATTCACTTTCACCTCTCCCAGAGCCCCTGTGGTGGATGGTGGCACAGACAAGCAGCAGCAGCAGCAGGATGGAGTGGGGGGGTCTCCCCAGGCTTTTGGCCAGGCTTCCCGTGCTGCCGCTGCTTTCCTTGGCATTTCTGCCGGAGTGAAACTGCTCCGGGGAAAGACTTGGCTGGCAGCTTTCCCAAACCAGGCCTGCTGGAACAGTTTCATGCAATCAAGAGATTCATTCAGGGTGGGAAAGATCTGAGACCATCGAGTCCAACCCTTGACCAGCCCCACCCTGTCCCCACATGCCACATCCACATTCAAACGCTTCCAGGGATGAGGTTTCCAGCACTTCCCTGGGCAGCCAGGTGCTATTCCCTCATTCTGTTGCCCTCACTGCCTTGTGCAGCGACTTTCTGAGTCAGGGAGGCAGCTGGGTGATCTTCAGGTCCCCTTTTCCCTGTTCTGGTCCATGGCTGGGCCCTGGAGCCATCAGGGCTTTTCAGCTCAGCAGCAGAAAGGATCAAATCAGCCTGAAGCCTTCCCAGACCTTACCCCTGGCTCTGTCTGAAGCTGCTGGAGCCTGAGGCGTGCTCATCCCAAGCAGATCCTGCTGATCTCCCCTTTATCCTCCTCTCCCAGCCCTTGGCAGCGCTCTCCTCTTTCAAAAAGGGAGGGAAGCAAGGAAATGCAGGAAGTTCACAGCTTTGGGTGTGGGCTCCCAGGGCTCTGCTCCCTGCTCAGAGCAACAACAACCCTCGTGTCCCACTGTCATCAGGACCATCCCTTTCTCCAAGCACTGAATTGCACAGAGCCAGAGCTGGTGCCACCAACAGCTCCAAAGGAAGCAATAATTTCCCCTTTCTGACCAGGTTTCCAAAGTGCTGAGCACTTCCCAAGGGTTTGAGCATCAGCAGGAGCTGCTGTCGTAAATGGGGCTCCTTTAACATGACTCAACTGAAATACAAAACCAGCCTGAAAAGGAGGGATGAGTTGGAGGATTTGAGCTGTTCTGCCTTGGTATTAATTCTTGCCTTGGTGTTATTTCTTGCCCTGGTGTTAATTCTTGCCTTGTTATTAATATTTGCCTGGATATTAATTCTTGCCTCAGTATTAATTCCGGCCGTGCATCTCCTTGCAAGGTTGCAAACGCTGTTTTACAGCTTGTGCTGGGCACAGGCACAGACACACATCTAATTTTCACAGTAGTACAACTGACAAAGGGAAAAGCTGGGTCATCCTGTCCCCCAAAAGCAAAGGTTGGCTTCCAGATGACTCAGGAATGTCCCAGAGATCAGCTTTATCTATTTATATATTTATTCCGGCTGGCATCCGTGAATCACTGCTAATAGCAAACGGTTGCATAATTTTAAGGAGGATGCTTTTGTGATGCCTCTGAGCAGAGAAAATACATCTATTTTGGCTTGTGTCTATGAATAGATCCCCTGCTCTGACTCTGTGCATTCGCAAACCACAGATACTACTGAAAATAAGGCATGATTGGCAGGTACAACCTGATTAGCATATACAAATGGCCGTGGCCTTTCTCCGAGCAATCATTGGTACAAATTGTTTCCTCCGTCTCTGAGATGAAAAGAAACAGAGCTATGAGGTGACTTGAGACTATAAAAGAGTCAGAACACGGCTAGTGCTCACGCCAGCTCATTTCACACCCTTCGGAATGTTCAGCTTTTACTGAACTGTGTGTTTTCCCCCCACTTTCTCAAGAAAAAGGCCAAATATGGGCTTTGGGTGAAGAGGCATTTTTTCCCCCTAAAGAAAATCCTTGCTTTTTCTTTTTTTCCCCCCCACAGTTTTTTTTCTTTTTTTTTTCCCCTTAGAGCAGCTGTTCCTAAAATATTTGCTCATTGTGGTTTTCAAACACATGAAAAATTGCTGTAACAGTTTAGATTATACGTTTTTTATTTTAAAATCACATCAAAACGGAAACAGAGGCTTGCGAGAGAAAGAAAACCTCGCCTGATGAAAAGTGCTTCGGAGTGGGCTGGGATTATATTCCTCCCTCCATATTCCAGCCAGGAATAGGTTTTGTGAGATTTTTTTTAAACTGAGTATATTATTGCACACTCCCCCTATGATGTTTGATAGCACCAATTATGGAGGTTCAAACCTTGAGGCAAATTCACCAAGCGGCTCAGACTGGCCCCAAAGGTGTGGAATAATTTGCTTTCCCCCCCCTTTTTTTTTGTGCACATTGAATCTGGAGATAGCATTGAACCCTTCCCCATGGTCAAGAGCACTCAGCTGTTGTTATTTTTGTGGTGCTGATTTCCAGGATTCCTGGTTTCCAGGATTCCAGAGGTTTAAGACCTCCAAGACCTTCCTGCTCTATGTAGGAAATATGGGGGTCAAGTGGAGGGTCAGTGTGTCACCGAGTCCTTTTGAGCCAGGACATCTCTCCAGAAATTTAATCCTACCCAATTCAGTTACAATAAACATCATCACTTTGCTGAACAGCCCATCCAAATTTTGGATCCACAACGAGGCATCTCAACCTTGGTTACAAACACCAGGCGGAGTTCTGGCTGCAACCTTAATTAAAAACATCTCGCAGCAGGGTAAATAAAAAATTCCCTTTTAAGTCTGAGGCCGTTTTGTGTTTCAGACCCTGCTGGGCTGCTGTGTGGGAGAGTTGTGATAGCTCTGCCTGGGTGAGATAAGTGCAGGAGAAGCCGTTTGCACCCCCTGGTGTGGTCCCAGCCACATCCTGAACCGCCCCTCGCCCTGATGCCTTGTGGAGGCTGACCTAGAACAGAGGCTGGACAGAGCTAAAGAATAAAGCAGGGATTTATTAAAAGGATCTCCTCCATGGATCCACCTTGGGCAGCACAAGAGCCCAGCCAGGGCTGCACCCAAGATGAACCAAAATGGTCCCAAAATGCACGAGCGCTCACAGGGTCTCTCACTTTTATAAGTTCTGCTCCATTTGCATATTGGAGTTCATTGTCCCATTCCAGCTTTAGCCCATGCAGTCCCATCCTTCTTGTTTTTCTCTCTCCAGCCCACGTTGTTTGTGCTCTTGGGCTGAGATTTGGATCATTTGTCCTTGGTCCCCAGCTGGAGAAGGAATTGTTTTGTCTCCCTGCTCTGTGCAGAGAGCTCAGCATCCCCTAAAATGAAGCTCAGACCCACACACTAAAGCAGCACAGAATCTGAAAAATAGAAAAGCAAAAACCAGAGGCATCAGCCCCTCGCTGGGGGCTGCAACCTGTCTGGCCACAACCACTTGGCTTTTTCCACACTGTCTCAGAGATCATTTTTGGTTTCTCTCTCTCTCCTGGTTGGTTCTCTGGGGGCTGAAATAGACTGAGTGTGAGTGGGTGTGTGGGTGAGAGCAGGAGGGATGTCAGGAAGGGAAGCTGAGCGCTTCACTTGGCGCAGGAATCTCGTGTGGTGCTGCCTGCCCAAAATTCTTGGGTCACTCTCCAACCCCAGCATGGAAAGGGATGGATCATGGCTTTGCTCCTTGGCTTCCTGGCCAAAATCAGTGCAGAGCTGGTGCTGAAGGAACCACGGGGAGCTCGTGGCCCCTCTCTGGCCATCACATTTCTGCCAATGACCCAGCTGATGGTGCAAAGTCATTGACAGCGGTGTTTGCAGCTGAGAAAAATATTGCTGGTGTAATGTGCAGTGAGGCAGGACACACTCAGGCTCAGGGAGCCGCGGAGGTGAAGGTATTTCAGACTTTGTTTTGGAAAGGAAATGTTTGAGAGACTGCAGCTTAAAATGAGCTTGGAGTTTATGTCAATTCAGATCAAGCTGGGCGATGGGGGCAAAGCAGGGCCCCAAACAGAGAAATTCCTTAAGGAGCAGCACCAAGAAATTCAAGTCAAAGGTTTTCAAAATGCTTTAGTGAATGTTGGAAAAATCTCTGAAAATGGCTGGCAGGTGACCTTTAAAGGTCATCTAGTCCAGTCCCCCTGCCATAGGCAGGGACATCTTCAGCTGCACCAGAGCCCCATCCAAACTGACCTTCAGTGTGTGCAGGGATGGGGCAGCTTCTCTGGGCAACCTGTGCCACTGCTTATCAGCCTCACAATAGAAAACTTCTTTCTCATTTTTAATCTAAATTGACTCTTTTTTAGTTTTAAACCATCACCCCTTATCCTGTTGCAACAAGCCCTGCTGGAAGGTTTGTCTCCAATCTTTCTTAAAGGCCCCCTGTAAGCATTGAAAGGTCACAGTAATAAATAAATAAAAGCAGTTTTTTCCTGCAGCCAAGTGATCTGGGGAAGAATTAGTGCAGATCCTGTGGAACAAACGCAACCCAAAAGCTGGGATCAGGCTCCCTTTCAATCTCTGCCGGTGGAAACCACAAATTAAACACAAAATCTCCAGCCCACACAGGTTTGAGCTCCTGGTTCCATCAGTGTGGGACTCCAGGACAAGGATGGTTGAGAAGTGCTGAGGGAGGAATTTTTCAGGGTCCTGGGAGGATGAGGAGAAGATGATCCCTTTCTCCCCATCTTGTCCCTCTGACACCTCACCTGTGCTATAAGGCCATGAAAAAAAGTTTAAAAATAAAAAAGCTAAAAATATTTATATATTATTATATACAATAATATGTAAATATATAATTATATATAATTATATACAATAATATAGTATATATATTATTATATTTATATGTAAGAGTATATATTAAAATATACTTTATTAAATATACTATCTTAAAATGTAGCCAAAAATAGATATAAAATATATAGAATATATAAATATATCTATATAAAATATATATTTATAAATTTATGAATGCATAAATATAAAAATTTAAATTTATAAATCTATAAATTTAAAAATATATATTTTATATATGAATATACATTTTATATATATGAAATTTAATATATATAATATATATAAAATATACTATATTAAAATATATATTATATATGATTATATAATAGTATATAGTATTATATATTATTATATAATATAATATATAATTTTATATTACATACAATAATATATTATGTATATTATTATATTATATATAATAGTATATCTTAAAATATGTATTTATATATATAAATAATATATATTTCAGGTGCAAATATATACCTGAAATTAGGGATTTCCCACCTTTGGCCTGCTGATTAATCCTTCAGCAGAATATCTGTATTTTATTCATGAAGCACAACGTATTTGGTCAGCCCTGGGATCCCTGGGAGCTGGACATCACCTCCCCAGCAGCCAGAGGGGCTGGCAAAATTTGGGAACATCCACATGGATGCTTCATGCCAGGTCCTAAAGGAACCAGCATCATCCTAAACCTTTCTTGTGGACCGAATTGCACAAATTATTCCCCTGCAATATTTAATACCTTGCCGTGGATCCCGAGGAATATCAGCCCGCCGGATCGTGATAATTAATAATAACACCACCCTGCAGGGAAAACGCCTCGTCTAAATGCTCTCAATTGTTAATGAGTCACACCTCGAGGTTTAATTCATCCTGTTAATTAAAAGCACTCGTGGTGTCAGCTGGACTGGGAGCAGAACAGCTGCCACGACAGGGAAATTGCAGCCAAGTTATCCCAGCCTGGGACACCCTGGAATGGGCAAGGGGTTGGCTTTGTCCGACAGCAAAGATGGAAAATGTGCAGCGTGCTGATAAACTCGCTTCCCAAACCCCTGAGATCCTTTCCTTTCCGACCCCGAGACTGTGGCTGGGGCTGATTTCTGCTCTGATTCCTTGATAGTCAGGAATTATTCATTTTGCAGCTGTCAGGCCGTATTTGCCACATGCGGCGCTTTTCTGTTTCGCCTCTCTCGGATGTCCTGGGGTTTTGTAACTGAATTTATGTCCTCTGTGGCTCTCTTAGAAATACAATGAAGCCAAAAATAATTGTGTTTATTGCAACTGAGAGGGAAGATTTTTCTGCCAGGAGGTGGCAGAGTTCAGGACCCGGTGGGATGATTTCCAGGCAGAGAAAGGGTCAAGTGATGAAAAAAATCAATGGATTTTAGAAGCACAGGTCATTTATTTGCAGCAGAGCTGGATCATCAAGTAATAACTTCCCAGATTTAGGAAGAATCCTTCCTGGGATCCACTCAAAATTGCAAAATTAATATTAATTAATTAATTTATTTAGCAAGATTAGGATGGAAAACAAAGTCACCTTCAGTTCGACAGCAACTTCTCCACCCCCCCCTTCAGTATAACTTTATATATTTTTAGTCCTCCAAGCCTTGTAGTGGTTTTGTGCAGGAGCCAAGATGCTGTGGAGTAATGGAAAGCTTAGTCAATCCCCTCCTGGGAATACATGTAAATAAGGAAGGTTTGGCACAGGGACGAGCTGACGACACATTTCTTGGGCAGTGCACAGAAAAAGGGGGGGAAAAAAAGATCTCAAATACTTTTTTCTTCACTTGAAAAAATGGTGCTTTCATGTTAGGCTGAAAATATCCTCCTGGTACCTTCCTATCTCCAAAGTAGCTTGGAAATGAAAGCAGCTTTGCAGAAAGGGCTTCTGAGGAGAATTCATAGCGGTCCTGCCTGGATTCAGAGAAAACTTGGAATTATTTTGCCAAAGGAGTTGAATTCTCCTCAGGGATTTGACCCTACCTCCCTCTCCTCAGACCCATCCTGACATGGGAGAACTACACACCCTTTTCCCCTTAAAAGCAAAAAAAAACCACATAACCCCACAGAAATTAATGCAGCCTTTGCCACTTGGGGGATGCAGAGGAATTTAAAGTCTCTGCCTGTTCCACAAGATGCCCCAGTGTTATTTCCCTCCCTGCAGCAATTGATGCTTGGAACTAACTCCAAACAGCCAGAACCAAATTCCATCAGTGGTTAATCCTGTTAGAAGGACACGAGCTGGGGGATTAAGTGGGTTCTCTCCTCCACCAGTGCCCGCCAAGATCCAGTACTTGAGGGTTCTCCACCTTCCCTGGGATATTTTGTGGAAAACTTGGTGGTGCACCACATTCCAAAGCGCCAGGATTGACAAATAGACAGAGATTTCACCCAAACATCAGGTCGTCATTTCTTCCTGAGAGAGGAAACACAAAATGGTCGATGTTCGTGCAGTTTTGGGGTGGTTTGAGCACACACAGCTGGAGTGTTGTGATCCTAAAACCTGCCAGGGCCTACGAGCCCACAGCTGGCTTTGCTTTGGGTTCATAATTCCACATAAATGGCTTTGGCCAGGAGAAGACATTTCCTACCAAGAGCTCAACCATAATTTGATGTTATAGCACATTTTGAGTCCAGGCCAGCTGTCGAAATGTACATTTTGAGTGGAATCTCGTGAGTCCTGCTCAAGGTGTCTTTCACTCCAGCATTTTGCAAATCACGGGCAAGGCAAATATGGAAATCCTTGAATCAAACAAGTGTTGACAATTCCCTGGGGACACCTGGAGAGACCAAGAAGTCTCTTATAGGTGGAACTATAGATGACTGGGACAGTCCTGGTCTTGTTGAAGAGCTTTTTTTAATTGACCACATGTCACAACAAAGCCCTTCCTCTGGAGGCTTGGAATCTGGGAAGAAAATCAGAAGGATTTGGGTTTTTTTTAACTGGATGATGACCTGCTTAACCTCATATAATCCATATTATTCCATATAATGGAATATTCTGAGTTGGAAGGGACCCACCAGAATCATCCAGTCCAACTCCTGGCCCTGCACAGACACCCCAAAATTCCCACCCTGTCCATCCCTGGGAGCACTTTCCAAACCTTCTTGGAGCTCTGCCAAGCCCTGGGGCCATGCCCATTCCCTGGAGAGTCTGTCCAAGAGGGAATGTGCAAAAAGAGAGGGAAAAAAAATTTAGAAAGCCCTCCTAGACTAAATCTCACCAGAGTTATTGGCATTTTAAAATGAAGACAGGGTGAGTTATCCCGTATTGAAATTTTTTGGATGCTTAAATGTGGGAAATGAATTTGAAGAGAATTCTCCAAGCTTGATAGAAGGTTCACAGAGTGTGCATCTGCATACAGACTTTGAGATAAGAAATGTTGACTTAGAAATACCGTGGAATAGGACAGACATTGAACTAGAAACAAGTTTTTAAAGGATGATTTTGTGAATAAGACTAGGTACTTTAGAGAAATAGAACTATAAAAGATGCATTGTAGTAGGACCCACGAGGGTAATTTTAGAGGATTGGCTTTAAGGCATTTACAGCATGGTGTGGCAAAAGCTGATAGGCCAAGAAACACTTATAATGTAATTAAGAAATAGTAAATTTCTGATTATAATGGCATGAATTATAACATCTGTATTGTCTCACCCTTCACGTGAGACTGAGAATAGAAGAAAAGTTTTTAAAACACCTCTCAGTTGCCCCATCTCTAGGTCAGATTGAGGGGAAAGGAGGATTTACTGGAGGGCGTGTGGGTGCAAAGGAAAGGCAGAATTGGAGAGGTGAGCAAGGCACGTGCATGAGTGTGAGAGGAAGCTGCAGTCACCATAATGGGGTGGGGAGTTGATGGAAAGAAGCCACCACTCCTGCCCTCAGGCACTGCAGCCTCTTCCTCCATCGTGCTCCATCTTCCTCAAGCCGTGCCAGGGCAGCTTCAGGATGGACACCAGGAGGAATTTCTTCATGGAAAGGGTGGTGAGGCATTGGAAAGGGCTCTCCAGGGAGGTGGAGGAGTCCCTGTCCTTGGAGGTGTCCAAGGATGTGGCACTCAGTGCTCTGGGGCTGGGTGACAAGGAGGTGACTGATCGATCACAGTTTGGACTTGATGAGCTTGGGGGCCTTTTCCAACCTAAATGATTCCCTGATTCTGTGACTCAGGCTGCTGAGAAGAGGAATTTGGACATGACAATTTGGTTGGTAGTTCGTGAGTTCGTGGATGAAGACTTGGAAGAGATTCAGGCCCAACATATTTATATATTTTTATATATGTATATATATGTATGATGTAGGGATGCTAAAGGCACAGAGTTCAGATCCTGCCTAAGGCTGCCAGCGGAGCCAACGCTCCTGAGGAGAGAGAAAAGATTCAGTTTGTTAAATGAGCTCCCTAAGCTCTGGTTTGCTTTGCCACTGTGGCCCCAGGCTCCCAGCGATCCCCCAAGGTGCAAGGAAGGGCAGGAGAAGTCTCACCACCATTACTGAGTTCTCCCCAGGCTTCTGCTGCATCCAACTCATTCTTCCCACTGTAAATATTCCCAGGCAAAGGAAAAATGTCCTTCTCTAGGACAAACCCCCCCCCCCTTGCAAGGCAGCAAGGCGCTGCAGGGCAGGAAATCCATGGGAAGAGCTGGGTGCAGCTGTGCCCGTAGGGAGCTCAGAGGAGGGGAGGCTACACATCATTTTTGGGAATCACTGAGCATCCCTTCCCCTTCTTTTGATGGTCAGCAGCAGCACAGGGTGGAGATTGCAATTTTTTCCGGGGAAGTTCGGAGCAAAGTTTTGCTGTGGAAAGGTGAAAAGTAAAAAATTTCCCCGTGGAAGGAACATCCAGCTTGGAAATGCCTTTGAGCTGTTTTATTCTGATAGTGTCCAACTGCCACTAACAAACAGACTCTAATCTGATAATACTGGTGTCAAATGAGTGTGATAAGCCCCAGAAACAAGTAACTTCCAAGCAGGGGTTGTCCCTCATTTTGTTTTACAGGGGCAGACATTTCCAGGGAAAGCTGTCCTTTTCAATTTCCCTCCTCACAACAAACATCTCCCCTGAAAGTGATGAGCACAACCCACTCCCAAAGGGAAGCCACTTCAGGAAATACACTTTCAAGCAGGAAAAATGACCCAACTCAGCTCCATCTCATGCAGCCCCTGGCACTCGATGCACCCCGGGAGAAGTCCCAGCTCTGGGTAATTAAGAGATCACACTCTGGAACTGAGCCCAGAGAAAGCAAACATGTGCTCCTTAAGTGCATTGACATTTGTTATGGTAAAATTCCCTTTTCATGTTGTTTTTTCCACGTTTCTGCTTCCCAGCATCATGGCCTGGAGGCAGGAAGGAGTTTTTTCAGTGAGTTGAAAGAAGATGAGCTGTTATTTTATACATGAAGCTGCACCTACTTGCTCCATGGTCCAGGAAAAAAAAAAAATGGAAATAAACCCTGTCAGCAGCTCATCCACAGGAGAAAGTTATCTCAAGCATTCAAAAGGAAAAAACAAAGGGAAGGCCAAGGGAAAATGGGATTGTTGGGCGTTTCATCAGTTCCTGGATGAGGTAGCTGGTGGGACCAGCCCTTCTGTAGGGTCATCCTCTGGTGCTCTCTGAAGTTTCCAGCAGTGCTGATGTGCACTGGGGTTTATCTGGACATCAGCTGGTAAAACAAGCCAGGAGGACTGTGACAGAATCCTCCTTCCCAATCTCCAGGCCAGATGGTGGAGAATTGGGCTGGTTGGTTTCTTCTCCCACGGGGTGAAAGTGAGGGACTGGAGGATTCACAAGGGGCTCCATGCTGGTCTTGGATGTGGTTTGGTGTCCACAGTCAGGTCCTTTCCATCAAAAAGGACCTTGAGAAGATGGACAGTGAATCCAAGTGGGAAGAAGACTTAAAATTTAGACAGCACAAAGCATGAGGAATGGCAAAACTGGGATAAAGGAGGAGAGGAAAAGATCAGCTTCACACAATTGAAGCATTGTGACGTGTAGGACTGACTGCATGTACTCACTACCCACTAAGGATTAAGAATTAATTTGGTAGTCAGGAACCACTAAAGGCTGGGAAAATGCTTGGAACTTGCTGTAAACATTTCAGGCCCTCTCTGGGAGCAGGGGTCAGAAATAGGTTTGGAAAAAAACCTCCAGAGGAAGGTCTGAGGTTGAGCCCTGCTTCTGAGGAGGTGCTGCAGATCTTTCTTGCAGCTCTCACGGTGGGCACAAGTTCTTTTGAGGTTTTCACAGGGTCACCTGTTGTCACTACGTTGGTGACATCCTGCCCCGCTTCATTTCCAGCTCATTGAGGCCCATGGGATCATCTTAGAATCATGGAATGGTTTGGGTGGGAAGGGACCTTAAAAGTCATCTTGTTCCAACCCCCTGCCCTGGGCAGGGACACCTTCCACCAGGCCAGGTTGCTCCAAGCCCTGTCCAACTTTGTCCATTTTAGAACCCTGACACTGGTGATGCCCTCAGGATGGTGCTGCTCTCCTCAGTCCTCCATGGAACCATTTAGGTTGGAAAAGACCTGTGAGATCATGGATTCACTGAGATCTCTGCCCCTGCCCACGTTCCAGACACATCCTGCTCGTGACCAAAGCACTTCTGGGTGACTCCATGCTGTGGGATCAGAATTGCAGGATAAACTCCACTGGCTCCTGTCTCCATCCCAGCAAGGAACCAGAGTGAACAGATGCCTCTTCTGAGCAGTCCAGATGGTTCAGAGACTGCGAAAGGCATAAGAAGGATCATAGCCCACGGCGGCTTTCAAGTGGCCAAACAGATCTGGAGCGAGCAATGACCTTCATCAACCTCCTTAATGGAAAATGTGTCCTTGCAGCAGCAGGAGGAGGAGGAGGAGGAGGAGGAGAGGAGGAGAGGATGAGGAGGAAACTTTCTCTGCATCTCTCACACCACAGATATTTCGGCTGTGCAAGCATTTTGAAGTGAGACCAGCGTGCAGTTTGCTCTCACCACTGGAAAATGGAAAATCCACTTTTCCACCCCAATTTTTTGCTTTCTAGGCAGCTTGCCAGTGAGTACCTAATCATGTTAGAGGAAAAACACTTCCTTGGGATGGAGGCAGGCATTGGAAATAAAGGATAATGTGGGCTGCTCTCTCTGAGGGAGGTGAGGCAAAAGCTCCACCAGAGGATAGACTTGTGAAGCTCATCGCTGCAGGAATGGCATCTTTGGTGTCCAAAGGATCATTAGATTGAGTAAAAGTGGGTCTGGAGGCATTCAAAGAGAAGATGGGTGAATGGGATGTCCGGGATGAATGGGATGTCTGGAAGTCTTGATTCTAAGCTGCTCAAAGCAGCACTTCAGGATCTCCAAAGTTGTGTGCTGAAATGTCTTCCCCACAAAATATTTCTCGTTCCAAAATGGTTTCAAGTCTAGTGGAAGGTGGCCCTGCTCAGGGCAGGTGGTTTGGAACCAGAGGACCTTTAAGGTCCTTTCCAACACAAACCATTCTATGATTCTGTGATTTTCCATGGGAAAATCCATGCCTTTCAGTGAAAGATGTCCAGCACTCTCCTGTGTCAAATCTCCTCTGAATGGGTGATGTGCTCAGCTCCAGATACCTGAATTCACTTCTGCAGGTCAAAAAGGACTGGTTGCTACACTGGAATTAAACTGGGTTTTTTTGGTTTTTTTTTTTTTTTTTGAAGGGCTCTTGACCACCAGGGTGAGGGTGCAGATAAAGTTGCTCCCTGGGCAACACCAAATGTTGGGGTTTTTTTTCTGTGTTCCTCATCCAGATGACAGCAGGGCTAACATGGCAATTTAGGATTCTTGTTCCCAAGAGCTTCCTGGAATGGACAGGAGAGAGTTGTCCTCTGTCAGAGAGGAGGGAAGGACCTGTGAAGATTTGGGTTTGTAGAGCTTGGCCATTGGAAGTGAAGCTCCTGGGGGATGTGAGAGGATTTGTCCAACTGCTTGGAAAGCAGATGGAAAAAACCTTCCTCTGGTCACTCCTGTTTTCAATTATGTATCCTCCATCTGCTGCCTCGAGCACAGACGTGCTCACAGAGCTGCTGCCTTCCCAAAATAACCCAGGACTTTGGGAGAGGCTTTGCACACCCCTGCCTTGCCTGGCCCAGGCTCTCTCAGCTTCTCTCCTGTGCTGGCGTCCCCGCAGGTGAAGGTTGGATGTTACCTGGAGGGAATGGAGTGGTGCAGGTTTGGCCAGCCCAAAATGCCCCCGTGCCAAAGGAAACCGTTCCCTCTTTTCAGCCCTCTGTGGAAGGAATTTTACATCTTTTGCTTTGGCTGCTCCAAGAGACCTCACCTGGAGAGGGTCTCAGTGTGGCACCTGAAAATGTCACTGAGGGGCCACAACCGCAGCTTGAGCCCCAGATGGGCTTTAAATTTGGAAAGCTCTGGGTCACAGCACTCCTTAGGATGGGTGTTGGCAGACTCAGGAGGCTGCTCCTGCTTTCCCACCAGGTCAGAGCATCCCTGGATGAAGGTGGAAATGTGTTGGCCCAGCACATCCCTGGAGCAGAACCAAGGTCCCTTCCCTCAGGTCCCCTCCATCCCTGCCAGCTCTGCTCCACCACGCTGCACATGTTTCATTCTTTGCCTCTTTCCCCCGACTCTAAATCAGTTCTGTCAGCTCCTTAATTATTTTAATTTTTCTTCATTCTCCAAATCCCTCAAATATATTTTATATATAGGGTACAGGCTTAAAAAAGAAAGCTACCGCTGTGCCCTTGCCTCTGAAATATTACCAGAAAAATGTGTGTATTTCATCTCTGTCTTTCATTTTTCCAGACATTTTCTGCTTTGAAGAAGCTTGAAACAGTAATAGACTGATGGCTACACTCCAACTCTATTGATTAGCAGTGAGTGGTCAAGCTCTTCAGTGCCTGAAAATCCATCCAGAAACAGGGACAGGTGAATTATTGCATTTTCCCGCAGATGGAAGGAGTGGGGGGAAGATAAAACCTACAAGGGGGACTTCAAAAGACCTGCCCTCCCTGTGTCCAAATCCCCACTGGTGTGAAGTCCTGGTGTGGGGGAGAACCAGTGATTCTTTCAGTGGCTCAGCACAGCACAGGGCTAAATCATTTATAAAAATTGCAGCTCCAAATTGCCTCTGTTTAACGAGAGGAGAGCGGAGAAGGGAAGCAAGTGGGAACACTCTCCCACAGTTTTAAGCAAGAGCTCAGTGCTGACAGCAGAAATCTCTTCCCAGCCATTCCAGTCCTCACCAAAGGTCACACTTTCAGTGCATTTTAGGACAAAAAAAAAAAAAAAAAAAGAAAAAAAGAAAAAAAAAGGGAAGCATGGCAGGCTGCAGGATTTGCAGGAGCCCAAGTGCTGTAAAGAAGTTGTGCTGATGGACAGAGGGCCTTCACCTTCCTTCCAGGAGGATTCCTCTTTGGAACCTTGGAAGCTCTTGGAGCTGCTGGGCTCCAGGGATAACAGCCTGGGGATTCCTGTGGAGGCAAGGAAGAGGAGAAAAGTCTGGAAAGCAGAGTGGAGACCTCACTTTCAGGTTCCACAACCACATCCCCCCATTCCTCCACCTCCCGCATCCTCTGGGAGAGGTGTGAGGCTGCACCAAACATCAGAGAATCCATTTTGCCTTCAGAAGGATGGGGAATATTTTTTTGAAGTCTGACTTCTGCTGGGATGGGAAAGCATTTTCCTTCTCTTATTTGAATTCCAGTTCTGTGCCCAGGCTGAGGAGCAGGTGAGGGCAAGTGCCAGGGGGGATGATGAGGGGTCACTGCAACTTGCAGGGTGAGTCAGGGAGAAGCCAGGAGAATTTGCAGCTCCTCTGCTGCACCTGCTGCAGTATTTGGTGCATTTGAGAGTGCTTCCAAACTGTCTTTCAACTGAGCAGCCAAGCAAAGTTTTGCCCTTGCATTTTAGGTGCTGCAGCACCAACCCCCAAGGCCGTTCAGGGCGTTCCAAAACTGCCATTTCCAATCTTTCTGCAGTTAACTGTGAGTGATGCTTGCTTGGCTGGAACAGATCACCAAACTCAGGTCCTGACAGGATTGATGCACTGGAAAAAGGCTCAAAAAAGGAAAAAGACCTTCAATGAGGCCGGGTGCTCTTTGAACACAGCAACTTTGTGAGCCCCACGTGTGGCTGGTGAGTTTTGGAAGGACCAGAAATGCTCCAGTGGGAAGATGTTGAGAGAAGAAAAACAGAGGCAGCAACAGAATGAACAAGCAACCGTGGGAAGGAGAGATATGAAGGAAATGTTTTCATCTGCAAAAACGCCTCAGTGAATAGCTGGATGAGAGTCACTGATATTAACACACATCTGAAAGCTGGAGAGTTCAAAGGAGAATGGGTCTTTGGGCATAATAAACTAAAGGAGGTGATGATACAGAAGTCCAGGCAGCTGAAACACTACAAGAAAATAAAGGAGTAAAGGCCCATTCTCTGTCCTTCCACTTATCTTTTAATAAAATGGGATTTAACTGGTGTTATTCCCATTACATCCAAGAGACTTTGCCAAGGGGGCTCTCATCTGTTGTGCAGAGCTCTCAGCCCCCATTTCAAGTTAGAACATTTCCCAAAGCCTTTTTGCAGGAGGAACTTTCTTAGAGAGTGGGGGCTCTGAGCATCCTTGTGACAGAGAGTGATTCAGCCTCACCAACTGCTCTGACCCCAACTGTTGCATCCTGTACCCAATCTCACCTTGTTCCTCCTCAGGCCTGTATTTGCACATGTCTTTTCCTTTCTCCATGTTTGAATTCAATAGCTTTTTTTTTTTTTTTTTTTTTCTTTGTTTGGTCGGTTGGTTTTTTTTAAGGACTGGTAAGGGACTGTTTATTGGATGGTGACAAATCTGTTGTCTGAACAGATTTCCTAATAAACCAGATTCTTTTTGTTGATGCTGATAGCTACAGAAACCAGTATCTGCCATGGATCTGCATCATCTGTTTTGACTCCACACTCCTCAGGGGAGCATCTGCTTGTTTCCCACATTATGATGAGGAACTTCAAGACTCGCACGGGGTAACTCTCCCCACTCCACTTCCATCCATTAATTTCCACATGGGTTGCTCAAAACCCTTGGGAATTCCCCCTGATGGATCTGGGACTGGGGTAATATTAAAACAGATTAAGGGTAAGCAATAAGTAGCGATAAAACCACATGCATGCAGCTTTAATATCAGCAGTGCAGAAGCATCCCCGAGCACAATTTCATTGATTTTAGTGGAATTATGTCATGCATTCATTTGAGCCAGAACCACAATATATATTCCAGTGCTCCTGGAAACCCTCTTGGAATTTATTCTCCAGTGGAGGAGGTTCCATTAGAATAAAGAGACGCCAGTTTTAACCATTGATCAGGAAATATTGCAGCAGAGCCCAGCAGAGGAACCTCACAGCAGACTGACCTTTTGCTATGTGGCAGGGAGATTGCTGGAAAGAAGGGAACAATTAAAGAGTTATTTGCTGAGGGCACCCAGGGGCACTAAAACCCCTGCATTACAGCAGGCTTGGACTCTGGCTGTGCCCTTTATGTTCAGCTTGCAAAGGAAGTTCCTCTCGAGAAACAGATACAATATTTTTGCAGCCGGTGACAGGAGAGCCTTGACAAATTTCAGATCAGCTCACTTGGAGGGAACAAAGGCTGCCCAAGTGAGTCAAGTTCACTCCTCAGTAGCCATGACAACACTTTCAAGAACTCACAGTTTAGGGAAGAAGGGAAATAAATTCTGATTGGCGACACAAAGTGATCCATTACTGCTCCTCTGTTGCCTCCAAGTGCCTGGACAGCTCCAAAATTGACAAGGGGATGCTTGGTGACATCCTGGGGAGGAGGGAGGATGTGCTTTATCCCAAATGATGTCACAGCTCAGGGAAGGGCAGGATGGGATGCTGCAGACCCTTCGTGTGTGTCCCTGGAAAGCAGGGGAAGGAGGAGCAGTTCCCTCCAGCTCCTCTCTTGGGTGCTTCTGGAAGGTATTTTGACTCCCAAGGACTGCATCAGAGGAACAAAACAGGATCAGAATGTTCATCCTTAGGTGCCTGGGTGTAAATCCAGGAGGAAGTCTGGTTCAAGCAGAACAGTCAGACCTGAAGGGGACCCTGGGATGTCCTTCATGCTCCACCCTGCTGGCCCCTTGTCCAGGGTTACAACCAGCTGCAGGTCAGGAATGTCACAACACTGCAAATCCTCGCTCAATGGAAGTGTATCCTTGCAAGTGCTTGCCTTGCAAGTCACATCTGCTCTTTGAAAGTCTATTTCCCTTCTTTCCATTCCCTCGGGAAGTTTGCTACAATTTTATTAGGGTTTTTGTCTTCTTTTATTTTTTTTTCCCCTTCATCTTTTTGGCTGTAATAGCTGCCCTCCAGCTGTATCTCTTTTTTGCTTCTCATCCAGACAGCTTCTGCCAGTGTTAGTACCCACCTGGACTGTGGGAAACCAGAACCTTCACTGGTCACTAAAAGGTCAGTGGGAGCTTCAGAGTATTCACAGCAGAGGAAAAAGGGATTAAGATCAATGGTTGCTTCCTTTGCCAGTCCCAAATGGGGCCAGCAGGGCAGGAGATGGGGTAATGTCCCCTGTGCTCTCCTGGAAATGTGTCTGCTCCCAGCCAGAGGGTCAGGAACAGTAAATCCATTATTCTGTCCTGTCCAGCTTCATTAAAGAAGGGAAAAAAAAAAAAAAAAAAGAGTGACAAGTGTGGGGTTGATGGGGACCACAGTGATGCAATGGCCTGCTCCTTAGGAGTGGAGTTGGAGCATCCACATCTATCCCAGGGCCTTCTAAAAGCCTCCTCAGATGGCTCCAGGAGGATGGTTCCTGGAGACAGCCCTGCTGGACAGGGGGATTGCAGCCCTGGCAGATGAAAATACACATTGAGCACATCCTGAGAGAGCTGGAGCTGTTTGCCCAGCAGGGTGTGTTGGGCACCTCTGCACCTCCAAAGTCTGGAATAGGTCACGAGCACAACACCACCCCCAGAAATTCTCCTCTCCTCTGTGCTGCCTCAGTGCAGCTCCGAAATCTCCTTTCCTTGCACTGAAAGCTCTCTGGGCACAACTGCAGTCCATCTCAAATGTGACATTTTCACTAATTCTAGAATGTTAGCGAACAAACCCCACCTCTCCTGAGAAAACAAAGCTGGCTGTGCACGGAGGTGACTCGCACCACCACATCTAGAACTAAGGGGAGGATTTTTGCCTTCAGCTGTGCAGGAATCTGATCTCACCAAGGAATTTTGTTCTAGGTGGGATCAGCTTTCCAAACTCACCCGTGCACAAAAATGTTTTCCATCAGACCAACGAAAAATGCTTCCACTTCATTCAAATGAAAAAGGTTCTTTTCAATTTCAGTCTTTTGTTATAATTCGGTTTTTATCACACAGAAAGTAAACCTGGTGAGGGTTTGCAGTTCTGTGGGGTTTGACATAATGAAATGCAGCAATAAGAAAAGAGTCTTTTAAAGGGAAGGAATCCTTTTAAAGGACAGGCACAGTTACAGGCTTTAGAAGAGTCAAACACCTCCAGAACCACGGTGTTTTCCAAGAAGTGGGGATTAATAGGGATTGTTGGCCATTAGGATCCCCACTGGAAGCATGATCATGTCCTACAGGGAGAGGAGGAGGTGGCTGGGGCAGTCACCAGCACTCTCAGGGTGACCTTCAGGTTCCTGAAACATCCACCAGCTTTTAGGAAGTCTCCTCATCAGCCAAACTCCCAGCAGCTCATCCTGAGGCGCTGGAGCTGCAAATGCTTCAGGTGGAATCACTTTGTTGTGGGGAAAAGCTTCCACTCCGTGCCCCTGGATGTCGCTGAGCCGCTCTCCAGCCCCACTGGAGGCACAGCCACGACCTGCAGGGATCATGAGGGACCCCTCAGCAGGTGACTGACAAGCAGGTGACAACATGGAGACCCCCCTCTAAATGAAGGGGTATCAACTTGAGGTGTCTCCCACTCATCCAAACCTTGGCAAACCTGAGGATTATGGATTAGTTTATGTTGGAAGGGGCCTTTAAAGGTCATTTAGTTCAACCCCTCTGCAGCGAGCAGGGATCTCTTTGGCAGGGTCAGGTTGTTCAAAGCCCCACCCATCCTGGCCTGGAATGCTTCCAGGGATCCTGGTTTTCAGATAATCATTGAGGCTGGAAAAGCCCTCTAAGATTTTTCAGTCTAATCATTCCCCCAGCACTGCCAAGGCCACCACTGACCCATGGCCCCAAGTGCCACATCCACACAAGTTTTCAGTCCCCCCAGGGATGGGGACTCCAGCACTGCCCTGGGCAGCTGTGCCAGTGGTTCATAACCCTTTCCATGAAGACATTTCCCCTTATATCCAATTGTTGGAATCCTGGATGCTGAGAATTTTAAAATTTCTGTGCTGAAAGGCACAGACTCGCAAGAGAGCACTGCATTTGACCTGAGGCTGTGGAGAAGACTTCCAAAACTGATTGACAGCACTGGGATTACTGGGTGTGGAGTTGGTTAGAAGTGTGTGATATCACAGGGTGGAAAACCTAGAGTTTGGGGTTTTAGAATATAGAAATAAATATGAAGCAAGATGGAGGTTTCAGGGCAGAGGCTGGTCCTTCTTCTTCACCTTCTTCTTCCTTCTTCTTTGTGGGTTTGGGTGATGTTTTGCAATTGGACAGAAAGGTCCGCATTGCAGGCTTTGAGGGATCACTTATTGGGTTAAAAGGGAAAATAACCTAGGTGCCATTTCTTAATTGGATAGCTTAGTCTTAAAAGAGCGTGTAACAAGAGATAGTTGGCCATTTTGTGCCTTGCTAATGAAAGGCTGCAGAACTCATGATTGTGGGGCTGTTTCACTGATAAGAAATAATAAACACCTGAGTCTGAACATGAAATACTGTCTCAAGTGCCTTCAATCCTGACCTCGACAGAGGTAGAAAAAACAAGGAGAGAACCCACATCCAACGTAAACCCCCCAGCAGCTGTGGCTTCCAACCGTTGTCTCCAACGCTTTAGGGTATTTTTTTTCCTAGAAAAATAACATTACAGCGAGTCTGTAGGAACTCAGCTGCTTCAGAAACCAGACCCCTCCAGAGCTCACAGCGTGTGGATTGGAAACCAACTCTTTAAAGAAAATACTCCTTGAAATCCCTCCCTGCGCCCGGGGCTTTGCAAACCTCCACTTACTCCTGGCATCCGTCTCCAGATTGTGTCACTCGCCAGCTCAGTAAAGAACTTGATTTGAATATTGTTTTATCACACTGTGCCTTGCAGACAGCATTGAGTCAGCTTAAAACCAGCGCAGTGTGTACTGGCTCCCAGTTAATTATAGGCATAAAACATCATTTACTCTGCTGAAAGGAAATACTTGGAATCCAGAGGGCTCTTTGCTGCAGACGCCGGTTCCTGAGCAGGGTTTTGTTTCCTCTCCATTGTCTCTGGGACAGTTTTGTGGCTGGGGGATTACAAATCTGAGGGTGTTTTGCTGACATTTTTTTTTTTTTCCAAGAGCTTTAATCCAACCCTCGGGAAAGAAAGGAGGAAATTACACCCTTAATAAATAATTTGCTGTCTCTCGTTTGGGGTTTCTTAGGTACCTGTCCTTCCTTCAGCAGGGTCTGGCTTGGTCCCTAAAGAATTCCTTCACTGGGTTGGTGTTTCCTCCTGTTCCAGCTCTCCAGGCAGCAGATAGTCATGGTGTTGATGCCCTCACTGAGGATTTGTTTTCCCAAAAGCTGTATATTTGCGCTGTGCCCCCCTCTCAAACCATTCACAGGATGGTCATCGTTGCCTGAACATTGCAGGAAAGGTTACTTCCATCACAGGGGTTGCATCACCTCTTAAACCTATGTCATAAACCCATCTCATTAAATAAATCCATCTCATTAAATAATTCCATCTCATTACATAAATCCATCTCATTAAATCACCTGAGAGCTGGAGGGAGGCAAGGGTTGATCAGAGCCCTCCTCACCGTGGCCGTAGCTCACGGCCAGTGCCCAAGCGCAAACTCAGAGTTACTCTGGGAGCGTTTGCATGTGTGGGAGTTTCTGGAGAAACCTTCTGGGGAGGGGTCTGTGGCCACAGAGCAGCCCTGAGGGTTGCCCAGGAGGTTCAGGGTTGCCTGGGCCGGGTGCCTGGGCACGGGGAAGCAGCTGGGGAAGGAGCATGGCCGGGGACATACGGCGGAGCTGCAGCAGCAGCATCCCACCCTCTCCCTCAAGCTGTCAGGAGCGCTTCAAATCGCTGGGAGAAGAGCAGGCACAAGCTGGAATATCTCGGGGAGCTCCGGTGGGAGCAGCAATTGCTGGTGAGGGCTGATCCTGGAGGGGGACACTCTGTTCCCAGCAGCGTTTGAGCTGTTTGGGAAGGGCAGGAGCGAGGGGGAAATGCCTTGCTCGTGGAAGGGCATGCAACCAAATTCTCTGCCCCCACCTCCTGCTCCTTGCTGCTGAATGTAAAAGCAGCTCGTCTGATGCCTCAGGTTTTTTGCTTTTATTTATATAATTTTTCAGTTTCTGTGCTGCTTTAGTGTGTGAGTCTGGGCTTCACATTAAGGGATGGTGAGCTCTCTTCACAGAGCAGGGAGACAAAACAATTCCTTCTCCAGCTGGGGACCAAGGACAAATGATCCAAATCTCAGCCCAAGAGCACAAACAACATGGGCTGAAGGGAGAAAAACAAGAAGGATGGGACTTCATGGGCTAAAGCTGGAATGGGACAATGAACTCCAATATGCAAATGAAGCAGAACTGATCACAGTGAGAGCCCCCGTGAGCGCTCGTGCATTTTGTGACCATTTTGGTTGATCTTGGGTGCAGCCCTGGCTGGGCTCTTGTGCTGCCCAAGGTGGATCCATTGAGGCCTCCTAATAAATCCCTACTTTATTCTTTACAGAATCACAGAATCACAGAATTACAGAATCACAGAATAATGAGGTTGGAAGAGACCTCTAAGATCATCAAGTCCAACCTATGCCCTAACACCTCAACTAGACTATAGCACCAAGTGCCATGTCCAGTCTTTTTTTAAACACATCCAGAGATGGTGATTCCACCACCTCCCTGGGAAGACAATTCCAGTACTTTATTATTCTTTCAGTGAAAAATTTCTTCCTAATATCCAACCTGTACCTTCCCTGGCCTAGCTTCTTTAGCTCTGTCCAGCCTCTGTTCTAGGTCACCCTTCACAAGGCATCACGTCCACCTGTTTTTTTTAGCAGATCTGGTGTGGAATTTAAGCGTTCTCAGGTTTCTCCCAGCCAGAGCATCCACAGGGAGGGAGTCAAGGGAAGGATGTTTTAATTTGTCTGGCCAGATGCCTTGAGAGAGGCATCGCTTTATGACGGTGAACTCGATCCTATCCAAACACTTCCCTGGATCCCCTCCCTAGTTTTGCTCCAGCACTGATGCAGAGGGAGAACCAAGCTGATCAGAGGGGTGGAGCAGCTCTGCTGGGAGGAAAAGCTGAGAGAATTGGGATTGTTCAGCCTGGAGAAGAGAAGGCTTTGGGATGACCTAATTGTGGTCTTCCATTATCTGAAGGGAGCTACAAGAATGATGGACAAGGAAAAGGAGAAATGGCTTCACACTGAAAGAGAGTAGGGTTAGATGAAATATTAGGAAAAAAAATCTTTACTGTGAGGGTGATGAAGCACTGGCACAGGGTGCCCAGAGAAGCTGTGGCTGCCCCTGGATGCCTGGAAGTGTCCAAGGCCAGGGTGGATGGGGCTTGGAGCCACCTGGGAGAGAGGAAGATGTGGAATGAGATGATCTTTAAGGTTCCTTCCAAGCCAGACCATGCCATCATTCTGTGATTCTGTTAATAGAATGGCCTAAATCTGATAAAGGTCAAACTTCCTGGGGAAACTGAGGCACTGGATGCACTTGGGACACGACCCCAAATCCCAGCAAACCTTTAAGCAGCTCCAAAGACAGACTTGTGGCTCCAGCGAGCACTACCAACCACAAACCCTCTTTAGGATTTATTTAAGTGATGACCAACCAGAAATAGGGTCCTCTTCTTCCTCACCAGCACATCCTGAATCCCACAGCATCTCTCAGAGGAATTATCCTGTTCCAGCCTTGCTGCAATGTTTTCTGGGTGTCCGCAGTCAGCCTGACTGGGGACATGAGCAGCAGGACCAGCAGGGAAATAAAAGCTCTTAAAAGAGCCTGTCATATTCTGTATTTTGTCATGATTCCACTTCTCCTTTTTAATGTGCTCTGAGGAGATGGGAGGCATTGCTCCAGGTCTGGGAGGAAAAAAGGACCCCAAAGGGAAAGAGAAGCTGCCCACAAGCCTTGTGAACCAGGGAAAAAACAAAGGCAGAAATAAATAAACAAACGGGGAGGGGAAAAAAAAAAAATCAAAAACGCCCTTAAAATGTTGTTTTGTTTCTCTTGTTTTGCTGCAGAGGAGTTTGAAGTTCTCCATTTCCTGGGTGTGCTACAGGAGCAGCAGAGTTGAGACTCAGGCTTTTAATGAAGTTTATGTAAATTTGGTGATGTTTATACTTAGCAGAACAGATTTAGGAGTACTAATAAAGCAGCAGATGAGGCGTAGAAAAGAGCTGGTGAAGTTTTCCACCACTGTTATTTTTTACCTTCCTCCCACCATTCCCAACAAAAAGAATCTGTTTCTGTTGCCAGTTTCTCTTCACAACAAGAGCTTTTGAAAGGCTGTTTATCCTTCAGTGCTGCTGAAGCATCTCCCAGTTCAGTTTTGTCCCATTGCCTTCCCTTCAGGAGAACGACCCAGCCCATGTTTGTTTTCCCTCAAGCAAATTAATTTTTCCCAACTCCACTTTGGGATCTCTGTTCATTGCCAGGATTTTCCTTAGGCTGGAGTTGAAGCAGCCTTTTCCTTTGGGAGGAGGTGAGGGTTTACCCTGGGTTTGGAGTCAGGGATGTTGAGGATGAGCAGGATGAGCTTCATCCCCTGGGCTGGAGGAGGCAGAGCTGACCCTGCCCAGCGATGGGTGGTGATTTCTGGTGCCTGTGGCTCCAAGGAGAAGAGCAGAGGCCACCAATAGAGAAAAGTGACCCAGAAAATCCTCAGAGGAAGGTGCTTGGCAGCCCCACTCCTCCTGCCACACCGCCACAACCTGTTTCAAATATTTTCTGCTCACCCCAGCAGTTTTTCTGTGAAGAAATGAAGCAGATTTGGGCCTTGTCAGCAATTGTCCAATGCAGTTCACTCAGGATAATCCCTATGAATTCCCCCCTCATCAGACCCTCCATGTGATGGGGTTTCCAAGGAGGACGGGGTAGGGGTCTCAGGGTCCCTTTTGAGCAAACCTGTCCTTATCTGAACAGGGCAGGAGTCCTTTGCACACTTGAGGAGTTCCCATGGAATAAATGTCTTAGGTTGCAATGCAAGGTGTGGCTGGGGGTGTGTGTTCTGTTGCCATCTGTCAGAGCTGGGGCAGTTCTCTTCCGATCATTGGGCAGTTTTTTCTTTATCTCTCCCACAACCAATCCTCCCTCCAGGAGATCTCTGCTGTTCATGGGCCATTAATTATTAATTATCTTCTGCTCATGGCCATGATAAAATTCCATCATCCCACTGGGAGATGCCCCGCCCAGGGAGAGGAGCCAAGCATTCCTACCTGGATACAATCTGAGATTTTGGGACACCACGGCAGCCTTTGCCCACTGCATTCCCAGAGGAGCAGCTTTCTTCTCCACTGCATTCCCAGAGGAGCAGCTTTCTTCCCCACTGCATTCCCAGAGGAGCAGCTTTCTGCCCCACTGCATTCCCAGAGGGAGCCCAGGCCCATCTCCAGCAGCCCTGGAGCTCCAGAGGAAAACTCCAGCCTTGTCCAGGATCCTGCTCCAGCAGAAGCACAGCTGGCACTGCAGGAGGGCTGAGCCACCATGGAATGGGACTGTGCCACCACCCTGACCCACAGGCTGCCAGGGCCTGCTCTCACTCTGGCAGTGGTTTTTGTTTGTTTGTTTGTTTGTTTTTTTGTTTGTTTGTTTGTTTGTTTTTGTACCATTGCATTTTTTTTTTAATTTTCCTAATAAATAACTGTTATTCCCACTCCCATATCTTCACCTGAGAGCCCCTTAATTTCAAAATTTATAATAATTCAGAGGGAGGCGGTTTACATTTTCCATTTCAAGAGAGGCTCCTGCCTTCCTTAGGAGACACCTGTCTTTTCAAGCCAAGACAATAAAACACCCAGGAACTCAATGGGATGAACCCTCTGGACACAATCCTGTGCCCTGTGCTCTGGGATGGCCCTGCTGGAGCACGGAGGTGGCACCAGGTGACCCCAGTGTGGTCCCTTCCAACCTGACCCATCCTGGGATTCTGAGATTTACACTGGCTGGATGATGGATCCTCCCTGGGCTGATCCAGTTATCCATCTCGCTTGGTTCCTGGCACCCCACAAAACTGCTCCATCTGCTGAAGGAGAGCAGTCTTTGATACCAGAGATATTTTGATTCATCAGAGGCCAACAGGAAATGAAAGGTTGTGCTAATTATTAAAAGCTACTGTGCACTGCTGCAGAAATAACAAGAAATTTTCCTATTTATGGCACCTTCATGCTTTGCTTTTCATTAAGAAAAGGGCCAATGCTTAAATTTAGGACTGGAATGGCCAAGGCTTAGCTTCGAGATGAGTTTTCATCACACCTTTTCCTATAACAGAAGGAGGGTCCTGGAAAACACAAACTCCCCAGATATTAGCAAGCAATCTTGATATTTAATTTATTTTTATGGGAACTGATAATTTTTCAACACCTACTGGTGCTTTGATGCCCACCAGGGAGAAACCTTGCAGAGGTTTCATGGCAGTAAATCAACACCACCCAGCTGAGCTGAATCATTGCAATCATTTTCATGGAATCACAGAATTCCAGCTTGGAAGGGACCTCAAGGATCATCTGGTCCAAACTTTCTTGGCAAAAGCACTGTCCAGACAAGATGGTCCAGCACCATGTCCAGATGAAACTCTTAAGTGGGAAAATCCCCCACTTCCCTGGGAAGATTATTCCAGGGGTTGATTGTTCTCCTTGTGGAAATTCCTCCGCTTATATCCAATCAGAACCTCCCCAGGAGTGACCTTTCCATTATTTGCCATCTTTTCCATGTGAGTCCTCATAAAAGGAAAGTCTCCATCTCCTCTGCAGCCACTCTTTAAGCACTGGAACATGGGGATGAGGCTCCCCAGACCCAGTTCTCAGCCTTTCCTCGTGTGGCAGCTTCCCAGTCCTTTGATTGTCCTTCTCCAGCCTGTCCACACCTCTTTGGAATAGCAGGGACCAAACCTGGATACACATGGAATACTCCAGGTGTGGCCTGCCAGATGCTGGGTAGGGTGGAAAAATTAATTATCCATCTCTGCTGGGTCTTTTTTGGTACAAGGGGTAAGATCCCTTAATTAGACAGAGCTGCTGATGAGGGAGTTTCTTTCCTGGCAGGGTTTTTGTAGCTGTTGGGGACAGCTGACACCATTCCCTGCAAGGGAGGACTCCAAAGTCCCAGTTCAAAGCTGCAGAATTGTCCCATTCATGGTTTTTTTTTTTTTTTTTTTTTTTTTTTTTTTTTTTGTTTGCCTGGGTTTTTTTTTTTTTGTGTTTTTTTTTTGTTTGTTTGTTTGTTTTTTTGTTTTGGTTTTTTTTGTGGTTTTTTTTGTTTGTTTGTTTGTTTGTTTTGGTTTTTTTGTTTGTTTGGGTTTTTTTTTGTTGGTTTTTTTTTTTTTATCCAGCTCATCTGGGAGAAACCAATAATCCACTGGATCAGTCACTGACATCCAGAAACCTCCACGAGCATCTTCAGGGCATCTTCCTTGCCATGGGCATGAACTCATGGAATTTTCAGGCATCCCAGCATTTCCCTGGGGAAAAAAGGGGCAGCACAAAGGAGTTGGGTGGAGCTGGGTGGGGAAATCCTTGAAATGGGGATGCTTCTCACATAATCAAAGATATATTTGGAAAAGATGAGCTTCTCCAGACTAAAAGGTGCCTGAGTGATCCCGTTCCATGTAGTGGCACAGGGATGGGAAAGCAGAACTGAGGAGTGATGGATTCACAGAATTTTCATTGAATGCTTGAATTTTCAGCTGCAGCTTCTTTTTTCTCTGCAACCTGTTATGAATCTGAGCATCCCTGACTTAAGGTGCTGAAGGAGGAGGAGGAGGACACTTGTAGGAAAAAAAATGTTCAGTCCAGGAACCAGCTGTGATTGCTAAATCAGGAGATTTAGACACATGGAGGGAAAAAAGAAAATAAAAAAAAAAAAAAGCAAAATGACTGAAAAGTTAAAAATACAGCCTGATTTAAACGTGGAGCCTGCCTGGGAGCTGCATTTCACCCTGCTTTGCTACCAGATCCTATAAACCAGGGAAAAAAGGGACAGAGCAGACCTAGAGGGTTAAAACCTACAGGAAAGACAGGACAGGAGGAGCTAAATCAGTCCAAAATTCTCCCCTTAATTATCACACAAAAGATTTTGCAGAATTACAAGCATGACTTAATCACCTCTGGGACAGAAGGTGCTTCCCAGAATGGAGATGTTTTCCTGCTCTGTTGGTCATCGATTTCAGGACAAGTTGATTATCCCACTAATTGCTGACCAGATACCAGTGTGGTGCTGAGCTCTCAAAATTCCTGAGGGCTTTTCCAGGAGAAATCCCACCTGGAGTCCTCTTCCAGCCAGTTGTGGTGGTCCAGGAAGCAACTGGGGGAACTGGTGAGCAGGGGACGTGCAGATGACAGCAGCCAGCTCCTGACATGTGGGTGAGTCTCCTTGACCCAAGTTTCCAATTTAAAGGGAGAATAGGAAACTTCCAGACAGGAGGATTTGTAGGCAAGGACTTAACAGTTAAATTTATTCATGGCTAAACTGAGGAGCCCAGAGTCATTAAAGCATGAAATTGTGCCAGTCAATTAAAGCGTCAATCATAGCCAGCCTCATTTAGGAGAGCTGCTTTAATCCCAAGAAAAGAACAATTTTTTGGCCTAGTGAGAGAGAGCACAGTGGCTTGAAGTTGGTTTTAGAGAAAACAGACATTTGCCAATGGTTGTTTTTTTTTATATATGTATGGATTATTTTCTGCTGTGCTCCTTCCAAGGTGACTCGTGTTTCTGCTCAAGGAGAAACACAGATGCAATCTGAGCTGGAGATGGAGTGACTCGAGTGGGCTACACAGCAAACAAACAAGAGAACTCATCAGAGAGACATTTAAACCAGCAAATAGCAGAGTTCTGGGACAGCTCTTGCTTTTCAGCAAGATTCAGAAAGATTTTCCTTTTGTTTTTAAAATTCTGCAATTAGATTATACTGCCTGTCACTTCATGCAATTTACTGGCTTTTTAAACATTTTTTTTTCCCCTGCTGGGTTGAATTCCTGGACTATCCATTGGTGATATTTAACAAATGGTGACTGTCATTTGGGCCTGGTCACACAGAACAGGCCACACACCTGATTGTAATGGAGGAGAAACATCTCCAGAGGGGATTTACTGGCAGCTGACTGGAAGTTTTGGTGTTGGGCATGATCTTTTCTGCCTTATCCACCAAAAATCAGGGAAAGGAGATAAAAGAGACTCGGGTTTGGAGGAGAAACAGGAGCTCAGGGAGTGTAACAACGGGTCAGGGTGGCACTGTGTCATAAGTGGAGCTTGGTGGAGAGCTGAGGTGACCCTGCCTCTCCTTGGCGTGGGTGTTTCACCAGCTGCACTTCTCTGTGTCAGGAATTGAAAGGTTTCTAACCCATTTTGGGCTTTGATTGGTGTCTGGAGGGATTTTGGAGGTGGGAGCAGCTTTGGGTTCTGTTTCCAGCGCTGAAGTTGTGCTGTGAGAGGCTGGACAGGGGAGGAGATGGTGGCTGAGCTGCCTTTGCCCTCACATTTCCTTTCCTGGCTGTGGTGGGAGCCAAGAGAAAGTTTTGGGGGATTTTTGGGTGAAGCTCAGGCTGCAGAGCAGCTCCAAACCCTTCCCTGGGTGCAGTGGGGCACACAAGCTTTGCTCCAGCACAGTTTCCCCTGGTGAAATTCCTTCTTGTAGCTTAGGGCCTCTCTCTAAACCAAAACCCTCCTTAAAAAACCCTAAGGTGTGTGGCTGAAATACTCAATACCAGTTGCACACACCTCTCCTGAATTTCTCAGAGTTTGCAGCTGTGCTTTGTGCAGGAAGAAAGGGGGATTATTTTATTTTTTTTTTTTTGGATCTGCTGTGGGCCTTGGGAAGTTTTCCTTTTGGGATCTCCCTGTCCTGGAATTGTGCAGAGCCCAGCTGGTGAGGCAGCACCAACAGCAGTAGCATCTAGGATTAGATATACAGGAAATTTAGGTATCTTGGCTTGAAATTCAAATTCCTGAGGCCGAGGCGGTCGAGGAAGTTGCTTTGATACCTCTTGGAGGAGCAGGGCCTGTGGGTGCACCAGTCCCAGCCACCTCCCTTTCCAGTTTGTTCCAGTGCCATGGACAGCAGTTGGCCACATTAATGTGTCTCACAGGACAGTTTGGGTTTAAAGTGACCTCAAAAATCATCCAGCTCCACCCCTGGAGCAGGGACACCTTCCACTAGCCCAGGTTGCCCTGTCCAGCCTTGGACACTTCCAGGGATCCAGGGGCAGCCGCAGCTTCTCTGGGCACCCTGTGCCAGCCCCTTCTCACCCTCACAGGGAACAATTCCTTCCCAATATCCCATCCATCCCTGTCCTCTGGCAGTTTAAAGCCATTTCCCCCCTATTCCATCCCTGCATATCCTTGCAAAAACTCCCTCTGACCTTACAGGAAGAGCACATCCACTTGTGTCCATGCTCTCCTGGTCACCTGTGTCCACCCAATGGATCCAAACTGGAGCAGCTGAAGGGCAGAGGAACGAAGAGTTTCTCTTGTAAGAGGAGACAAAAAGATTTTTGCCTCATCCTGCCTTGACAGTGAAATCGAAGACGTCATTTGATCGCTCTCTATAAATATCCTGAGCAGGGAGTGAAGGAAATCAGTGCTAAAAAGCAAAGAGCCACCTCATGCAAAGGTCTTGCTGCCAAGCTGGAATCTGCCCAGACCTTCACCTCGTGGTGAAGTAATCCAGGCTGGGATGGAGAGGGGGCTGAAAAGCTCCTGGAAGTGGGGGAAAATAAAGGAGGGAGCTTGTTCTTGGTATGCCCAGAGAGGTGTTGTGTAACAAGGTGTCTGTGGGGTGCCCAGAAGGTCCCTCCAGTCCTCCCCCTCCTTTTCCTTCCTCTGGAATGAAGATAATGGCGCTGCACAACGAGGGACTGAGCACATCAGCGAGGGAAGAGCACCGAGGGGTGACAGTGATTGGAGCATTAGAAATATCTGAGACAGTCACATCTCGCTATAATTTGCAGCCTTAAAACCAAACCCAGTTAATTACCAGGCTGCAGACTATTTTTTCCCCTTCCCACCTGCCGTGAGATATTGTGAGGTGGGAAAAAAATAGCACAAGTGCAAGGAAAAGCCTTAATAAAAGCTTCAGAGAGATTAAGTGGGTCTCATCTCTGTAGGTATCAAGGTAACTTTTCTTAGTGCTCAGAAGTTTTCCAAGGCTGGCTGTTTGATTTATTGTCCAGATCCTAAACTGGAACATTTCTGCCTTGGTTCTTGCAGTAAAGAACAAAAGTGCTAAGTGTGAGGTGTCCACATTGTGTTTCATTTCGCTGATGGATGTTTTGACAGCCAAGAGATTTCTCACTATGCTTATTCTTTTTTTTTTTTTTTTTTCTTTTTTTTTTCCCTCCATCACTTATTTTTATAGGACATTGGGGGGTGGGGAGAGAACTGAACTTCCCATCAGCTGGTGGCATCGTGTCAGTCAGAGAGATGTTTTCTGGTTAAATCCCAAATAATGTCTTCTCAGCTTTCCAAAAGCTGTGATATTTTTGAAGTGTCACTGACTTAGTCCTGGTGGCGTGCGAGATGTTGCGAGCGTGTATTTTTATTTTAATCCCTGAATTCAATCAAAGATCTCTCCTGATGACCTCGTTTGAGGTTGCTTGGACCCTCCCAGGTCAGCCTTGACCCTGATTTGTCACATTAGTGAGGCTGAGTAAGCTGAATTTGCCAGTAATGAGCCTGAAAAGCTGAGGAGATGTTTCTTTTGGGTCAGTTGAAGGAAGGCTGAGGTTCCCCCAGCCCCTCTGGGGACTTCTCCATGTCCAGCTGAGCATTTGTGCTCTTGTCACACTCAAATTAAAACCACGAGACTGCTCTAAAGGGCCACTTCAGCCCAAGGTGTGGAGGTGGGCAGAGGAGTGGAAAACCAAGTGCTGGGCCAAGAGTATCTCCTGACACATCCCCAGGAGACCCAGCTGGGGCAGGATGGACACGGGGATCTCCTGCATTGGCTTCATCCCAGCTCTGACCCTTGGAGAGCTTCCAGCAAACACTGAAATACTCAAAGTTTTCCCCTCAAATTGAAGATCCATGTTATCACAGAAGCACAGACTTGGGTTTGGGTTGGAAGGGACCTGAAATCCCATCTCATTCTGCCCCCCTGCCATGGGCAGGGACACCTTCCACCAGCCCAGGTGGATCCAAGCCCTGTCCAGCCTGGCCTTGGGCACTTCCAGGGATCCAGGGGCAGCCACAGCTTCTCTGGGCACCCTGTGCCAGGGCCTGCCCACCCTCACAGGGAACAATTCCTGCCCAGTATCCCATCCATCCCTGCCCTCTGGCAGTGGGCAGCCATTCCCTGTGTCCTCTCCCTCCACCCCTTGTCCCCAGTCCCTCTCCAGCTCTCCTGGAGCCCCTTTAGGCCCTGCAAGGGGTTCTGAGCTCTCCCTGGAGCCTTCTCTTCTCCTGGCTGAACTCTCTCAACCTGTCTCCATAACTCCAGCCCTCAGAGCCTCCTCCTGATCACTATTTGCCCCTCCTTTTCTGTGTCAGGAATTGAAAGGTTTCTCACCCATTTTGGGCTCTGATTTTAATGGTGTCACTCACACAGACCACAGCAATCCTTGTCACTGTGGGATTTCTGGGTCAAAGCCCTTGGCAATCATGCCAAATGTTTGGATTCAGCTTTCCAAGCCACACTTTCAGCTCCAGCTGTGGCAGAGTTTTACGCAGGAGAAGATTCAGATCAAATTCAGGTACCTTCAGCACTGCAAAATCCCTCAGGGCTCTCTTTATTGTGCCTGGAAAGAAACAGCATTTTTAGGGTGAAATTAATCTCATCCCTACCAGACATCTCCGTTTGGTCAAGGAAATAACTTCCCAACTTTATTTCTCCCCAGCAACTGCAGTGGGAGCATTGTGCCATTACCCTAAGCATCAGCAGAAATCTAAAATTAAGCGTTTCCACCTGTTCCCATGGTCCATGGGGAATTGTGAATTCTGATGAAGTGTTTTGGTGACTCTGGAAATGAGATAAGTGAGTGGAGATAAGCTTTGTGTCCAAGCGTGTCGGAGTCCAGGACATCCCTCTGGCTGCCCTGGCTGACTTGAGACCCTGGCAGGGGGCTTGGGGACCTTGGCACGAAGTCAAAAACACCTGTGGGTTTGATTTTAGCCCATGGGAGAGGCTGCCAACTCTGTATGAGGAATTACAAGCCACAAGGGTTTGAGTAGTGTGATAGCTGAATTAACACAGGGTGAAAAAGTAGAATTTTGGGGTTTTTTAGAATGTGATTCAGGGGTACAAGATGGAGGAATCTGGGCATGTCCTAGCCTTTTTCTCCTTCTTCTTGTCCTCCATGTCTTGCTGCGATGGTGACACTTTTCTGTTGGTTTAAGGTAGAGATTCACTGTCTAACATAGGTGGTGGGCATTGGCACAAAATCTGTAAACATGTAACACGTAATTTTGAGTTTATCATGTGAGAGCTGCCCAAGCCTCGGCACAGACTGCCATGGCTTCTGTACTAGGTGGACCTCGGCAGGTCAGAGAGAGAAAGTTTTAGATAAGAATAAATAAACAACCTTGAAAACTCGACTTCACGCATTCCAGACCTCTTCTTTGGCTGCCGGGCTGGGGGAACAAGGACTTTCACAATTTGGGGGTCATTCCAAGCAAGCAAACCCCAGCAGAAACACTGCAAGGATTTGGGAATGCATCGCCGGCAGGGGCTGTGAAAGGCAAAAGAAGCTCATTTTCTACCCAGTCAGGTCCGTATCCTTCTGAGGTGTTCCCTGAAAGAAATTCAAGGCTGAAAGAAATTCAAGGAGACATCTGGCCTTTAATGTCTAGACACCATCCCTTACAGAGTTGGCATCCTAAAACTCTCCCCTGGCAATGGGCTGTGGGAGGAGACGGCTCTCTCGTGCTGTGATGTGACCCAGCAGAGGAAAGGGAGCGTGGCCACTTCACAGGACATCAGCCCAGGCCTTTTAGCTCCTTTTCACTCCCCAAATCCCTGTTGCTGTGCTGCCAAGGCCCATTGGGATGGCCCCAACCCCATTCCCAAATTCCTCAATCCAGGAGCAGAAGAGCTGCGGGTCGAAGGTTGGGCTGATCTCCGTGTGAGTTGTGGCAGGAGAAAAAGTTAATTTTCACCAATTAATGCCAAATCCTGCGTGGGGAGGCTGCCAGAAGAGTATTTCCTCAGGCCTGATATGCCTGAAATACCCTCTGCTTTGGGAATATTTATTCCCAAATATATAAATCTTCCCTGTTCTGAGTGGCAACCACGTACAGCAGTGGCCATGGCCAAGACTTGCTCATCTCTAGGTCTGACCTTTTCACTCATTGCAAAATATTATTGGAGTTTTTGCTTCAGTTGCAGCTCTTTTTGAGGATTTAGGACACTGGATAATAGAATTTAAACCTAAAAATGGGATGGTGTTGATGTATTGGTTTGCTGATGGTTGAACTGCTTTATTCTTTTCTAGGCTCCAGTGTTACCAGTAGCTCATCTTTGTTGATGTATTTTCCTTAAAGCTTCTTTTAAAAAATATATCAGAGATTTTGATAAGAAGGATGTGCTATATTAAAAAAAAACCAAAACAAACAAACAAAAAAAACAGAGGTGGAAAGGTTCTACATCACTCTGATTTCAAAAAAAACATCTGGAATTGCTGGATTTTTCTTCCCCTGATCTTTGGTTCTGGCAGCTTTTTCTCACAGGGATATTTTTGCTTTCTCTGTTACATCTCTATTACTCCTGCCATCATTTTTCTAACCACAGACAACAACCCCAGATCCTTTCTCAGAAATGTATTGTGGGGTGTTTGCCTGTTAGAAAACAACCTTGCATTGTGAACCAGTGGGAAACAACTGTTGAAGGGTTTTGGGGCTAAAATCTGATGGTGCCAGAGATTTTCTGTTCAGGACTGATTTTCAGAACTGTATTGGGTGCCCAAGAGAAAAATGCTTTTTTTTTATTAAATTCCATACTTTATTTCTATTGTCACCATGCAGTTCTACATCCCTGGCTTTGTGCTGACAAGGTCTTGAAGACTCAAAGGGTCTTTTCACCCTTCCCCCAACACTTTTCCACCACACCAGGAGGACGTTGTGTCCTGAGTTGGCTCTGAAAGCCAAGACAGCTCCAAATCTTACCCCAAGAGCTGTTTGAGGTGTTTCCCCATGGACTGTTTTGCCAGGGAGGTCATGCCCAGGTCAGGAGTCAGGGCTGGGTGAGCCTGGGTGCTCCCCAGGGTGCTGAGCCTTCGGGCTGCATCCCAGAAACAAGATTTCTGAGAAACATCCCTCTGTTTCCAGGCAGGATCTGTTCTTGCTTGGGGCTGTTGCCATTTTGATGTCTCTTGAAGATACAGCAGAGAAGTGGCTCTTGAGGAGTGACAGCACCAAACTCTGATTAATGTCTCCAAGGAGAGTCAACCAGAATGATTTCCTTTGAGCTGCCTCCATTTCCATATGTAGCCCAGCCTTTGCTTGACAATGCTACAGAAATGTGATGCTTGGAAAAAGCACGGCTTGTTATCAGGAATATTTCCCCTTCAGCCTTTAAGGAGAGATGAAAAAACCCTCCCAAAGCTCGCTGTAAAAGAACCTGGAATGCTAATTCTTAAATTAACAGGTTGAACACTCTCCCACGCTACCCCTACCTGAGGGTTTAAATTCTTATTTAGGAGACTTGTGCATGGCCTGGAGATGAGAAGGAGCATGGAAATCTGAAGTTAAAAGACTGGTGGAAACCACAGGTTTCACACTCATGACCTCTTATTACTTCTAATTTACCGCAGAACCACAGAATGTCCTGAGCTGGAAGGGACCCACCAGGATCATTGATCCAGCTCCTGGCCCTGCACAGTCACCCCAACAATCCCACCCTGTGCATCCCTGGCAGTGCTGTCCAAACTCTCCTGGAGTTCTGGCAGCCTCGGGGCTGTGCCCATTCCCTGGGGAGCCTGGGCAGTGCCCAGCACCCTCTGGGGGAAGAACCTTTCCCTGATATCCAACATAAACTGTGGGAACCCAGGACATCCCTCTGGCTGCCCTGGCTGTCTTGAGACCCTGGCAGGGGGCTCGGAGACCTTGGCACGAAGTCAAAAACACCTGTGGCTTTGATTTTAGCCCGTGGAAAAAACTGCCAACTTTGTGTGAAGATTTATAGGTCACAAGAATTTGAGTTAATGTAACACAGGGTGAAAAAGTAGAATTTTGGGGTTTTTTTAGAATGGGGTTTAGGAGGCAAGATGGAGGAATTTGGGTGTGTCTTGTCCTTCTTCTGCTTCTTCTTGTTCTCCATCTTTCACTGGGATGGTGACACTTTTTATTGGTTTAGAGATACACTGTCTAACATAGGTGATGGGTATTGGGAATTAATCGTAAATAAAGTACACATAGTTCACAGTATAAAATGTAAACACCACCCTAGAGGGCAGACAGAATGCCATGATCCGACTTGCTAGACAGAGCTCAGCAGGGCAGAGAAAGAATGTTATAGATAAGAGAAAATAAACAACCTTGAGAAGCGAAACCGACGCATCTGGATTTCTTCTTTGGCTGCGGGGCTGGGAGGAAAAGACTTTTTACGATCTCGGGATCATCTTGACCACAGAACCCCGAGAATAAACCTCTCCTGGGACAGCTGCAGACGTTCCCTTGCGTTGTGTCACTGTCACAGGGAGCAGAGATCAGAGCAGTCCCTGAGGAGGATCTGCAGAGCCCGATGAGTGTCCCCTCAATCTCCTCTTCTCCAGGCTAAACCAACCAAGAGGCCTCAACCACTCGTGGTACGGCTTCCCCTTTAAACCATTCACCATTTTCATTTTCACAGCCCTCCTTTGGACACTCTCTAACAGCTCTGTATCCTCCTTTTTTTTTTTTTTTTTTTGCGGCGCCAATTCCCGAGAGGTGGCTGCAGTTCATCTGGACAAGTTCACCCCAGCACACAGCAGCAGCTGCTGCCCAAAGCCTTGTCCTGGGAGTGGAATGACCGAGGCACTGCACAGTCTGGAAGTGCACAGAGACACTGGGATTGTCTGCACTGAGCAGAGAAGCCCCAGGCTCCGAGCAGAGCCCTCCCGAGCCGCGCTCACGATTTACGAGCTCGCGGCTGCGTTGTCACACACTGTCACCAAGTGTCTGGCACTTGGCCACTCTCTGCCTCCCTCTTCTCCTAATTGCTGTGTTAACAGATCGCTGATCATGCTCAAAGGGTCGGGAATGTGAGGCTGAGAGTGGAAAAGAAGCTGGAAAAGCGGCTCCAAATAAGGCAGCTTTTCTCATCACGCACAAGGAGTTAATTTTCATTGTCTTGAGCGAGTGCTGGGAGTTCCCAGCTACCCCCAAGCACAGCACACGCTGCAGCCTGTAAAGATTTTGATTTTTTTAATTGCTAGAGCAGCTCCTTGCCAAGTAGTGCAGCAGCAGAGTCCTGCTGCTGCTGTCCAAGGTCCGTGCGCTTGGTGGGAGGAGCAGGAAAACACCCAGCGTGTCCTGGCTGCCCTATTCTGAGCCTGGAAATAGTCTGGGATTAAAGGTGGAAAACTGCTGGGAGAAGGGTGAAAAGACCCTTTGAGACTTCAAGACCTTGTCAGCACAAAGCCAGAATCTGCACAGTGGCAATAGAAATAAAATATGTCATTTGAATTAAGAGCAAATAGCGTGGAGCTTGGGAAACAATAAAAAAAGTATAAAAATAATAAATAAATAATCTGCCCACCTTGCAGGGACAGGCTCAGGGTTTGGATTCAGCACTTGGATGCTGGAACACAGCAGAGTTAGCACAGAAATCCTGGGAGCTTCTCTAGGTGTGGTGGTGGGAACATCTCCTGCCTCTGACAAGGACCATCTCCAGGATGGGTTTTTCGTGCCCACCCCGGTGATGTTTTTGTCCAGCATTCACAGGATGTGGAGCTCACCTGGATTTGTGTAATGCTCCCTCAGGCTGGCCCTGCTGGGAGTTCAGGCTGCAGAAAGAGCTCCTGTCCCACCTCCTGGGACACCAAGCCACGATGCAGCTCCACCTTAGAGAATCCCAGAATGGTTTTGGTGGGAAGGGACCTTAAAGCTCACCCAGTTCCACACTTGTTTGTGAGGGAGGTCCAGCTCGTCACACATCAAAGCATTTGTATAATAGCATCTTTTAACTCCTGCTATCTTCTGAAATTGTGTGTTCTACATGGAAGATTTTGTCATTAAAAAAAAAAAAAAAGTGGAATTGCCAGAGCAGAGGTGTCTGCTTCCTTCCCTGGGTGCCAGTGCTGAGAAGGGCTGGAAGAATTTTTTGGAAGTGCTCAAGGCCAGGATGAGGCTTGGAACAACTTGCTCTAATGGAAGGAGTCCCTGCCTGTGGCAGGTGTGATCTTTAAGGTCTTTCCAACCTAAATCGTTCTGTGATTCTATGAAATACCCACTTTTTGCCTTAATATGACAATTTTAAAGCAGTGGCCTGCCCATTCATCTGGTGGTGTTGGGGTTTTGCTTAAACTCCATCTCAGAGTAATGCACACGATAGAGAAAACGAATAGTCAGGCTACTAAAGATCTTGCATAGTGAATAGGAAGAATTTCCAGATTAAAATGGCAATAAAGTAAAGAATAAAGCCCATTTCTTACCTAAGGACACAGGTGGAAAGTGTCTTGTGGCTGCCTTTCAGTTTTATTGACACGAGACTCAAAATAGCAGGAGCTTTTTCACATGGCAGGTCGGAGATCTGTAAATCATCTTGCCAAAAAAAATCTGGATGATAAATCGAGTGGGAAATTAGACAGATCATCCAAATCCTAAAATACTGAAGTTGGAAGGGCAGCCTGGAAGCTTCTGAATCTGTGCCATGCTCAAAGCAAAGTCAGGTTCAGAAGCAGGTCAGGTTCCTGAAGCTGAGGTTTGAATTTGGCCACAATCCCCCTCAGTTGCCACCATCAGCCTTCTGCTTGACAAGCTCAGCAGTGCTCATGCAGGGCTCTGGTGTGAGGTTATCCAATCCCAGATGAAAGATTGGGCATTCCCTGTGGAAAAACACAGGGTTACACTGAGCCTTGCACAGAAATCACGGATAAACAGGGAATTTCCTGAACCAAATATGGTTTGATGCCTTGAACATAGCAAAGGGTGGGAAGGCACGTGATCCAGGCTGTCCTTGTCCTAATAATTTTCCCAAAGGATCTCCTGTTGTTGGAAAAGGAACCATGGGTTGAACAGATTTTTATTTCAGAAGGAAGAACGTGGCAAAGGGCTGCAAGATCATAACTGGGCTGGAGAGGGTGAACGGGACTGATCACTCCTTCTCCTTCTTGAGGCAGGGATCAGCCAGAGCCTAAAGAGCTCAGCAGGTGGTTTATAAGAGGGAAGGCAGACATTTCTTCACCTAAAAAGTAATTAAATTGTGGAACTCATTACCTCGGGATGACGGAGTGGGGAAAAATTAAATGGAGGGCAAGGAGAGCAGGCGTTGGAGGTTATTAAACATTCCGAGTGCGCTCCTGGCTCAGCAAGTTGCTGAACCTTTAATTGGTGGGACGGGGAAGGATTCCACAATGTCTTTGTTGATCTGGCTCTGTAAGAGTCCAGGTCTGTGCTCCAGGTTGGATCATCTTCCAGCCTGATGTGGTTGAGGTTCCTTTGTCCCCAGGAGATGGAGGTGGTGGCAGGACTCCCGAGGAGATGAGGAACAGGGTGGGCTTGCTGAGCTGTGCCTGCACATCTCCAGCTCTGCCTGTTGATCCATGAAGTGCTGGGCTCAGAGTGGGGAGATTGAGGCTTTTGGGGGGAGAAAACCAGGATTTGACTACTTGGGCTTTACATCTCTCGCCTGGCTTTGCTCAGAGTCGTTATCAAAACCCTGCAGAGCCCCACAGAGGGTTTCTAAAAACTGCCTTTTCTCCCCAGATCTCCCTGCCTGCATTCCTGTACTTCCCCTGCACAGGGAGTGGAATAAAAAGCTGACTTGAGACCTACTCATTTAATGCCTGAATTAGTTCAATTTTCTCTGCCCGAGGCTCCTCATTTTTTTCCCACTGTCTTGCTGTTGGCCTGCTGGGAATCTCTCATTGTCCACAAAAGTTTCTCTTGTCCTCCTAAATTGATGATTTTCTCCCCGAGCTCATTTTTTTTGCCTAAATATGGACTCTTTCAGAGCTAATTTCTCTTCATAGTTTGCTTAGGCACACGTGCGTGTGTGTGCTAAAATCAGTTTCAAAATGGCTCAGATTTATTTTTAAGCCAGGGTGGTTTTTTTTTTTTTTTTTTTTTTTTTTTTTTTTTTTTTTTGCAGATGCCAAAAGCATTGATTCCTGTCTGATTAAAAAAAAAAAATTAAACCCACGGAGTATTTTCAGCATGATTTAGCAGCTCATCTACAAGGATCTTGACTGGCTTAACTAAATGGTTGGTGCTCACTCGTGTGTGGAAAAGGCCCTGGTGTCTTTGGATGCACATTATTTTATTTAACCCAAACACAATTTAATCTTGGGGAGTTAAAAAAGCCAGAGTTTGGGCTGATGTCTCAAAGCTTGAGTCAATCATTACTTGGAAAAGCAACCTATCTCATTATTTTTTGGAGCAAAATATTTTGTTTTAGTGGAGCTGTCGTCTTTAAATATTTTTGGATGCAAACTTCTGGAATTGTTTGTGGGAAGAAAGCTTTCCTTTTAAAATTTTTTCCTTCATATTTTCATTTTAAGCTGTAGAAGCATTTATCAGGTAAGCCTTGAGTGCAACAAAACATTCCATTCCAAGTCAAGGCAAACACTGATTTTTTTTTTTTTTTGAGACAAATAAACCATTTTGCTTGATTCTTTGCTTAGAAGAAGTTTGGGGTTTGCATCATCCAAAATCCTGTTCTGTCTCTTACTTTTTTAATTCTGGAAGAACCCTCAAAACAAAACAAAAAAAATCCCAGCTATTTGTATGATTTCATTTAAAAAGTGAAACACTGTTCCATGGTTCTGTTGCAGAATACTTCCAAGGAGTGATAAAAATGCCATCAGAATAAAGATGTTAATAGGAATTGAACAAAATTATGACTTTTTAAAGGCAGTTTAAAAACCCCCTACACAGAAAATAAGTGAAACGATGACCTTAGGCACAGCAATAAATACACTGCAGCAGCACAACCAGATTCTGTTATGTGCTGGATGTGAAATGAGCTGTCTTGGGGCTCTCCACCCTGCCAAGACAGCCTGAATTAGCAGCTGGTCAGTTTTAATGCAGACAGCTCTGTCAGAAGGGCAGGGAAGGAGCTGCAGGAGCTGAGGGAGGAAATCGGAGCCTGCAGGAGCTTCATGTCCCCGTGGCAGGACAGAAGCTGTGACAGCTGCTGCTGAGATGTTGTGGCAGAGGAGATGCTGGCCTGGAGTGTTTTCTGGGAGAAAAAGGGGTTGGTTTTGTGAAGCAGGTCCTGAGATGATCAGTCAGAGCGTGCCCTACAGACGTGGTGTGTGGGACTCCAGCTCAGTCCTTTAGGATCATTCCTGATTAGGTTCTCCTTCAAATCTCTGCTCTGTCTTAAAACATCTCCCTCTGGAGACAACAGCTACAACCTCCCCTGCTCCCCTGTGCGATTCTGACTCCATCTGTGAGGACACGAGCTGGGAGAACATCTGGGCACATTGCAGTGTCCATCCTCACAGTCCCTCAGGACGTTCCCAATGGGCTCGAGCCACTTTCCCTGCTGTCACCCACCAGTCCAAACTGGAAATCTCGTTGGGCATCCCTAGAAAAAGCAGGTCTAAAATGAGACAGGGTAGAAATGGCTGCTGAGAAGAGGACAAATGAGAGCACAGAACACAACACAGGAGAAATATTGATTGCTAAGCCAAACTCTACCACCAGTCAGCCAGGACATCCAACACCCAGCTCGGATATGGATGTTATCAGAGTTTCTGATGGTGCCAGAGGTGGGACTACACCACTCATGCCAAATAAAGCAAATCTGGAGTAAAAGAGGACTACAAACAACTTTCCCTGAGCCTCTGAGCAGTCTGGCTTTGACAAAAAAAAACCCAGAGATGTTCAACAACAACTGGAGCAGACATCAACTATCCTGGAATTGTCCAAGGCCTGGTTGGACGGAGCTTGGAGCAACCTGGGCTAGTGAAAGGTGTCCCTGCCCATGGCTTTTAAGACAAATTTTAAGGTTCCTTCCAACCAAAACCATGCTGGGATTTTATGATCAAACGGGCAAAGGTTTGTGGGGCTGCAACTCTGACACTACAGTGCTGATCATGAGGAAAGACAACTGCAGGAAAGCAAGTCCCACCACCTCAAAAAAAAAAAAAAAAGTGAAGAGACACTTAGAAGTCAGAGCGACCAAAGATTCTACACCAAAATAAGGAAACCAAACATCTTTTTTTTTTTTTTTTTCTTTTTTTTTTTTTTTTTAAGAAAAAGATAACATCATTCAGTGTATTTTTTCAAGCTTGCTGGACATCATACTGAAATACCGTAAAGCTGTCAGGGAAATTATATGGTTTTTTCTGTTGTCAACCAAAGCGTGCTTTTATGGAGTCAATTAGCCACAAATGATGAACACATGTCACTTGTCTGGGAATGAATTACAGTACAACCCAATAAACACAACTGGCTTTGCTCTCTGATCATTGCCCTGATGGGCAGGAGGCGTCAAACTTCCCTATCCAACCATAAAGGAAACTCCGTGTTCGTTTGTGTTTCATCATCCTGCAAATCCGTCTCCTTCAAGTGCTGCAGTGCTACAGTGTGGGGGGAAACGGGGTCATTGGTATTTCTGCTCTGACGTGCAAACCTGGACGTGAGCTCAGGGTGTGAAATGCAATTACATCGGGGAAAAGGGTTCGGACAAGCTGGGACGGCACGAGGGCTTGGGTGTACAACGGAGCTGCTGTCAGATTCTACAGAGAAGTGCAGCCAATGTCATCTTTACACAGGATTTTGTGTGCCCTCCACAGACCTTAGAGCCCTTTTTGAAGGTGGAGAGCCACAGTCTTATGAAGTTTTTAGAGTTTTTTTTGTTTGTTTGTTTGGTTGGTTGGCTGGGAGCGTTTATTTTTTTTGTTTTTTTTTTTTCTTTTTTTTGTGAACTTTAATAACAGATGGGTAAACTGAGGCACAGAAAGGTGGTGTGACTGGCCCACAGTCGCTGGTAGACCTTGAACCCCTCCAGGTCTTGCTCCCACCCGGGACAGAGTGAGAAGGAAGGGCTGTTCCCAAAGTTCCCTCCACTTGTTCCCAGGGTGAGGAACACCGCGGCTCCTCACGGGGCGAGGGAAAGGGCCGCCACCCTCAGTGGCAATGTCTGGAAGGGCTGGGCGGTTCCTGCCAGCCCCTGGGAGGCCAGGGAAGCGAGGAACCCGGCATGGAGAGGCAGGAGCCGGCGGGTCAGGCACTACAGGATGCACTCGTGCCTCTCCGTGGCTTTCAGGGCCTCATGCATGCTGGCGGCCGAGAGCCTCCTGTTGATGTTCCTGTACCTGCAGCGCAGCAGGTTCCAGAAAGTAGTCCTCAAATCCCGGTTGAAGAAGGCGTAGATGAGGGGGTTGATGAGGGAGTTGGTGTAGCCCAGCCAGAGCAGAGTCCTCTCCAGCCGCAGGGGCATGCAGCTGCAGCGGATGCCGCAGATGAACGGCCGCGCCGTGGACATCAGGAAGAAGGGCAGCCAGCAGAACGTGAAGGCCCCCACGATGATGCCGAGGGTCCTGGCGGCTTTCTGCTCCCGCTTGAAGATGGAAATGTTCTTGCGGTCTTGCCGGAGCAGCTTGGAGAGCGTGGCGCATTCCTCCACGGCTTTGGTGCGGCGGGAGCTGTGGTGGGCGCGGCTGGAGGCCTCGAGGCAGTAGACGCCCTCCTCCTCGTAGTGCTTGGGGAAGTTCATGAAGCGGTGCTTCTCGGTGCTGACCTTGGCCGCCTTGTAGATGCGGCTGTACATCACCAGCATGACGGCCATGGGGATGTAGAAGGCCACGCCCGTGGAGTAGACGGTGTAGCCGAAGTCCTGGCTGATGAGGCACACCCGCTCCACCGTCACGTTCTGGGCCCAGCCGAAGAGCGGAGGGAGCGTGATGGAGGCCGACAGGAGCCACACGATGAAGACCATCTTGGCCATCAGCTTCCCGTTCTGCCTCACGGGGTACGTCAGCGGCCGCGTGATGCCCAGGTACCTGCGGGGGGAGGAGGAGTTGTCAGGGGGTTAGGAGTGGGTGCTGTTGGGTGGTTTTCACTCCTGATCAGCTGTGAGAGAATTTTGGCCCTCAGAGGGGACAAGAAATTAATTCACCAAATGAAGATCTCCACAGGCATGGGGGTCTCTTGACTAAACACCCCAATTTATTCCCCGCTTTCTTGCAATCACCCCGTGTGTGGAATCACAGAATGGTTTGGGTTGGAAAGACCTTAAAGCCCATCCCATTCCAGCCCCCTGCCACGGGCAGGGACACCTTCCACTATCCCAGGTTGCTCCAAGCCCTGACCAGCCTGGCCTTGAGCACTTCTAGGGATGGGGTGTCCACAACACGAGGTGTCATTGAACTGCTGAGTGCAGTCTGAACTTTCCATGATCTCCTGGGGAATAAAAACACTTTAAAAAGTTTCGTTTTCAGGAATAAAAAAAAAAAATGCCTTAGGAATTTTATTTTTCCACCAGAACTATTCTGCACAGAGAACACGCAACAGCTTCCAGCCACGGCACATAACTCACTCCAGGGTGTTGCTCTTCCCAAGGAGACACTCAGGAGTGGGAGGGGTGATGCTCAGAGTGATGTGCCACAGGACTGATTCCAGATGAAAGGCATAACTCCTAGCAGTGTTCAATGGGAAGTGGGAAGCGCTGCAGCCTTCTCTTATCTGTTGGTGAAGAAATACAACCTGCAGCTAAGATGGCCCTGGGAGACCAAGAAATACTCTTGCCTTTGGGAAGACTTAAAGATACGTCTGGGTGAGCCCTGCGAGCAAAGATGGAGAGTGGACGATGCTGTCTGGGGACAGTTTTTGGGCCCCTCACGACAATAAACCCATTGAGGGGCTGGAGAGTGTCCAGGGAAGGGAATGGAGCTGGGGAAGGGTCTGGAACAGCAGGAATGGCTGAGGGAGCTGGGAAAGGGGATCAGCCTGGAGAAAGGGAGGCTCAGGGGGGACCCTGTGGCTCTGCACAACTCCCTGAAAGTTGCTGAGCTCTGGAAACTCAAATAGAAATGACCCAAGCAGCTGGAGCCATCTGCTCGCTTGCACAGCCAGTAGCTGCCGAAGTGATGGAGTCCAGCTCTCCCTCAAGAGGAAAATGAGTGGAGTTTGGAGTAAGAGATCCCAAAAACACCTGGTGACCCACAGATTCCCCAGTCCTGAGCCCTGGGGTTAGGGGTTACCGTGTTATTTTGCCTGAAAGGAGCTGGAGGCTGCACCCACCATCAGCTCCTGGCTGTGCCACGGGGTGTAAACGTGAACTACCCTGACTTCTATTGGAGAGGTTTGTGTGATAAAGAAATTGTGTCAACTGTGGGTAAATTAGAATTGTAAAGCAATAAATCAGGAGGGGAGTTGGCCGTTCCCCCCGGAAAACATCTGCCTGCTACTCAGCTCCAATCAATCCAGCAAAAACCTCAAGCCACTCCTATGGATTTCTGTTCTGTTACAACCTTTTTGATTCCAGTCTCCTGCTGCCAGGAATTTTTAGGCAGGAACCCATCACCTCTTAACTGTTCTTGGATGAACGGTGTCACTCCAGAGGGGCAGTGAGAACAGCAGCTCTATGAGTACTTTCTGCTAAAAGCTGAACAAAAAAAAAAAAAAAAAGGAAAATATCTGTGGAGAATTTTACCTCTGCTGTATAATTTTTCTCTGACAGTCAGTCTTACTGTGTTAGGAGATTTTTCTCTTCCCTGATTATTTCGCTTTTTCCAGATCATCCCCCAAGATTAGAAGATGGAAATAAAATATAAAAATAAATCTAATTTCTCCTCCCCTCCTGACTGCTAAATCAATTGAGAGACTAAAGTCTTTTCCCCTGCCTCCCTGATAAAATGATTTTGAATTCATTCACTGAGTTGTTCTTTCCTTATTTTCCTCTGTATTCGTTTTTTTGTGCTGGCCTTAGTCACAAGAACCGACCAAAATTCTCTCTGTTCGGAGAATTCCAGGACGGTTTGGGTTGGATGGAATCTTTCAAGATTATCCATTTCCAACGCCCTGCCACAGGCAGGGACACCTTCCACTATCCCAGGTGGCTCCAAGCCCACCCCACCTGGCCTTGGACACTGGCAGGGATGGAGCATCCACAGCTTCTCTGGGCAACCCATTCCCTCCTGATGGCCCTTGATGGGGCCAGGCTGGGAGAAAACCCTGCTCTGCTCTTGCAATTCCCAAATTAACACTCCAAAAATCACCCCTCTGGATATCCAAGCCACGGACTTTGCCAATAAACCCGCGCCGTGCTGTGTGCCATCCTCTCTGATGCTATTACCGCGTTTCTTTGGAAGCCGATCCGCCTGGGATTTGCTGAAACTTCAAGGAATTTACGCGCTAGCCGAGGAAAACGCTCGCTGACAAGGTTTAACAAGCAGGCAAAGCTGACACATTTCATCCGCGGGTGCCTCGTGCAGCTGCTGCTGCAGGAGGAAACGGGGCCGTTTTGAGGTCTTTGTAATAATTCTGAAACGAGCAGGGAGCCCTCAAAATAGGGCAGCGTTTACAGGAGGCGAGGTGGCGCTGACAGGCGGTGGAATTCGAGTGGAATTCTCTCCCTTTGAAATTTTTTCGTTTTTCTCTCTGTGTGTGTGTGTGTGTGTGTGTCCTGCTGCTAATCAAGTTTAGGGTAATCAGGTAACGAAAGGCAGTTCCCAGGATTTTCGGGCACTTGGTGTGGATTTGCAGGGCTCCCCGCCGTGCTGAGCTGATGGTGCAGCCACTCATGCCAGGTGCAATAAATTCCTGCCACAGCCCTGATCCTGCAGATCCCAGCCCCTTGGCTGTGGGGTGGGAGATCTGCCCCAGGCTGGGCTGCACCGGCAAACCCCATGGATGAGCCAATTCAGAGTGTTCTACGCTCAGTGGGAATCATGGAATGGGTTGGGTTGGGTTGGAAAGGACCTTAAATCCCATCCAGTTCCACCCCCGGGGCAGGGACACCTTCCACCAGCCCAGGTTGCTCCAAGCCCCATCCAGCCTGGTCTTGGACACTTCCAGGAATCCAGGGGCAGCCACAGCTTCTCTGGGCACCCTGTGCCAGGGCCTCACCACCTCCCAGGGAACAATTCCTGCCCAGTCTCCCATCCATCCCTGCCCTTGTGCTGTCTTTACATTTCCTGATGAAAAGCCCCTCTGGGGCTTCCCTGTAGGTCCCCTTCAATTGTTGGATCATTATGCCAGGGATTAAATAACAAAAACCACCCAAGCCTCTCCGAGGTTTCCCCTTTCTCCATCCTGCAGCTGGTGACCTGGGAAAAGATGAATCTCCACTCACACAGGGGGACAAATGAGCCCAGAATTAGGGCTCAGAATTAGGGTTTCCTCAACCCCACTGTTTTACCACAATTCCATGTCTCCTCTGCAGCCAAAATAAGCTCCTTCCCTGATTTCCAAGCTGATGCCATTCCTGCCCCATCCTGCTGAAGCAGAGGAGGAAACTGAAGGCAGCTGAGGCTGCTACAGCTGCCCATGGCCTGTGTCAGAGCTGGTGCAGCATCCCAGGGATCCATCCCAGACACAGAGCAGGGATCTACCCAGCCTGGGCAACATTTGGATGAAGGGCATGGGAGAGCAAACCCAGCAAAATGCTGTGCAGTTTTCATCCCACTGACTTTGGGGAGGCATCCTTTTACTGAGGGTGACCCCAGTTTGGAGCATATGATCTGATTTTGGGTGGAAAATACTTGCCAGGGAAAGGGGAGAGCCCCAGCAGAGCTGCCTGGGAAATGGATGGAGAGTTTTTCTTCCCTCAGGGATGCCAGAAGTGATGTGTGGGCTTTGGGGAGCTCCTTTTGTCAGCTTCTTGGCATTTTTATGGAGGGTTTCATCAAAGCTGAGCAGCCAAAAGAGGGGATTTTTTTTTTTTTGTTGGTGGTTTGTTTTTGGTTTGTGACATTAAAAAATCTGCAACATTGGCAGGCTTTTACATAAGGAAAATATAAGAGGAAGATGGATGTTTCCAGCATTTTTCTTTTCTGATTTCAAAGGAAATCAATCAAATCTCGCTTCAGACAAGATTAGTTCTACCAGCTTCAATCGAGAGGCTTTTAGGAAGCCCTCAGCATTAATAATCAATAACAGCAGCCTACATTTTAATAGTCCTCATCATCCTGGGCAAACCAAGTAGCTTTTCCATCTAAGCTAAGCAAAATATTGAGGTCTCCTCCTTGGCAGGAGCAGGCCTGACAGTGCTGACCAAGTTGGATTCAGGACAAAACCGGAGGAAATATTTCTATTTCCGAGAAACACCAGGGCTTTTCATCTTCTTCCTCACAGGGAAGGAGGAAGAGCTGGTCCCCAGCAGTGGAGGAGGTTTGGGTTGATGCCTCGCTGAGATAACAATTTAATCTCTTTTGAAGCAGGTTTTTCAGGGATTCTGCAAGCTCAGCTCTCCTTGTGCTTTTGCTTTTTGGTTATATTAGCGTAGAAATAGAGAATTGTGCTTTTGGAGATGTTTCCATCAAGAGTCAAACCAAAAATCCTGCCCATCCCAGGCTCAGGGGGGAAGTGGAGATCCAGGCATGATCCAGGCATGATCCTGGATCCTCAGTCCACCTCCACGCACTGCCTGAGCATGCTGGGTGGATGTGGAGCAGTGATGCTGCACAGGATGCTTGAGACACTGCCCTGGGCTGCTTCACACAACTCCCAGCCCATTCCTGGGGACCCTTGAGGGGGAAAAGCAGCAGGACAGTGCCCCAGTCACCTCCTCCTCCAATATGCACCAGAGGACATCCCAATAATTCCCATTCCCTCCTCAAGCCCCAGCACAGACTGACCCTACAAGCCCCCTCCACTTGCAGCTTGTCCTTCCTCCCACCCAGAGCCGGCTGGGCACAGCTGGGGGGATTGTCCAGTCCCTTCCCTCTGCTCAATCCTTGCTGATTTTCTCCTTTCCATGCTGGAAATACATTCCAGGCAACTGCCCTGCAACCACTCAACTTCCCCATCAGGCCTGTGGCGTGGTGAGGATGAAGTTCTGGGAGCAAACTGATCACAGGGCCAACACACGGGGGACAAGCCCATGCTAGAAACTTCAGGCTCTTTGACAACCTCTTGGGACACAGCTTTTCCCTCCCTAATTCCCAGGAAAGACAAAGTGACATCAAACTCAGGATGTGCCTGCACGGTGTCCTTGGATATGGATCTGCTCCCCAGAGTGTGCCACTGGACGGGAGGGACACGATGGAGGAGTGGAATCCATGGCAAGGATTTTTGGGGAAAGATCTCTCCTATTTGTGTGTGTGTGTTTGGAAAAGTCTTGCTCCAAGGGGTGGGATGGGGTGGGATTGGTTGTTTGGGAAAGGAGGGGAAGGGAATGGGAAGAGAAGGGGAAGAGGAAAAAGGGGAAAGGGAAGAAGGAGGAAAGAAAAAGGGAAGGAAAAAGAAAGGGAAAAGGATTGCGTGTATCGGGTTTTTGGGGACTTGGGATGGGTGGGGACAGTTGTTGACATGCTTGGCCAAGGAGAAATGAAAGGGGAAAGGGAAAAAGAGAAAAGGGAAAAAGAGAAAGGGGAAAAAGGAAAAAGGAAAAATGGAAAAAGGGGAAAAGAAAAAGGTAAGGGAAGATAAGGCAAAAGGAAAAGAAAGGAGAAGGAAAAGGAGAAGGGAAAGGAAAAGGAAATTTTCAAGCAAAGCCAGTCTGGTTAGTGTGTAGCCACTTCCCTGCTCCTCATCTACCGGGAGAAAGCACTGACACATTTCATTCCTGCATTTCATCCCTTCCCTCTCACAGAGTCGGGCTCCTGCCAGCTCTGAGCACACCTGCTTTTTTTTTTTTTTTTTTTTTTTTTTTCCAACAGGAAAATTATTAAAATAAAGCAAGTTCAGCAGAAGAGCTGAACCTTGCCTGTGGCCTGGCAGGGGTTTTTCTCTCTACCAGCAGCTCTGAGCTGCCCAGGGCTGTGGATCTGCAGCTCCCAGGGGAGCAGTGGCTGGGGGGGATGAAGCTTTGGAGCAGGACTCACTGCTGGCTTGCCCCGGGGGGTGATGTCAAGCAGCAGCAGGATTTTCTCTGTCCTTTCTGCTTTGTCACCCGCTGTCACACCTGCAGAGGTGACACCGGGGAGGTGGCACAGCCGAAAGGGCACATCTCAGATGAGGAATGTGTCCCTTCCCTGAGCTGCTGCTCCCAAAGCAGCCCAGCCCAGCAGTGCCAGCTCAGCCCAAAGCGACCCCCCAGAAGGCAGCACACGTCAGCCCCGGCCACCGGCTCGTCAGCGCGATGGCCCCGATGACGCAGCTGCTAAAATTAGAGCCACCAAGGTGCTGACTTGTCCAAGCCTGGCCACTCTGCCAGGCAGCCTTAGCCTTTCCCTCCCAGCTGCAGGTGTGGGAGGTGAAGCCAGCAAATCCTCACAAAGGCGCTCACTGAGCTAAACCAGGGGGGTTGGGATCTCGGGACGGGGTGTGGGGAGCTGCGGACATCCTTAGCCAAGGCATGAGTCCAGGGAGCAGCAGAGAATCCCACAGGACTGGCTCCAGAAGCCCTGGAACCTGGATTTCCAAAGTGCATCTGGGTTTGGTTTTGTTTTTTTATTTTTTATTTCTTGAATGGTTTCATGGCCCAGGCACCTTCCATGGAGAAGGTCAGGTGCTGCTCCTCAGGAACAATGTGAAGCAGCTGCCAAAAGGGGGAAGACTAAGGAAGTAACTTAGGGAAGTAACTTGAGAAAACACCCCGAGCCCAGCTCTTCCAAAGGGAACGAGGCACCGAATTCCCACAGAAAACCCTCATCACCTGGAAAAAACACCTCCAGGAGCACTGATCCAACCAGGAACACGATTCTAGTGGCCCTCCAAGTCCCAAAACACCCCGAATATCAGAGCCCACCTGAGCGCAGGGCAGCAGCCCGGCCCTGCCTTACCTGTCCACGCTGATGATGCACAAGGTCATGATGGAGGCGGTGCAGCACATCACGTCCATGGCGATGAACACGTTGCAGAACACCTTCCCAAAGAGCCACTCGCCCCCCACCAGGTCCGTGATGGTGACAAAGGGCATGACGGCGAAGGCCACCGACAGGTCAGCGGCGGCCAGGGACACCACCAGGTAGTTGGAGGGCTGCCGGAGCTTCTTGACGATGCACACGGAGATGATGACCAGCCCGTTGCCGGCGATGGTCGTGAGGATGATGATGGAGAGCACGGCCCCGATGACGACCTTCTCGGTGTCCCCATAGAGCAGGATCTCCTCGCCGCAGTCGGTGGCGTTGGTCAGGTTGGAGGGTGGCAGCTCGGGCTCGGCTGGGGCGGGGGGTTCCTCAGTCATGGATGGATTCGGGAGCGGTTCCCGAGCCGGCCGCTGCTGCTCTGCGCTCTCCACCAAGAGAAGGTGCTGCTCCAGAAACCTCCCGGGGCTGGCCCTCAGCAGCATGCTCCGAGCTCGCCACGAGCGCTCCCCCAGCAGTGACACCTCCAGTGACAAACCAGAACATCAATCAGGGCGAAGAAAATCGAATATCCCCTCATCCTCTCGCCCACCCTCACCACCCCCCTCCACCCCTCTCAGCTCTTGCCTCCCCAAAGCTGCGGCTGCATCTCACGTGCTCGGCAGGAAGCCGCTTCCCAAGTCTCCTTAAGGACACGCGTTTTGCCGGGGGATGCTTGGAGGAAGCCGCTCTCCACTTGGGAAGGAGCACGGGCTGCCTGCAACACCCCCCTGGTCATCCATGTGCTTCTCCGGGAGAGAGAACGGATTGTGGATCGTGTTTCCCTGCCGAGCTGTGCCTGCTGCCGTTGCACTTCTCCTCTGCATCCATACATTTAATCCCTTGCAGAGCCTCCTCTGTGGATGCGACAACACGAGCCACAGCACCAGTGTGGGCACAGCCCCCGCCGCCCGCATCCCCTGCCCGTGGCACACGCAAACTTCAAAGCCGGGACCGCAAATCCCCGCTCCTGACACGCAGTGGCCACACACGGGCTGTCAGTAGCCACGGGGTGGCAGCGGGAGCGGATCCATGGCATGCAGCACCCCAGGGCACCACGCACAGCCCAGGCATCCCAGCTCGTTCCCGGAGCCTGAGCATCGCCGCCGCGCACAGCAGAGAGGCTCGGAGAGCCGCGGCCGCGCTCCCACGCCCGGGATTCCACCCCTGCAAGTATTTCCCGGCCATCCATAAGGAAACTTCAGGGCAGGGCTCACCCCTGGATGCCCCGAGCGTCATGCTCAAACCCGCATCCTCTTTTTTTTTTTGTTGTTGTTTTTTTTTTTTTTTTCTTCTTCAAACCCCATTTTCCCCTTGAAGTTTTGTTTCAATCCAAGCCGGATTGCGGCCCCTTCCTCCCCTTTGCAGCATCCCCCGGCTGCGGCGGTGCGGGGGTCCCGGAGTTACCTGTGCCGAGGGGGTGAGACATCCTCCAGGCGAGCCCCTGCGAGCTCCGGGCAGGCGAGGAAGCAAAGAGCCACCCCCGGAGCATCCTTCTCCCCTCCCCGCCTCGCCGGTCCCTCCTACCGCCCTCCCCTCGCCTCTGCCGGGCAGGGACCCAGATGGTCCCTGGCTGCCTGGGAGCCCCAGGGAGGAGCAAAGAGCGGGGCGGGGGGGGGTCCAGGCTGGATCCTGCAGCGATGGGAGGGAGCGGGGAGCGTGTGAGGATCTGGAGGGAAAGGCTGGAAGTTGAGGAGATGCCTCGGAGCGCTGAGAGGCAGGAGAAGCAGCCTGGAACCCAGCAAGGAGGGCAGGCACAGGGAAAGGCGCCCTTCCCCATGAATTTTTTTCTTTTTAATGATTATTTTACAGGAGAGGGTTTCTTCCCTCGTTCCATGCATTTTTCCAGCCCTCCTGGCACGTAGAGGGTCCCGTGTTCCTTCAGCTCCGCGCTGAGGAGCAGCAAGGAGCCAGGGAGAGGCAGATCCCTAAAGATGAGCCTTTCCTAATCCTAGGAAAACCGAAACAGAGACTATTAAAAAAAACCCCAAAAAACCGTGAAAGAACGTGGAGAGATCCACTTCCCTCCCCACCAAATGTTCCATGGGGACTTTGGAGCTGGGATCACTCTGATATTTCAACCCAGGGCATCAGACCTCAGTCACAGTTTGCTCCTCCTGGGGTGGAAGATGCGGGGCAGAGCCATCTCCTACACTGGCTGTTCCCAGGGCTCATTCCCTCGGGAATTCAGCCTCTCTGCTGCCTTCCCGGGGGGATGGACATCCTGCATCCCTCGGGATGTGGCGGTTCGGAGGGGAGAGGTGCGGGGCTGTGGCTGTGGAGCTGTCCGCAGGCGATTCCCGACGCTCTGCCCCGAGCTCAGCGCTCCGGGAGCGAGGTGGGAAACTCATCCCAGGACTGAGCGGGGCACCCAGGGGACAGCCTGGAGGGCTGAGTCTGGGAAAAACACCTTTAAATCTCAGTGATGCCAAGCACTGCATTACCTCCGGGCAGAGCCGACATCGATCCCCAGGGATTTTGGTGGAAAAAAAAAAAGAAAGAAAAAAAAAGGAAAAAAAAGGTGCATCTGCAAGGAAAGCGCCAGTGAGCTAAACCAGGGCTGTTAAAGCTGTGCTTAACGCTGGGGTTCCTCCTTTGCTGCTCGAGCATCACAGCGTGTGTGGGAGGCTGGTGAAAATAGCTTCCTCGCCAGGCCAGGACGTGCTGGAGGAGCTCCGGGAATTTTTTTTTTTCCTTTTTTTTTTTTTTTTTTTTTCCCATGACAGGTGTTTTTTTTTTTTTTTTTTCCCTGCCCCTCCAGAGCAGTGACGAGCCAGGGTGGGATGGGGCTGATGCACAAACCCTGCACGGCCTGGGGAGGGGGAGCTCACTGAGATTTACCAAATACACCCGGAATTTCCAAGGAGGAACAGGGGGCTCTGCAGAACTCCCTGCAGCAGGAATCGCAGAATTCTGCAGTCTCCAAAGCCAGACAAATTCAGCCAAGGAGAAAAACACCCCCTAAGGACCGGCTCAGGCAGTCTGGGGCCAGATGCCTGGAGGATTTCTGTGCCCGAGCCACAGATCGGCTCCCACCCCTGGGAGAGGGGTTAGAGGAAGGATACGGGGTAGGGGACAGCCTGGAGGGTTTTTCCAGCCTGGAGGGTTTTTTCCAGCTTCCCTGGGGGCTGCTTTTGGGAGAACACCACGGCAAGGAGCTCCTGTGCCCCAAGGAGAGACAGGGAAGGATTTTTTTATCTCGAGGCATCGTTGGGAAGCAGCTGGTTCATGCCCAGAGGTCGAGTTCATGCCCTGGCGGAGAGGAAGGAAGGAGAAAATGTGATTTTAGAGGTGAGGAGCTTCCTGGGCCCTTTGCTCTGGCTTTCCAGGACTTTTGGCAGAGACTCAAAATCCTGCAAGAGCTCCAGGGAGCAGAATTGACCCCACTCTGTCTCATCCCAGCCCCGTTTCTGCAGGATGCAACCTGCAGCTTTTCCCTTTCAGACCTCCTGCAGGTCTGGAAACCCCAGAGGGGAGTTTCCCCCATTTTTTTTTTTTTTTCCCCAGGGAAATGAGCTGCTCTCATAACTCGGGGAGCAAAAAACAGGGGCAGAAACTCATTCCCAGCTCATGGGACACTCACCAAGCAGCCAGAGGGCACATTCTTTGCTTGGGTTGGTTTTGGGGAGGACGGGAGGGAAAATGCCAATTTTCATGTGAAGAAATAATTAAAATAATTATTATTCTTCTGGCTAAAACCCTCGGTGCAGCATTTCTCCAGCCCCAGGCCACGGTGACCTTGCTGAGACACTGCTTCTGGGGCGAGCTGGGAAGCACTAATTGCATTTAATGGCAATTAAGGGGAGGAAATGGCCAGCGTGCCTCAGCTCAGCACTCACTGGAGCTTTCTGCCTTTGGCTGAGAGGACAGCACAGGTTTGGAGGAGCAGGGATGTTGCTGGAGCGAGGTGGGATGAACCCCAAGGAAGATTATCCGTGCCAAACAAAGCCGGGAAGCAGAAATCACAAAATAAAAAGTTCCCTGCACCTGCAGCAGGGGAGGGGAGGGGCGACCAAAATCCTCCCAGCACTTCAGGAAGGCAGTGCCCAGATCTATTATTCCATTTTCATGTACAAATGGCTATTTTATTAACAATTAATTGCTACTATTGCACCCTATTAAGTCTAATGGCGAGGTAATAGGCGCAGGTATTTATATGCAAATTTGGAGAAACCTCATTAACTCCGAGGTCCTGAACCTGCGGGTGTTTCCAGGACCAGCACCTTCCCTGCAGCACAGATGTTAACATTTATCCCGGATGGATAAAATGAATCCCTCGGCACTCTCAGCTTTTAAGGAGCACCTCGAAGGGTGGATTTTACCTGCAGGGAAATTCGGGATGAGCCGGTCTGGGGTACCCAAACCTTCTCTGTAGGTGCCACGGTGCTGCTCCCGTGCCTGTGATCAGGAATAATAAAATCTGAGGTGTTTTAGTGACCCAAATCCCATCCCCTTCTCTCCGTGGGCATCTCCTGCTTTCCCTCGGAGGCTCTCCCAAAAACAGCCCTGATGAGCATCAAGGAACATCTCCCCAGAATCACCCAGCAAACAAAAATAAAGTGGGGGGAACGTGGTACCCAAGAGAGGGCTGGATGTCCCAGAAATGAATTCCTTGCCGTGGGGTCCAATCCCACCCCCTTGGGATGTAATTTAACCATTTACCTATGATTTAAAACTCTGAGAGAGGATTTTAGTGTGGTTTTTTCTTATTGGTCTTGCCTAAAATCGAAAAAAAAAATTAATAAAACGAAACTTTTCGGTTGTTTTTAAAGGCTCCCAATGCATTTTGCTGTTGGAGCAGGTGAGGAATAATTGAAAATGTCACGGGAAAACGCCATCCAAAGGAGACATCCCAATAATTCATCTCCAGAAGGCGGATTTGCTGGAGAGAAGTGCTTTAATCCTGATCCGTGCAGCCACACTCCCTCTGCTGGAGTCTGCACAGACAACAGGCAGCTTTTAGTCGCCCAGATTTACAAATTTTTGTTACCTGGGAGGGCTCTCGGGGGTTTCTCCTTTCTCCATCAGGGCAGGATGTGCCCACAGCCTCCTCCCGGTGTCCTGCACAGCTGGGACTGCCCTGGCGAGATGGGGATGAGCTGGGGGGAACATTCGGGGATGAGGAGGTGGAAGAGAAGCCCCTGACAGCAAATTTTTGGCTGCAGCCCCTCCTGTCCACACTGAAGCTGCCCATGGTGGGTGCCAAAGGGATTTCCAGGAGGGCTGATGAAGTTAGGCAAAAACACCAAAAGCCTGAAATAGGAAAGAATGGGAAAAACAAATTATTTAGGTGAAGTCTCCAACACAAACCCCTCAGCCCTGCAGCTCTGGCTCAAGGCTCACCCATTTGCCAGATTTTTATTGGTGATTTTATTTGTTATCCTTAGTGCTGATGGTTTATTCCAAGTGATGGAAGTGCAGCTTTTCCTCCTGCTGCTCTCCCACCCACCTTTTCCAAAGGTTTGGGAAGAGTCTGGTTTTAGGTATGTGCAGTAAGATACCAGATTCATTTTGAGGGCTCAGATGGACAGAGCTCCCCTTTGGTGCCTGGGGGGAAACCTGGAGAAAAGGAGGCTCAGGGGGGACCTTGTGACTCTGCACAGCTCCTGACAGGAGGGGACAGCCGGGGGGGTCGGGCTGTGCTCCAGGGAACAGGGACAGGAGGAGAGGGAACGGCCTCAGGCTGGGCCAGGGGAGCTTTAGATTGGATATTGGGAAAATTTCTTCATGGAAAGGGTGTCCAGCCCTGGCACAGCTGCCCAGGGCAGTGGTGGAGTCCCCATCCCCGGGGAGATGTAAAAGCCATGTGGATGTGGCACTTGGGGACATGGTCAGTGGTGGCCTTGGCAGTACTGGGGGAGCTGGATGATCTTAGGGAGCTTTTCCACCCAAAATAATTCTGTGATCCTGTGACGCCTCTGGACCCTCCCCAGCAGGGACGCAGAGCAAACACTCCTGGCCAAACCCTTCCTAAAGCAGAGCAGGACAGGTCCCTGGGGAGCAGCAGGAGGAGGGAACATCACTGCCAACCTCGAGGTGGGAGAGGGAGCTGTGCCTGCAGGGAGGGACCTGGCAGGGAGGGCTCTGTCCCCCTTGGAGCAAACCACTCCATGAAAACCTTTTCTGCCAATTTTTTTTTTTTTTTTTTTTTTTCTGCCTGGCTTTGGGCAGAAGTTTTTGCTTGAAGGCAACGCCCTGGAAGTGTCCAAGGCCAGGTTGGACAGGGCATGGAGCAACCTGGGCTAGTGGAAGGTGTCCCTGCCCGTGGGATGAGAGGAGATTTAAAGTCCTTCCAACCAGAACCATTCCATGATTTCTGCTTTCCACACAGGATTGTTGAGCTTGAGTCAAGCCCTGCACCCACCAACTTCCCATTCTGAGCCAGGGGCTCTCCGTGCTCGGTGCCCGGGTGGTGGACGGGGTTGGGCTGAGGCTCTCCGGAGGTCGGAGCAGATTTTGGAGTTTTGGGAGTGAACCCCGTGCCGGTGTTCTCCTCCCTGTCCCTGTTCTCCTCTCTGTCCCCTAGATGGCACCGGCTCTCAGCACATCAAACTCCCGATGAAAACCAGCAGGTTTTGGTGCCTGAGAAGGGTCAGGGCCAGAAACAAACACAAAATCCACCCCGAACATATAAAAGGGGGAAAAAAGGCTACAATTAATTGCTTTTTTTGGCTCGTACACTGAAAAATTCACATTTCTGACCCTTGGCTGGCTGCAGCGTTTCTGCTGCTTTCTCTTCTGGTCCATCTCTGGGTTCTGCATCCCCCCAAAAATTCAGGGGACAGGGAATAAGTGGTTCCTTCTCCCCAGCTTTGCTGCAGTGGATATCTGGGGGCTGTGGCAGCCCCTGTCACACCTGGGTCACTCCAGGAAGATATTTCAGTTCTTTATAGGGCTGGGAAGCGCAGGGAGGAATATTCCAACTCCATTTTTGGTTTAAACCAAAGCAGGAGATTGAGGAGGGAAAATTACTGACAAAATCATCAGTTTGAAGACGCGGCCACCCTAAATAATCCCTTTTTCCATGCCCTCCATGGCACAGGGTAGACCCACCCATCACATCCCTGGGGCCTGGCTCTTCCTTGGACACTTCATCCATGAAATTTTTGGCCATCTCCCATTTGAAGCCTCCTGCAAAGCTCCTGGCAGAGCACCACGCGTGTCCTGGTGGGGAAAGGAGGACAAGGTGAGGGGAACACCTTGTCCCCACCTGACCCCTGACCCTTCCAGCTCTGCACCAAATGCCACCAACATTTAAACCATAAAATCTGCTCTGAACAGGGGCACGTGGCACCTTGCACAGGCTCATCCAAAAGAAATCCACGCAGCGACATCCAGAAGGTGCCAAACTGCTGCCCTGATTTTTAAAAGCGTTAAGTTTTCTTTTATAGTTGCTTTGAAAGTTTTAAAAGTTCTCATAAAACTTCTTTAACCTTCTAATAATGTTTACATATTTCTGCTGGAGTTCTCACGCACTGTTCATGTAAATAATGATTGTTTTACATTCTTCTTTGCGAGAGGAGAGAATTAATAAACTGCTAGCTTAACCAGTGTGGTTGGAGAGGTGGTAATTCCATCCTCCAATCCATGGTCACCTTTAGAATTCTATAAATACCAGATGTTCAAATAAAACTTGCTCTTTTCCTCTTTTAAACTCATCAAACTCCTGTGTACTCATTTCGTGTCCAACAGTGACACCAAACACGTCCCTCCTGCTGCTCAGCATCCACCCCCAGGGATCTGCAGGAGCCCCACACCTCCCAGAGGGCTCTGTTTGAGCACAGCCACTTCCCACCCGTTTTTCTGTCCTGTTCTGGGGCTTTCCAGCCTGTGCAGGAGGGAGCAGCCCTGGGTTGGGGCAGGTCCAGTGCTCTGCTCTTGGCACATCCCAACAGTCCCCGTGGCAGAGCAGGGAGCATCTCCCATCCCAAAAATCAGAGGGAACCCACACAAATTAACAGCACCCAAACTGCTCCCCCTTTTCCCGGGGTTCTGTCCATTTATGAATTGGGATTTTGTTTTTTTTTTTAATATATAGATTTATATGAGGGTCACCAGCATTGCTTTAGGGCAGCTCATGCTGATGCAGGTCAGAGCTGGAGGAGGAATCCCACAGAACCTGGGGAGATGCAGTGGCTGGAGACCAGGGACAATAAAAAATAAAAATAATAAAAAAACAAACAAACAAAAACCAAAAAAAAAAAAAAAACAAAACAAAAAACAAAACAAAAAACAAAACAAAACAAAACAAAAAAAAAAAAACAACAAAAAAAAACCCCCAAAAAAAACCACAAAAAAAAAACCCAAACAAAACAAAACAAAAAAACCCAACAACTTATAAATAATACAATAACATCAATATTGATATAATATCAATATACAGGGATTGATAAATATTATAGCAATATATCAATATTGATATAATAATATCAAAAAAGAAATGTTGCAATTTTTATACTGGCAGGCTCTGGATTGTCCCAGATCCTGCTCTGAGACCCACACAGCCATCCCCAGCCTCACCTCAATCTCGTGTCCTCGTGAGCTCCTCCAGGATCCTTGAGTCACAGGAGGCTGGAGGGCAACTGGATGCTGGATTCTGTGGCAGGGTAACAAATTCACTCCTTGGAGAATTCCCAGGCTCCCCAGTGACAACACTCACCAGGATTTGGGCTCATCTCTGGTTTGGGAGATGCCAAGGAAGTCAGAGCCAGCTCCAGATGCTGCCAGTGCACCAAATCAGGTAAAAGGGGCAGTTATTCTCCATTAAATGATGAAATAATCCAATTTTTGGCTCCCCAGACTCTCACGTGTCAGACACGTGCTCTTACAGTCACAGCTGAGATGCTCAAATTCTCCAAGTGCTGGGGATTACACAAATATCCCCAGTCCCCAGAGAAACACCCTCAGCACTGGGAGAGAAACCCCAGGAACTTCAGATTAAAGAAAAACAGGGATGGGGCAAAAAGTAGAAATATATAAACAACACATTTCTTTTTTTATTTCCATTTTAAATACAGAGCTTCCTTATACAACCAAGGAATTCCCTCTCCCTCCCTCCCCCTCCAAGCAACTCTTATCGAAAGAAATCCTTCACTGGAAAATCAACACCAGATCAGGGACGTGCTCTGGGAGAGCCTCTTTAGCAAGTGCAATATCCATGGGCCAGAAATCCCTGTTCAAATCCTTTCTCAGCATCCTGGGGAAAACCTCCTGGTCTCCCAGTGGAGAAGGATTTACACATCATGGGGGGGGGGGGAAATAAACCCAGCACTGCCACACATCGCTGGAAATCCAGCCTGTGCTGCAGGGAAAGGGGATGCAGGGCTGGAGATGAGCTGGGTCTGCCCCTGGGAGGTTTCTCCTCTCAAGCAGGGCTTATCCTGCACTGACACTCCCTCCAGGGAAAGCAGGAGGGGGAATGAGGGAGCATTTAGGATATTTGTGGGTTTAGGATACGCTTTTCTCAGGTGGGATCACGGGGAAGGGGTTGGCTTGCATTAATTTGAGGGTGTGCTTTGGATAAAGTTTGGGGTTTTTTTAGCAGCTGAACTGTTGCAGTTTTTAGGAAGAGAATTTCTGTTTTCTGAGGTAACACCTCATGGAATCTCCTGACGTGGAAGGGACCCACAAGGATCACTGAGTCCAATCTTTCCTTTGTGGGGACAAGGTACAAACTCACACCGACAAAGAGGACAGGGAAAGGAGGGGATAAACACCTCCAGAAACAGCAGAGCCCTCAGTCACTGATTAAACCAGTGTGACACCACAGGCTAAACCCTCCCAGGGTCAATCAGCAGCTCCTCACTCCCCAGTGGCTGCTGTGCTCTGCAGCTGGATCATTCCTTCTCCCATGGGAACGGATCCACTTGGACCTGCTGGGCACCTCAGAGCTCCAAAGGGACACATCCAACACCTCCCAGGGGCTGCAGCTTCCACACCTGGCCACTCAATGCCAGGATTGTAATCACTTTTTAATATCAGAAGTGGTGGAGGTGGGAGGGAGCTGCCAGCACCTGGGCAGGCAAGGGGAGCTCTGCAGTGAAGGGCCTGGAGGGACAGGACACAGGGAATGGCTCCCACTGCCTGAGGGCAGGGGTGGATGGGAGATTGGGAAGGAATTGTTCCCTGGGAGGGTGGGGAGGGGCTGGGATGGAATTCCCAGAGAAGCTGTGGCTGCCCCTGGATCCCTGGAAGTGTCCAAGGCCAGGCTGGACAGGGCTTGGAGCACCCTGGGACAGTGCAAGTGTCCCTGCCCATGGCAGGGGGGTGGAATGAGCTTTAGGGTCCCTTCCAACCCAAACCATTCTGTGATTCCATGAAGATGTGATTCCCATGAAACCCTGCTCCAGCAGGCCAGCACTCCCTGGAGGTGCTGTTTGAAATCAGTGGCACTGGTCCCAGCTTTGAGCAATGTGATGCTTTGAACCCCAGCGAGCTGCCAGCAGAGCTCCCAGGGGAAGCAGCTCCAGACAGGAGGGGACACGGCCTGAGCTCTGTCACCCCCATCAAGGAGCTCACCCCCAGCTCTGGGGATGCTCAGGGCACCCAGGGCTGCACCTTCTGCTCCAGCCACCTCTGCAGAACCACCCAGGCCATCCAGTCATGGAAAACCTCCCTAAAACAAGAGTTCCAGGACACCAACTCTTGCTGCTGGGCAGATGAGAACTTCTCCCAGCCCTCCCAAAATCAGCACTGAAATCAGTCCCCCCACGTGCTGAATTTGATAAGGAGGATTTCCTGCAGGCCCCTGATCACATCACAAACACCTCACTGCTGCAGAGCTCCTGGTTCTCCCCCCGTGCTCAGAAGTGCCAGCAGCACTCAGATCAGGAGGGAGAGACGTCATTTTCAAGCTGTTTTCCCCAACTTCTTTGCATTTTGCTCCCCTTCTGTGGCTGAGTGACCCTTCTGTGTGCCCCTTCTGGGGCACTGCTCCTGCAGCAGCAGGAATTTGTCTCGTGGATGAAGAGCAGAGTCTCCAAGTGAGCAGCTCTTTGCAGGAGAGGCAGATGGGGAGCAGAAGGCAGCAGCTCCCCCAGGACAGGCTCTTCAATATTTAATGTGACATCAGAGCAGAGCCAAGCGAGCCCAGCTCATGCAGCGTTTTGTACAAGGCAAAGAAAGACACAGCCAGGGAAGTGTGAAAGGAAAACACCCAAAAGCCAAAGAGGAAAGTGCTAATTTGTGATTCTAAAGCTTGTACTGCAACAACTCCCTCCCCTCTGCTCTGCCCACAACGTTGATGGTTTGCTCTTTGCAAGCAGTGCTGCAGCCACCAGTGGAATGGCCAGGGTTCAGTCCATCAATGCCTTAATTAGACAGGAAAACAGTTAGAGAAGATTATTCTCTTCTAATATTCACAGGCTTCAATACAGAAAACAACCCAGCCCCACCCCATTATGTCTACTGAGGTTGTTTTGGAAGCTTGGCAGATGAAAGGAGGACATCCCAACTGGAATAGGGGCCATAAAGGAGATTTCTGATGAGATGGGGAGGTGCAACTGCTGGACAGTTATGAATCCTCATCATTGCTTATCTGGCAAAGGAGCCCCAAGGAGCAGCCACTGCCAGACACAGGCTCAGGTTCTCCAGGAAAAATTCCCACTCAGCATTTCCCCAGTGGAAATTCCAGAGCCAGCTTCTAGAATGGGCTGGGGAAGCAGAGAGCTGGGTCAGGAGATGACAGCAAACAGCTTGCACTGAGTTTTGGGGAAACAGACACAACAGGGGTGCTTGAGCCACCCCCAGCTCTGCCCATCAACATTCTAGGCAGGTAAAAACCCTGCAAAGGGCAGATTCAGAATGCAACAAACAATAGGAAAAGGTTGGAAAGGAGTAACATGAATGTGTGACAATGATGGTGCAGATGCCTGGTGGGACACACTGGAAAACAGGAGCTGCTTTTGGTGATGTGACATCTCAGGTCCCTTCCTTATTGCTGAGAACTCCACAAAACCCTCCCAAACCAAGCCCTTCCCTCCCACCTCTGAACATTCTCCAGCTCTATCCAACTTTGGGGGAACTTCCTGCTCCTCCCAGGAGTGTCCAGAGAGCAGAGTGCAGCAGCAGCTCCTAAAGCAGCCAAATCTCATGAGCAGAAGTTTGTGAAGTCTCAGTCTCTGAGTGCAGCTGGGGATGTGGAATTTTGGGGAAGAACCTACAACTGTACATAAGTGTGGCCATCCACCCTGTTTCTTTCCAGAGCATCCCAGTTCCCTGGATCATCAGGAAGCTCGTGTTGTGTCCCACAGTGCTGGGGCTCACCTTGGACCACTTCAGCAGCAGCAGCTCTGAGCCAAACCAGCTGAATCCCTTTACCCCATCTCCATCCTTCCACAGCACATCCAAGTGGAGCTTGAATTTATTAAATAACTTCAAATGTTGGTGCCAGGGAGTTTGGGGCTGTTGCAGTGCAGTTGTCAGCCGTGCTTCCTAAGCAATCCCAAAAGTGCTGCACTGCTGGTTCAGCAAGTTCCACCTTTTCACCTACTTCCCTTCATTTACATGGACAAACACATCAAATCCCACACACAGCACGTCAAGGACGTCTTCAAAAGCAACAAAATAAAGTCTCAGACCAACAAAACCAGTCAGGTACAAATCCAATTTTAATTGTCAAGCTCACTTCTAGCTCCTACATTCAACGCAAGGATCAAAAACTACAAGTTTGAGAGTAGAATTTTATTCTATCTCCAGTTTCTGATTGTTTTGGCAGCTATCAAATGCCAACTTCCAAAATCCACTCATTTCAGAAGCTTTTCCCTGCCTTGCAATGCCAGGTGAACCCCACGGACAGCTCTTGACACCTTTCGGACTCAGTTCTTTGGCAACAGTTATACAGAGCATTGTGCGTATATAAAGAGCTTATAATAAAACTTCTTTTACATTCTAATTGTCTTAAACCTTCACAGAAGTATTAAAGTGCTCAATCAACTATGAACAAACCCTCCTTCCCTAGTCAGCTACTTCCTGGAAACGCCTGCACTTAAGTCAGCAAAACCAGAAGCAAACAAGAAGAGAAAAGGCATGGAAAAATAAAATAAATCCTCTGCAGGATCATGAAAACCCCTTCTGAGACAAGAGGCCTCGAGTCTCACATCTCCCTTCCACCCAAATATTGAGACATAGGTCCAAATGTTCAACCAGTCCAAGCCAGCACAGCTTTTTTCCCCCCCTCAAGCTGTGCTTTCCCATCAGTTGATTCCTTGGCCCCTGACTTCTGTAAGAACAAAAACCCTGCAGAACAGAATCCTACTGATGCTACAAAGAAAATACAAACACCGAAGTCACACCAGTGAAGGAAAATAAAAGATACAAACAAGAGTTGTGGTGGTTATTTAACCCTCTCTGCTGCCTGGATTTTCAATTCTCTCTGCAGCATTTGACACTATCTGAAATTGATCTTTCAAAAAGGCTTCAAATGGGGACATTTTTGTCTCTTCTAAGTGGGGGATGGAGGGTGCATCTCAAAACTATTTCATCTGGTAAAACCTGCAGGCCAGTCCACTCCACTGTGGCTCTGTGCCTGAGGAAATCCCACCCAGAGCCTCAAAGAGGACCAAAGCCACATTCCCTTGGGCACATCCTGTCCTTCCTCCAGCCACAGCACCCAGAACATCACTAAAACCACCCCCCAAGGTGATTTCTTCCTGTGGAGACACCAGGAATTCACCCACAGGACACGTGTGTGTTACAGCTTTACTCAGCCAGAGGATGACACCTCTGATTGCAGCTTTGCTTAAATCTTTTGACATCCGTGGGAAAAACATGTTATTTCAGCCTCAGCAGCCCTCTGCACTCCCTGGCTTCCAGCAGGTCCTGAACTGCTGCCTGTCACCTGCCCTTTTGCTGTTGACTGAAGATCAGACAGAGTTCTGCCACCTCTGAAATCCTGTCTGCCCCTGTTCCTGCATGCAGCCCTTGCTACACAGCTCGGAGTGATCCTGGCACAGAAATGACTCAAAAGCCAGGGAATTTTGGGGAAAATGTTCAGAAACCACGTTTGGGTTTGTACCTGCTCTTGTCAGACATGGCAGGAGCTGCTCCTGCTGCCCCCGAGGCTGCTGAAAGGCAAATTCCCTGCCTTGATGCACTGGGGTGGCCACCCTGACCCTGAGACTTCTCACATCAGCTTGGTGCCGCATGAAGGTCATGTTTTTGCTATCTGTGACATTGTTTTGCTTGCTAAGCTGAGGGGTTTCCCCTACAATTCCCTCAGGGAAATAAAACCATGGATACAGGAACTCTCACTGCTCTCCTCCACCGAGTCTCAATACAAAGGGTTTCGTAAGAAAATGAAAAAATTAGTTCTGCACACGTGTTTGAGAGCCGTGGGCAGCTCCACAAAGATTAAATACCTTCTGATCTTCGGTGCAAATACACCAAATCTGCAGTGGCTTGAGCCTGGCTTAGCGTCAGCACAGGAGCTTTGCATCCAAAGCCTTCCTCCCTCATGGTTGGGTTGGTCTCCCTCACCATGCTGGGGTGGGAGGAAAAAACTCTGCATCATCTACTGGGCAAGCAACTGGTAAGAAACACTTCTCTGTGCTGATAAATTAATGTTTTACATTCCCCCTCTTCCCTCATTTCTACTCTTTTGAAAGTTCATCACCGAGGTCCACGATGTTCTGAACATTTTTAGCTGTGACCTGTGACGTGCCAAGCACTGAACTAAGGGGCAGCTTGTTTCACAGTACTCCAAATAAGAAAACTGACCATAGTACAAGCAAAATTAAATAAACTGAAATATAAAAGACAGCAGAAGTTAAGATTCATCCAGAAATATAATATAACATCGGGGGGGGGAGGGAACTGGAAATTAGCTACACAACAGAAACAATGAAATGACCAACAAGTACTGATTAGGTGAAAAGAGGAAAATTTTCATTGCATTCTGTACATCAAAATTAAATGAAAAATTCACATGTTGGAGCCTCGAGACAGAATGATGAAGGTCTCAAGCCACAGGAAGGAGAAAGCAAAGAAAACACCTTGAAGAAAGCAACACGTGAACAAAACCAGTAACTGAGCAGCTTCCAAAGGAATAAAAGTGACCATCTCTCAAATGAGAAAAAGCAGCACTGAAGCAGAGAACAAGTATATGGTCAGGACATGGTGGGTAACACTGACTGCACAAAACACTTGTGAATTTGGAAAGAACCAGGCCTATTTGTATATCTATGCAAAATATATACACAACTCCATATGTATATATGTACACATAGGCACTACTGTACATATGTATATGCAACCTCGACACAACTGCCCTCTGGGTGCAAGCAAAAAATGCTGCAGTTGTGCAAAACCTACAATTCTGTGTTTGATTACCCAGGAGAAATGGGAGAAAGATCCAAACTAATGCCCAAACAGCTCAAACCCAGCAGGGGTTTCATCCACAGGGCCATGAGAGCCCAGCCTCTGAATGTTCCCAGCTCATTTGCTGGGATTAAGAATTCATCCAAAACGGTGGTTTGAAGCAGTACACATGGCAACTGTTTCCAAACCCATTAATGTGAGAAAGCAGCCACCATCTCTCCTGACATCAGTGGCTCAGCACGAGGCCATCCCACCCAGAACACCAATTTGGGAATACTGGGTGCACAGGGAACTGGATTCAAAGGCCAGGCCAGGGCTGTCATTGTATAAAACAAGGGTCAGTTGCTGTTCTTAGTGTTGGGGAAGAAAAGGATGTGGTGCATTAAAAAAAAGCCACCCCCACCCTCAAACAAGGGAACACGGGACAACTCTGGATGCTCCAACCATGCAGCCAGGCTGATCTTTGGGGTTTGTGTGGTTGGGGATGTGGAAAAGTAGCATTTTTCCATAAAGCTCGTTCGCCTCGCAGCTCCAGAGAGCAGCGTCCTCTCAAGCCCAAGGCTCCCTTGGTCTGGCACAGGCCCCGTGGAGCTGTGACAGGAGTGCATTGCCAACGTCAGAGCACGGAGAAAGTGGTGGAAGAGAACCCCCCCAAGGGGGAGTCTCTGCTGCTCTGCAGGCCAGGGACGCTCAGTACTCTGCATCCATGGCATCCAGGTACTTGGCCTCGATGATCCTCGGCAGCAGGTTGTACCTAAGGCAGAGCAGAGAGCGGGGCTCAGTCCCGGGTTGTGCAGAGTTTTTCTCCCTGTCCCAAAGCTCCCGGGTGAGCCTGGCCGTGACGTTCACCCAGTGAGGGGGACACAACGTGGGCACAGCAAAACCCCACCACCCCCCCAAAAAAAAAAGAGCAAACACAGCGTTTATAGGAACTGCAGTGCCAGGCTCCCTCTGCAAGAGCCTCCTCCTTCCAGCTGGAAAGAGAACATCCTCATCCTCACAGGAGGAAGTCACTTTCCTAGAGCTCTGTCACCACCAAGTCCTCAGGGTGACAAAAATACAGAGGTGAAGAGCCATGACTCCAAACAAGACCACCCTAGCTTCTCCATATGGAGACAGGGATTCCCTGACTTTAAATTTTTTTTTCATTTGATTTTTTTTGCAAGAACATCCTCAAAAATTAATATATTTGGGTTAGAAAGGCACTGTGAAGTTGCTCTCGTAAATCTTGTAAATAAATAAAACTATTCACATATACACATAAATTTAAAATAAAAACCAAATAATATATTTACATAAATAAATATTATATACATCATTTTTAAAATAAGAACTAACACTACTCTCATACTACCTTATAGATTATGTACATAATACATATATACTACCTTAAATTATATACATAATTTTTAAAATAAGAACACTACTTTCATACAACTTTCACACATTAAAATCAAATTTAAATTAATTTAAAATATTTTAAAATAATAATTTTAACTAATTAAATATTTTATAAATTAAATACCCTATAATAAAATGCAAACTACAACTCAACAACCAGAACAATAAAAAAAAAAAAGCACATTTATGTGGCATTTTCCCTTGTTTAACAAGGAAGTGACTCTTCAGCTGTTAACTCAAAAAGCACCGAAAAATCAGTTTCAGATTTCAACAGCTGTGCAAGAGATCCCAAACATCACTTATTAATGAGAAATACCAGGATCTCCTTAAACAGACCCATCATAGAATAAAATGCTTGGGAGCCACGGGAGCCCAGATAAGAGAGAACTTGGAGAGAAGTTTCTTCTGTGGGCGACCAAAAACTCATCATCCCAAAATTGTGGATCTAAGCCAGGAACTGGGAATACCCAAAGAGATCAAGTTTTCCTCCAGCAGGCTGTTTTCCACTGCAGTAATGGATTTCAGTGGCTTCTCAGTATCTGTCTGAGACCACACCAGTGATCCCTCACTAATGACAGCACAAATCATGTTTCTAAAGCTGTTGGATGGATGGAAATGTGGCTTTGGGATGTGGCTGAGTTCTGGATGGGACACCAAGCCATGCCTCATTCATTTGTGTTTGATTCTTGAATTTGCCCCCTGGCTACTGTCCCATCTCCTCTTTCTCCCTTCACTTCTTTAAAAAAAAAAAAAAAAAAAAAGGAGACAATATATTAAATTCCTTCAACTGCCTCATCTCTTTAGAGTGCCAAATCTTTGGGAAAAAGTCATTAACTACAGAGCTCATGGATCATGGTGCTGCCTTCTTGGCTGGAGGCCACAGAAACTACATGAAGGCAAAAGAAATCAGAGGAAGGAAAGCCAAGGGCAAATTTCCGTGTTGTGCCAGGCAGCAGCAGCATCTTCCCTTGGCAGCAGGGCTGATTATTCAGCTGCTGGGAAAAAACTACCCTGGAAAGAGAAATGAGTTAGCAACACAGAGGGTATAAACTGACAGCATCTTATTTACCGAAAAGAAGATATATTTGCATATTAGTATCTAGCTCTGAGTACAAAATCAGGTTTTTGAATGCATTCTTGCCACACTAATTGAGTTTTTTATACCATGTCCAACACCTGGATTTGGCTGAGTGTGCCCCACGTTTTCTGTCCTGCACTGAGCTGCAATTCCCACAAGAGCCACTCATCCAGCACTGCTCACAGCTGGAATATTTACCAGCCACTCATCCAGGCACCCCAAGTGCCACCAGTGTGAAGGGCATTATGACCAGAGGAACAATAATTTCTGTGTTTTCCAAGCCTGTTTATCTTTTAAAATCCAGCCCAAATGGCTCTGGCATGATCCTGTTGAAAGCCATGGTAGCTCTAACATTTGCTTTTGTTTCAGAAAGGACTGGACCCATCTTTATCAGCCAAGGAAAACATCACTGCAGGTGGTGCAGATTAACAAACTGGCAGCCCTGAATTTTGGGATCAGAGGTAAAATCTCTGGGACTGCAAGCTCAAAGTCAAGCAGATATCACTGGTGCCATGCTGGCCTAAAAATAATCAAGTGGACTGGAAACTTGATCTGCTCCTTCCAAGATCTTTTTATGGCCTCTCATTATAACCAAAGGACTGAGAGCATGAATGATTTAACTGGAGAATGATGGGCAGTGGCTACTAATGAACCCCAAGGAAGAAATTAGTTAAATTTCTTAATAATTCTCTCTCAGTTCTCTCTCTCTGTAGGATATTGTGGGGTCCTCCCAGCTTTAAACATATATTTTGAGTCTGAATGTGGCCAGTTTCACCCAACTGATCACTGACAGGGGCATCCAGCAGTGCAGGAGGTCTGGGAGGTCACCACAGCACTGGGTAAGAGATAAGGATTCCTCTTAGGAAAAGTTTCCAGCTCTGCTGGAAAATCAAACTGCAAAGTGATAAGGAACATTATCAAATACCACCTAGAGGTTTGGACTATGGCTTCTCAGGAAGATCAGGCATCTCACAAGCACTAAAAAGGAGAGTTTTTGCCTCCTGGGAAGCTGGAAGAAGAGCACTTGCCAGCCCAGAACCCTCTGCACAACTCCCAGCAGCAGTGAAACCCTGATTCCTCCTCAGGCCTGAGCAGCTGGTAAAAAAACCCTCCTCATTACCCACTTCCAGGACCTGGTTAGTCTGGAAAATGCAGAAAACCCTCCTGGACCACTCACACTTCACACCATAGTTGGGACTGGAAGGGACCTCTGGAGACCACCCAGCCCAATCCCCCTGGAGCAGGTGACACAGGAACGTGTCCAGGTGGGTTTGGAATGTTTCCAGAGAGGGAGACCCCATGGCCTCCCTGGGCAGCTGTTCCAGTGCTCTGCCACCCTCAACATAAAGAAGTTCTTCCTCGTGTTGAAGGGGAACTTCTTGTGTTTTAGTTTGTTGCCTTTAGTCCTTGATCTGTCACTGGGCACCACTGGAAAGAGTCTGGCACCAGCCTGAGATATTTATATGGATTGGTGAGATCCCCTCTCACTCTTCTCTTCTCCAGACTAAACAAGCTCAGCTCCCAGTTTCTCCTCTCCTCAGCCTTCCAGCAATCCAAGCCTGAAGACACAAGGCATGGGAGACAGGGGAAAAAAAAAGAGCCAAGCTTCCTACCTGATGGGGATCATCCCTATCATGATGAGGGGGAAGATCATCTTCATGTAAGGCAGGGGTGACATTCCAAAGCCACAGAGGATGAGGAGCTGCAGGACCTGCAGGCCTGTGAAATAGTGGATCTTCCTCTGGGGAACTCTGCGGATGTAATGGGTCGGAGGATAAGCGGTCTGGGAAGAGAAGAACCACACGTTAGACATGCAGGGACCTGGACTTGTGACAGCAGAATGGGGCTTTGGGACACCAGGGTTTGAGGGAAGTCATGCATTTGTACAAGCAATCAGGGTCCTTAAAAGCTTCAGCAGCTGAACATGGGATTTGCAGGGTTAATTCCAGTGCCTGAAACCACAGCATGGGCAGCAAGACCCAGAGCATGACTGGGCACTGGGAGCCTGGAGAGAAGACAGGACACCCCTCAGGGCCAGGATTGCCTCTGGGAACATCTGGAGTGCAATTCAACATCATGGGAAGTGCAGTAATGAGATTCCCTGAGGAGGATTGGGGTTGTCAGGGCTCCCCAGGCAGAGGTGCCCGTGGGGTGTGCAGGGGGAAGGAGAGCAGATGCATCCAGGTGTTGCTCCTGTCGATGGCTCCTCCACCTGACACCCAGCTCCTCATTATTTTATAGCCTTGCAAGGCTCCAGGCTTGCCCCTGGTGCTCCCATCTCTTGGCTGAACCCCTTTAGGAGAAAACCAGGAGATGAGGGAAGTTCGGGAAGAGGCTGTGCTCACACTGCAGGGATTTTCTCAGCTCCTATAAGCCATTTTTGAGAAATAAGGGGGGAAAAATATGACATTAATAGGCTAAATATGGTGGTTTCTTTTGACAGTTCCTTGCTCATGTCTGAGCACAGGCTTTGACTCACTGTCTATACATCAATGAAGAGGATGAGCGACTGTCTGCTGGCACCAGCACAGCCTCAGTGGCTTTCAGATTGTGCCATGACTCATGAAAAGGTTTCCACAAAAGGGAGTTTTCCATATTTGAGAATACTTTTTAATTTTGCACACCAAAACCTGGAAAATTCCACACATAATTCCTACTAAAACCAGAAGTAATAAGTCGCATACATCAGTAGCTGTTCAAAAATTGACATGACATGACAAATGTGATCTTTACCCGAATTTCACAGTTTTAACCTCTGGGAATGTAATATTGGAGATCAAGACATATTAGCAAAGATGCAGAGCCAAATGTTGGGCTTATTAAGCCCTTGACCCTTGTTATATAAGAGAAGGTGAACTGGAGATTGCTCCAGGTACCACCTACACTCCCAAACAATACATTTTTAGCACCTGTAACAGAGACAGATTTAAAAAAAAACATCTTCCAGGTTTGTTTTCAGCCCACATCACAGAGGTTTCAATAACACAAGTAATTCCATTTTGAGTATGAAAGTGTCAAACAGCACCAAAAAAAAAAACCAAAAAAACCTGCCTGAAGCTTTGTTGGGGAAATCAAAGATCATATTTTCCTGATGTTGTGCCTATTATATTATATATTATTACTTTTTTAAATGCATGTACTCTGCAGATGACACGACAGCACAGGGGGGTTTAAAACTCACAAAAAAAAAAAAAAAAACCAAACCAAAAAAACCAAAATCTCACAAAAAAATCCCACACTGAAAAAGCAACAGTTTGAACAGCTGGGTTGCAAACACAGCTCCAGGTACCTGTTCCTTGAGCAGCAGAGCCACCCTTTCAAAGAGCTGGTTGCCATCGATGGAGGTCAGGGCGATGTAGAGGAAGAGGCCGAAGAGGACCGGCTTTGGGATCCACTGCAGGGGGAACGGGAGCAGCAGCAGCGACAGCCCCACCAGGAAATTTGCAATCAGACTTGTCAGCCGGGTCTCCTTCACACTCACAATCCTGGCAGCAGGAAAAGAGGGGTTAGGAGATGGGCTAGCACCCCAAGATCTGTAAGGGTTTTTATCCCAGTGGTTGCTCCGTGGAGGAGCAGGACACGTGCCACCGGGGAAAGGGAAACTCATCCCCACCACTGGAATCAGCACTTCTGGCCCCGTGCTGACATTGAGGAGGCAGAGCCTGGCTGGAGCCAGGCCAGGCACTTAATCCACAGCTCAAACAGAGCAGCTGGAAAAGTGCCAAATTCCCCTTCTGTAAAGCTCTACAGATCCTATCCTGAACTAAATTGCCCTCGAAACCGATTCTGTTTAGCACAATGCAGAGAAGAAAAAAAAACAAACCAGCCAAGAATCCTCTTTCTGGTCAGTAATCCTTCCCTTGCTTTACCCTGGGCACATGAAACTGGCTTGTCTCCCAAAGAAAACTCATTGACTTCTCCAGGAAATAAGGAACATCTTGGAGGGGAAAAAAAACAACAACAACAAAAAAAAAATAAACAGAAAGTCAGCAGTCTCCTGACAGCGAGTCAGCATCTTTGATGGATATGAGGATCTCCCTGTTTACATGGAAGGGAGAGCTGAGAGCACCACACAGGGATTCAGTCCTGCTGTGGGCAATTGCCTATTACCATGCAAAACATGTCATTAATTAATGCAAATTTCCCAGAGCTGACAGGCCACAAATTGAGCTTTTTTGAGGGGAAGACTGACAGGAAAGCAGGCAGCAGCTTTAGCAACCTGCTTGAGGGGAGGCTGCTGTGTTTTCTGTGCAGTCCAGCTAAACCTGTGAGCATCTCCTCCCAGTCTGAAAAAAAATATCAGAAACAACAGGAGGAAAGAAAACCCACATCTGTCAAGACTACTTACAAGGAGAGAAAAAGAAGATTCTTAATTTTTTTTTTAGAAGATAAATCCAACAATTCAGTGGCTAAGCCAGTGAATAAATCCCCCTATTACGAGGGGAAATTTTTGTCCATAGGTTGTTTTGGTGTAATTTAGTGACCTCATTCCCTGGATGAGACCCCTCAAATTCTGAATTAACCCTATACACAAATTTCTCTGAGGATTAACACCAAAGATCTATCAAAACACATTTCCCTCCTTTGCACATGCACTGCTGGGACTTCTTAATCCTGTTATAATAATTCTGTTATTTTATAATTCTGAATAATTCTGTTCTGAAGAAGATTGAATTATTGCAATATTAAGTTGGAGAGTTTTGCTTAGAAGTAAGGTCAGGTTGAACTTCAAATCTGTTTATACCTTCAAGGAGCAAAAGGAAGCTGAGGGGATGAAGGAGCCTTCCACACCTGTATTTGGAGAGGGAGGGAAAGGGTGACAGCCCAAAGCTTGCTCTGAGGATTTGGACAACAAGGCAGAATTAACACCAGCAATCATGAGACCTAAGGAACAACAGGTACCACAAACAGCACACAAAATCCTGAGAACAACACTGGAATTCTTCTGTGAGTAGTGGGGCAGGTCCTACAAATAATCCAGGACTACCAGGACAGGGTGCACAGAGGTGTTAACCTTTAAGTAACCTTCCAACAGGTTTAAACCACAGCTCTTCTCCTTCCAAACAGATTTTCTTGGATCCTCTTGCAAGTCTCCTACATCCAAGGGGTCCCTGCCAGTGCCTAGAGAAGCTGAGGGAGAGCAGAGTGCTTCACTCTTGCCAGAGTTTGGCATCTTTCCCACTGGCTCCAGGTCTGGATCACCACAGAACTGCTGGAGATGAACAGAGCCAAGCAGCTCAAAGTGCAACTGGAAGTGCTGTGCCAGAGCAATTCCAGTCTGGCCACTCCCGAGCTGCCAGAACCATGATGAGTCTCCGTGGTGCCTCAGAGAAGGAGGAGTTTAAGGATGGACTGATTTAACCTCGTCCAGGTACAGCAGGAGTTCCTCCAGCACCAGGTCAGCCACACAAGAAGAATTTCTGCTATTCCAGACAGAGATCTCTCCTCCTGCTGGGGAGGCTCCTGCCCTGCAAGCACACACAAGTCTGCAAGGGAAGTCATGCAAGTGGAAGAGCTCAGGAACAAAATGAGCTACAAAACCACATTTCAATCAGATGCAAGGCTGCAAGAACAAGCTCAGAGTGGCAGCCCTTAGGTAAGAGATTTCTGAAGTTCATGGAATTTTCTGCAGCCATCTCTCAGGGATGCAGCAATCACAGCACTGTGTTTGATCACAGGCAAGATGTACTGCAATTGCTGCCAGCTCCTGCTAATGCCACTTATTAGTTTGGAATATTTTATCAGAACATAGCTAAAATTGCTCATAATTGGCCAAACATGGTATTTTTAAAACTGATGTTCCCAGCCTTAGATTGGTCTTCTGCTAATTCTAGCACCTCATTTCCAGAATATCACAGTCACATTAAGTCAACAGAGGAATCCTTGATTTCCACGTGTTCAGAATCTGGTTTGGCCCTTGAGGAAACAGCTCCAGAAAGTCTGTGCTGTGATGGAAATGAAGTAATTAATGGAGATTAAAGAGCATAATCCAGGCTCATTTCCCCAAAATCCTCTAAATATGGCTAGCATGGGATTAGCCATTCCTGAACTTCTCCAAGTAGGCAACAAGAGCCTGTTTGCAGATTGCCACAGGAAACGTAAATCGTTTCTCTACAGGGGAGAAGAAAATTTTGCTTTTGCTGTGACAGATCTTTATCCTTGTTTATATCATCATCCTGTGGGAGCTTTGATTTGAGTGCAGGCAAGGAGCCTGCCAAGGGAGACAGAGCTGATTCTCTAATTGAGCTTCATTTCTTTTTCAGCAGAGCTGGCTAAGAGGGGAAAAAAATAAAATAAAATAAAATAAAAAGATGACTACATTGCTTGGAGCCTCATGTTCTAGCCCCAGTGCTTTGCAGAGAACAAAAAGCTTTGGTCTCAAAGGGAGTTCAAAGCACTAGGAAACCCTCATTCCCTTTTTCACTCCCAGTATCCAGTTCCCAGATTTGCCTCCAGCAGAGCAGAGCTGTGCCATGAGGGAACACCCTCAGGGAGATCAGGGCAGCCCTCAGCCCATCCAGGATAACCACTGGAGCTGTATTTAGGTCAAAGTGGTCAAAAAGGCTCTCTGGCTTTTTTTTTTTTTTGGATAGCTGGGTGAAGGAGGAGAGGAGAAGTGCAGGAATTAGTTCAGGCAGGGGACTTGGCTTTGCCAAAGCAAAGCCAGAATACAGAATCAAGACTGGACAAACAGGAAAAAGAGGCACTTGGATATTAAAAGTGACAACAGGAGATGCAGGAGGGAGGTTTGGCACATGGGTTTCAAAGTGTGAGTTCTGCATCTCTCAAAGAAACAGAGAGTGGAGGTATCCCAGAGCAGATCATGGACATGAGGAGCAAGGGCACTGATTAAAACCCTACAGAACTCACATTTCAAAGTTGATTTTTTTTCTTTAAATAGGGTTAACATTTATTCAAGAGAGATACAGTTGTGGAAACAACCAATAGCAACATATCCTAATGGGAATACAAACCCAAGGGACTGATCTCCCAGGAAAAGATCTGTAGAAGAGTTACAGGGAGCAGCAGAACTCAACAATTTCCAGATGTGAAAGGTGAAATCTGTCCATCCCTGACCCAAAAATCAGCTGTGCCTGGCTGGGCTGGGCCATTTGGCACCAAAACAAGCATGAAGGCAAGACTGAGATTAGGACAGACCCACTCCATCCCCCAAAGTCAGTGATCACTTAGGCTCACCTTCATAAATGGCAATGCAGAAAATGGCAGGACAATTAAAACTAATGGTATGTGAGTGGAAATTACCACTCCTGTGGCAAAAGCACTCAACTGCAACAGACTGAGGTCAAATGGGCCAGATCTGCTCCAGAGCAGAGATTGTTTCATGAGAAAAAGGTTTTTAATTCTTTTTTTAATAGGTTTGTGATAAGAATGCATTGCTCAATTCAGAGCAGCCGTAGAGTTGGTCTTAAATAGAAACCCATGACCCAGCCATGGCTTCGCACTTGTTTTTGTTTAAAACCCAGAGAATTTAAGCATCTCCTTCCCAAAATGTGGTGGGAGATGTTATGGGAGCTCTGAAATAATGGTGCATTTTTCCTCCACTTCGTAATAACCACCAGACAGGTTTCAGGCAGTGAATCAGCTTTGGATTCTTTCTGGGGAAAGCATCCGGAGAGATCCGGCCAAAGCATCTCCTCAGCTTTCCACAAGGCTGAAACTGAAAATGGCCTTGGCTGACTTTTCCAGAGGAGAGTTTGCAATGGAGTGGGTGGGATCCCTGTAGGATGCTGCCACTGGCCAGAGCATGAATTTGAGTGCTGGAGTGAAGGGGACGAAGCCAAATCAAGATTCCCTGGGTGCACCTTCCCGTCACTTTCATATCTGGAATGCAACACCCAACACCCCAACCACGCAAACCCACTGTTCCCAAAGGATTGGGAAGCCACCAATGAATCCAAAGAGATCTACTTACGTCTCATAGATGTGTCCACTCTCCACCCTCTCCTCCACGTAGGCCAGGGCCCGGACGTGCATGGGGGAATGCGGGAAGGCCGCGTGGATCCAGGGCAGGCCGAAGACCGACAGCCCCGTGTTGATCAGTGCCACCAGCAGCAGGTCCCAGTGATAGGCTGTGCCCTTCACCAGCCTGGAACAAGGGGTTGGGGACAGCAGTTACACCTGGTTACATCTGGTGCAAACCCTACAGGCTGCCTTTGTTGAACACACACAGAGATTTCACACCTCTGGATTTACCGCGTGCGTGGTGCCAGCACTAAGGAGTGAAATGTGATAGTTTGCTCCCCAAAGCTCTTGTCATCTGGAAAGAACAACTCTGAGCAGAAAGGCAGCCCGCTAAAGTAACAGCCCATGAAAATTTCATCAGCGTTTTTCTCCTACATTTATTGCAGAGTCTACACAAAATCCACGTGTGTGTTTGCTCGCAGAGTCCACAGAGGGAGTGGATAAAATCCTGAGCATTTGTTGTCAAAGTACTGACACTGAAGTTTCTGGTTGGCAACCCTCATCTCTCTCCTTCCCCACGAGCAGAACACGTGCTTGGTATGCTGCAGTAATCCCCTAATTATGTAATTGCTACTGCATGATAAGAAAATGGGACAGGAATTCATTAAACTTCAGCTCCTCCTTGGTAGTCACAGAATCATGGAATGGATCACAGAACAGTTTGGGTTGGAAGGAACCTTAAAGATCATCCAGTTCCAACACCCTGCCATGGGCAGGGACACCTTTCACTACTCCAAGTTGCTCCAAATCCCATCCTACATCTCCTTGGACACTTCTAGGGAGGACAGCCACAGCTTCTCTGGGCAACACATACCAAAAGGTTGGTAGCCAACCAAGGAAATTTGCTCCTAAGTTCATCAAATGCTGCAGAGCCTCCCTGTTTTATTTTTTAGGGGACAGGGAATCTGACAGCCTTCACTGAGGAGTATGAGCACACCCACTGTGCAGAAAGCAGCATCAAGATTGAACTCACATCTACTTTAACCTTGAAATTTTTTCCAAGGTCTGCTGCTTTCCTGAATATTCCTATCTTGTACCAACTGCTGAGATAGTATGAGTAAAGTTTAGAAAAAAAGCTGGGGAAGGATTCAGCCCTCAGACCTTAAACCCTCACTGAAAGGTCTAAGGCTGTATCTCTGCCACTGGAGCACTTGACATCCTCACACAACACGGGGGATCAGCTGAATTCTCTCTGGGCACCACCAGCTGGAAAGGCAGCATCATTTAGATGTGTCAGTGCCACCCAAACAAGCTCCAGTGAACACCTCAGCACAGACTTGGAGCCATCCACGATGCTCCTGGACACGAGGCACACGAAGATCAAAGCCATTGTTTGGGCAGCAGAAATCTTGGGTGGGGCTTGTTTTGGGACAAAAGCCTGCTCCCACTGGGAGTGTCCCCCTCCATTGACTGAGGAGGCTGTGGGGTGAGTGGGTCAGGTAGGTGTCTACCCTGCAGTGCCTCTGGAAGGTGCTGGCAGGAAGGGTGGGATTGCAAACGCGTTTCCTGCGTTGGCTCACGCTTTGGAAACACAGCCCCTGCTCACGTGCTGATTTCTCTGAGCAAAGGCACCTTCAGCACCCTCAGGGTCATTGTTTGTTGTCCTCCCCATTCTTTTCAGAAGGCTTTAAGGACATCAACCTCTTGGAATTAATCCAGAGGAGGCCACTAAGATTATCGGAGGGATGGAGCACTTCTGCTGTGAGGAAGGGCTAAGAGAATTGGGATTGTTTAGCCTGGAGAAGAAAAGGCTTTGGGGTGACCTAATTGCAGCCTTCCAGGACCTGAAGGGAGCTACAAGAATGATGGGGAAAGATTTTACAAGGACAAGGGAGAATGGACTCAAACAAAGAGTAGATTTAGGTGAGATATTAGAAAATAATCCTTCCTTGTATGGGTGGTGAGGCCCTGGCACAGATTGCCCAGAGAAGCTGTGGCTGCCCCACTCTTGGAAGAGTCCAAGGGCACATTGGACGGGGATTGGAGCAACCTGGGATAGTGCAAGGTGTCTGTGATGGCACCACAAACAAATGGTGTCAAGTCCTAGTTTTTACAACTCTAAAAATTCCTGCCCCAACATCCCTGCCCCAACACCTGATCAGCTCAGCCCTGTATCGAGCTGCTTTGAAAAACACTCTGAAAAACTCCAAAGAATATTTTATATTCCTTAAAGACATTCTAGTGGAAAATACCAAAAGTGAAGAAGAAATTCATCTTAGCCAAGAGATGACCCACTTACATACAGATTTATGCAACACTTAAAGGGATATAATAGAGATAAGAGGTGGTCAAAGGAAACTAAATTAGTGTAGCTGAATTTGAGCTTGTCTCCTCTCTCCTAATACTGTGTCACTCCAGCTACAACATGGAGAATGCTAATGGGTATTATGCAAGGAGAGAACCCTCCCACGCATCACATTAGCAAAAAATCCTCAGAGACATGGTAGTTTCCCTGGAAAAAAAGTCATCCACGTTCATTCTTGACATCACATCTGATTGCAGTTGGCACAAAAACATCAGAGGGAATATTTTAATAGTGCAACATCTCAAGTTTGCACATAAGTGAGACTTGGACATATTGTTTTATTGCACTTCCACCTTTTTTCAGTTGGAATTTGCCAACTCCAAACACTCCTGATGCTCAGCTGCAGCACATTGTGCTACAACATTTATGTAGGTCATTGACTTCTCATTTTTCAAGAAATTCTCTGTACTGCAAGAGCAGTGCAAGTGTCCACATGTGTCAGACACTCCCTAAATACCTTGAGGTGCATCCAAAGACCTCAAACTGTACAAAATATCCACTTCACATTCACTACGCCACCTCTTGTCTCCCAAACTCTTCCTGAAAAATGCCTTGAGAGTTTTAGGTGACAAACAATGGTGTTGGGCAGAGAGCAAAGAACAAACAGGTTGAGGTGATGAGCTCATTGAGGATTCACGGATTTGGCTCACTGCCACAACACCGGGCTTTGGGGCTGGTGAGGAGTTAAGCAGCAGAGTTACCTCCACCTGTGACAACAGGAATTCTTAGAAACACATCCTGAATACATTTCTGACGTTCAGACAAGCTTTGGGCTAGCAGTGGTGGTGACAGACCCAGGGACATCCCTCCACAGAGGGAAAAGCAGCACTGCAGGCGTTACCTGTTCTCCGGGGCGTTGGCGAGGGACGCGACGATGTTCTGCTCGATGAAGAAGAGCATGGAGAGGAGAAATCCCAGTCCCATGGCGCTCATCACCGACCCGATGGACAGGGACTGCACAGGGGCCAGCACAAACAAGCTGTCAGAGGCGTTGTAGTTAAATTTGGACACTGCAAAGAGGAGGGGAAGGACGTTAGGAGGCACCTTCTTATCCAACCATCAACGTTTTACACCCACACCACGAAGTACTGGGAAGCAAGCAGGAAGGCAGGCGTGATGCTCTGGCATGTGGAAGCCTGGAGGCCATGGAAGATGGCTCCATCTGGCTGGTTTGGTTTATTTTTTTCCTCCATCCACTTACGACTTGGCTGCCATCCTGATGGGACAGACCACTGCTAGTCCTAGTGAGGCATTACAGAAATTGGAGCAAAACAAAAGAGGGAAACTTGTTTTCCACAGATGCAACATGTTTTTAGATGAGGAAGCCATTATTTCTAACCAGCACCATAATGCTCAGCTCATCAACCCACAGAGGCATTTGAGAACTTCCTCATCTCCAACAAGCTGTGCAAAGCATTTTAGTATAAAATCTAAATCAAAACTGCTGCCATTGGAAGCAATCCATGGCTAGGGATAAATCACACATGGCCACGCAACATTTTGCAATCCAACTGGATGGAATGGCCATCACAATTAAAAAAAAAAAAGCCATTTCTTATTTGTTTCCATACATTTCCTCACATCACCCGCTCACGTCACTGCAGGACAATGCAATTCCTGTCCCCATTATCGCTTCCTGATATGGAAAAGTTGATCTATCTGGCCAATGAATGGTGTCTCATTTTTAGATTTCCTTGTGTAACTTAGAGCTGCCCAGATGCTCTGCACCATTTCACCTAAATTAGGAAAACAAACTGGAGACAAAGAGGACAAACTGGGATGACCAACTCCATGTTGATATGACTGGCAACAACCCTTCCTGCCTGCTGATTACTCTGCCCTTTGTTCTTTGCCAGAAATTGGTCATCTCCCTAATTGTGACACACACCTCAAACTCATTGAAAAGACACATCTGGATAATTTTTCTTGCCCCAGCCTCATTTAATCAGGGTTTTGAATGACATAAATCTAATGGTGAGGAAATCTGAGCCCTTGGAGGGCGGTACACGCAGTATTTGTGAAATTATATGGAAGAACTTTATTTATTAGCAAAACTCTTCTAGGATTTCACTTCTCTCTTTCATAAATCCCAGTATTACAGATAACAAAACAAGAACTTACTTTCAATTTCCTTGAAGATATAGGAACCCACAACAGAGAAGGTCAGGACTGAAATGGGTAAGGCACAGTCGGACAGAATTTCACGTACCCTCGCGTGCAAATATGGGCTGCAAAAGACAAAAAATTCCCATCAGCACCCCACTGTCAGGACAATCCAGACAACATTTAATGCTTTAGAAGTGAAAATTCAGTCCCATCTTGCAATTCTGAAGAGATACTTGGAGTGACGAATTAAGTCTTTCACTCAGCCCTAAATCTTCTGGAACCTACAGCCTTTGAAGGTTGATGAATGCAGAAGCAAAACACAAAGAAACAAGAAAATAAGATGCAAGCTAGAAAAAAAAAAAAAAAGGCCTGCAAGCACCAATTTGTGTCTCATTTCCACTTTACGTTAATTGCTTCCTGCATCTCAAATGAAGAGTTTTAAGAGCAATAGGAGCAAACCCCAAATTAGAGTCGGTGTTTGAGTCCCAGGAGCACACTGAAGGTACATTCCCAGTAGACCTGCCTGCACCATCAGGAATTTTTGCCCAGCAAAATGGTTCAATGCCTGTTTGGAAGGAGATACAGGGATTCCAATGTGAATTGGGAACCCAAAGGTTTTTTAGAAAGTCCCTTGTGAGGTCAAACTGAAGACAGAAGGGCATCGTCCACTGAGTGAACATTTTGTTCTGCTGGGAATATTTTCCAGGTGGCCCTGGCAAGTTCATCCCTGCCTTTGGCTTCCACCTGATTTTCTTGGGTTGCAGAATTGGTGAGGCTGCATCTTGAGTGCTGTGTCCAGTTCTGGGCCCCTCAGTTTGGGAAGGATGTTGAGATAATTGAGCACATCCAGAGGGGACAACGAGGCTGGTGAGGGGCTTGGAACACAAACCCTCTGAGGAACAACTGAGGGAGCTGGGTGTGCTCATCCTGGAGAAAAAGAGACTCAGGGGTGACCTTATCACTCTCTACAGCTCCTGAAAGGTGGTTGTAGACAGGTGGGAGTTGGTTTCTTTCACCAGACAGCAACTGACAGAACCAGAGGACACAGTCTCAAGCTGCATCAAGGGAAATACAGGCTGGATAGTAGGAAAAAGTTTTTCACAGAATGAGTGATAAAATACTGGAATGGTCTGCCCGGGGAGGTGGTGGAGTCATCATCCCTGGAAGTGTTTAAAACAAGCCTGGATGTGGCACTGGGTGCCAGGGTTTAGTTGAGGTGTAGGGTTGGACTCGATGATCTTGAAGGTCTCTTCCAACCTGGTCAATCTGTGAATTAAGATCTAAGCTGTTAATGACTCCCTCAGAGAGAACATGAAATAACCAGCAGTCTGAGCTCTAAACAAACCTTTTCTTGAACTGATAGAGGGTGTGGCCGAGCCAAAGGGTTCCCAACATCAACATGAGGCTGAGGACGGCGGTCTCACGCCCGTAGTGCCCGTCGTGAGTGCAAGTCTGGTTCTCGCTCACTGAGGAGTTCATCAAGAAGGTGGTGTTGATGCCGAGGCCTGGGATAGCATCAGCCTGTGATTTTCCATCTCCTGCGTGCTCATGGTGGTAATATTTCTTAAAAACTGCACAAACAACCAACAGGCAAGCGTTAGGAGAGGAATGTGACAATCAAAGCAAGTAAAATAAAGTGGGTTTCTTGCTTGACCACGAAGTATTAACTTCATGCTTCACCAGCTCTGCCTCTCAAGCCTGCAGAGAGAAATCAGAGCTGTTGCTCGTAGGAAGCCAGTGCTTCACAAATTGATTTTTCACTTACTTTAACAGGTAGGAGTTAAATTAATCTAAAAAGCAACACTGCAAGGACTTCCAGTGCTAATTATGTGGTTTTGTTCCCAACACTGGAAGCACTGCTGTTACATACACACATAAATATTTCTATCTAGACACCTGCTTTCAGCAGCCTGGTAAACAAATTCCATCAGGATTCTTTGGAAACACTAAGAGCAGCCAGGCTGCACAGATCCTTAAGTGGATTACACAGTGTACACTAATTATTTTCCTTCCAAGGCTAGTCCAGAATTTAGAGGTAAGTGTTGATGATATGCAAAACCTGGCAGAACATTTAAATTTACAATGCAAATTAGAGTTACAGGCCTGAAGTAAACCTGCACAAGCAAAACACCCAGTAAAGCCCCTGGAACTGTCCACAAATGTTTTAGATCAGCTCAAAGGCATTTATATAAGGAATGGACAGCTGTAAAGACCCTCTTGCTCTTAAGCATTTACTGTGTTCCCATTTCTATGTTGCTGGCTGGCTCCAAGTGTATAAATATGGTTTTGGGATAATTTTGGGATCATTTAACCTCTTTGGGGAAGAATAGCCTGAAGGAGCAAGTACAACCAAAAGATGGGAGTTGGGCTTTGAAGCCTCAGTGCTCAAATGGCAACATGCAGCATCCACACTTCCCTGTACTCATGGGAAATACAGGATCATGGAAACCACCACGTCAGAGCTTTGCAGTCTCACTACCTTTCTTCATTTTGGTCAAAATACCCCTGCAAACTTTGCATAGAGAACTTCAGGGCAAGACCATCCTCTCTAGGAAAAACACAACCACCTGAAGCTTAGGCTAAAATGCACCTCCTAACATTTCCCTCACTCTCAAATAATAATCTGGGTTCTGAAAGCCCCAAACACTTCAGCTTTTCCATCTGCAGTGGCCACAGGGAAAGCAGGGAAGACAAACTAATGCTGAATATTTGAGAAGAAACTTTGAATGTTCTTGTGCAGCACAACTGGTATTTGCAACCACCTTGAGTCTGGCTGAAGCCCAGGTTGTGTTACTGCTGCTTTGGAGCTCACCCCAGTGTAAAATGCCCCGAGTTCAGCCAAGAAGCCATTTGAAATGCAGTAATGATCTTTCTTGCACCATCTTTGGAAGGATTTAAAGGTGCTTTAAAAGGAGTCTGGGCATTCCACAAGTGGATGAGGTCAGTGTGGCATGGAGGCCGCAAGAGACATTCAATATATCTGTACATAAATTTAAACATCACAGAAGGTTTACAGTTCAAAATTTAACTTCTCAAACTGCACTAAGAGCAGCCAGGAGCGAGGAGATCACCTCAAAGCTCCAGAAAGGTTCTCCCATTGAGGAGCAATCCCATCCTGACCCCGGTCCAGAAAGGTTCCCCATCGCGTGCAGTGGAAGAGGCTCTGCTCTCCTTTATTTCCTCCCTCTGGGCTCCAGCTGCCTCAGCCCTGGCAGGACACACACACCTGCTCTGCAAACAGGTAAAACTGGGGCCAAGGGCACTGCCATGACCCACAGCCTGGCACGGAATGGGTCGTTAGAAGATCTTGCACTTTCCGGCTCTGAACGCCAAAGGATGCTTTTGTCCTGACAAAAATGAGTCTGGCAGCATTTCCTGGGAATTCACAGCTGGCCAGGGAGAAAAGCCTGCTCACCCTAAGTGCTACTGACTCCTAGAGACACATCTGAGCATCAGAGAAACCAGCAGCACAAACAACCCAGGAACTACAGAGAATGGATTTGCATTCCTCTGGGTAAGATCTGGACTGGAATAGGTACCAAACAAGTGACTTTGTTTTGGGTCTCGTAGATTTTCTCAAGCTCCCACATATGGCTATATTGCAATAATATATTTAGGGCTGGGATATATTGCAATAATATATTTGGGGCTGATCTTTGGTGCTCAGCTTGACTACATCACTCCATGCTCCATCTCTGAGGCTGCAATTCTATTTATATGCACCAACCCAGGCAGGATTGCTCCAGTCCCTCCTGGATAGAGGAAAAAACCTTGCTTTACTCTTATATTTTAATTCAAGCAACAAGAACACACCAAGGCACAGAGTGAAGGCCTTCATCCTGTACCACCTTGCTGGGAAGGATTTGATTCCTGAACAGTTCTGGTTTGTTTACACACCAGAGCTCAGTGAACCTCGTTGCCATCATCCAGACAGAGCAGCAGAGCCGGGGGTGCCCTGGCTGAGGCTGAGCCTTTCTCCAGCCTCCAACAACACGAGCTGGCTTTGTTTTCCTCTGCCTGCTCACCACCATTTCCTGCTCAGTGCAGATGTCAAGATCAAACAAACACAGCCTCGGTGGCCGGGCCAGGCAGCGAAAACAAAGTGTCACCGGGACCGCGTGAACGCTCACGGCTTTGGTTCCCCTCCCCTCCTTTCCTGCATGTGTACCTTGCACAAAAATCAAGGCTATGAACGGGCTGGGAAAACATCTGGGAAGAGGTGCCATTGTCCCCCTGGCACTCAGGAAGCCCAGAGCTGGTGCCAGCAGGATAAGGCACTAACAGGACACATTTAAACAGCACAGAGAAAATATCAGCTTTCACTTCCTACTGAACTGCTCAACCAAAAATCTGAGTGGGAGGAGGAGGCAGCAGCACTGAACCATCACCTCCTCAAAAACAGGCAGGGAAGGACAAAGATGAGCCTGTGGCCATGAGTTGCACCGGTGTCATGGTTTTAAATATGGGTTCTAAGAGGGTTAAGGATCTGTGCCTGCCAGCATCAGTGCCCTCCTGTGTCTGGAAACAGCTTTGGTCCCACCTGTGGATGCTCTGAACACGCCCAGGTGCAGCTGAAGCCAACATGAGCTGGCAAAGGAGTGTTGGTGTGACTTTATTACCATCATTCCTTACAAATTCATCCATTCACAAGTACAAAGAGAATTCAACTGGTTCATTAATCACACATGAAATCACAGAACGTGTTTGGTTGGAAAGGATCTTTAAGATCATCTTGTTCCACCTCCTCCCACGTTCAGGGACACCTCCCATGTCCCCCATGGGCTCCAAGCCCCATCCAACCTGGCCTTGGGCACTTCCAGGGATCCAGGGGTAGCCACAGCTTCTCTGGGCACCCTGTGCCACGGCCTGCCCACCCTCACAAGGAAGAGTTTGTCCCTAATTTCCGATCTAAACCTGGTTTCTGTCAGTAAGGCCACTGCCCCTTGTCTTACAGCATCTTCTCCTGTTCCCACTGCAATACTCTGAGGATTTACTTGCATCTTCCTGAAAGTCTGACAGACAAGACCAGTGGATGCGTCCTGAACTTTTAACCTCTGCTATGGGAGATCAGCTCTCGGCTCCAAAAACTTTGTGAATATTTGCTAACTTTTACAGAGCAGCTGAACGTTCTGTTGAGGACCACCTGGAGACTGCCCCATGCCTCCAGGACAGGGCACTGACAGCACACACTCAGCAAAGCTCACAGAGTCAACAGCTATCCCAGAAAAACCTCTCCCTCACCAAGCTCTAAGCAGGATATTTAAAAGATGCAGGTGTTCTACAGAGAAAAAAAAAAAAAACACCCTCTGATTGCACAATCAAAGCACACAAGGCAATTAAGGATTCCCAGTGAAGCGAGAAAGTATCTCACTTCAAATTGCCCTGCAGTGTCAAGTCTCTTGGAAAGCATTCCCTTGCAAGCCTGAGTATCTTAAAAACAAAGAGTGTGCTTGGGTGTATCCTGAAGGATTTCAAAGGATAGCCCAAACTCTGGGATGTTGGACAACAGGTCATAAAAATCAAGGAATGGGGCATTGTCCAACTCCTCGCTGGGATGAACAGAAATGCTGCCACTCACAAGGTATTTCTGCTACTGTGATTCACCTTCTCAAATACCTCCTGCCAATCCCTGTGGGGAGGGAGAGAAGCGTCAGAGGAATCTGTTAAACCCCAAGGCTCTCCACAAAGATTTAGAATTTAACCCAGAAATGGGAAAACCAAGCGGCTGGAAAGGGCAGAGGAGCTTCAGGAAGGTGCTGGAGGCACTGCAGTCCTTGTAGTGACATTAAAGAAGGGTCTCAGAGCTCAGGGAAGACCAGGAAATCTCAACCCATCTTTCAACTCCCCTCCACAGAGTCTGAATAATGTGTCAAGGAATAAGGACTCCATACACTGCATTTAAATTGTTGGTTTTTTTTTTTTTGCCAGGACCATTCAAAACCAAACTGGAATCAGGAGAAGGCTCTCACATCAATAACATAATGCTTTCTCCATTTGGTGAAAGCTTAGAAACCAATTCTGTCTCAACCAACAGAAATTAGAGCTGCTAAAAATTCTGCACACCCAGGTAAATTGCTGACAAAGGGCTGCTTCCATCTCACACACACTGATTTTTTTTCCCTGAAGACTTTGAACACAGAACAAGCAAACATCACACATTTTTGCAGCCTTGTGATTGCCTTTGACAAGGCAGCAAAGCAGAGATCTGCTCTGAAAAACACTGTTGCAAGACTTACCTTTAACAATGCCTTTGATGGCATCAAGCACAAATGTGATGGATATAAAAAGTGCAATTATTTCTTCTGTTGACCTGTGGAAAAAGCCCAGGAATTAATAGAGCTGCATTCAACTCTGTTCAAAGAAAAAGCAGCATATTCATCAATTTACATGAAAATATACCAGTTTGAGTTAGGCTCCAACTTAGAAACAAAACCCAGTAAATCAGAGAACTTCTTTCAAGCTGGAACAATAAGCCAAAATGATACTTTCCTCATCTCACAAAATACATTTTGCAGCAAGTTCGTAATTAAGGAGCTCGTGGAATGTGTAATTTTTCCATTTGAAGAATAATCTGATCAAAATATGACTTCTTGAAAATAGCTACCTTTTAAAGAGCTTCATCAGGAGGCTGAAATTAAAGAGGGAGTAGATCACAAGGAAAAAGCTGTTCCAGAGTCCAATCCAGGCATAGAAAGCACTGAAATCCAAGTTGTAGTCGTCACAGATTCCTTGGATGACTGCAAAAGTGAAGCATTCATGTGTCACAATCAACTCCTGTCACTGCCACCCAGTGATTCCCATCTGCTCCAGGCCAAAAAGAACCAATTTCAAGGCTTCACCCCAACGGATTTATTCCAAATACCATTAAAAATCCATATTCCTGCACTTCCAGAGGGACACTGGATCAACTCAAACTGTTCTCCCCTTCCATCATGAGAAATGGGGAGAGACACTTGGAAAAATATTCCCCCCCATACTGCTCAAAGCGTTTTTCCTAGGGATTGAGGCCACAAAAGCCCGTGGAATTTGCTCTCGCTGACATTTTGGGATGCTCTTAATCAAGGGGTCTCACAGCTGCTCTTTCCAGCTGGTCCTAGCCCATCCTCTGATTATCCCCACACACATTGAGTTTGTTCTTTTGGCTGATCTCTGGTTCATTGACATCATCTTGCAGTACCTGGAAAGCTGCTGATGATACTTTAAAACATTGATTAAAAAAAAAAATCCAAAACTCAACAAACCCAAAAAACTTTGTCTCAAACTGGTTAAATACATCCACATGAGAAAACCATTACTTAAACAGATTTCCTCATTGAGGCTGAAGAAATGCTTATTTTCATGAAAAGAAAAAAAAAAAATTCTCTGCAAAAATTTTAACTAAACCAGGAGCTGGTCTCGACGATCCCCGTGGGTCCCTTCCAACTTGGGATATTCTGATGGTGATGGAAAGGGGAGGAATTTGATTGAGGTTTTGCAGAATCCCAGAATATCCTGAACTGGAAGGGACCCCCCCAAGGATCATCGAGCCAACTCCTGGCCCCACACAGGACACCCCAACAACCAATCCCATGATGTGCTTGAGAGCCCAGTCCAAGCACTCCTTGACTTTGTGCCCTGTAACTCCCCGGAGGAGTTTGTTCCCACGCCCCACCACCCTCTGGGGAGAGAACCCTTCACTGACAGCAGCCATTAAACATCAATTTATCAACCAAACCCAACTCAAGCTCTACAAAGCTCCCACCCGAAGTCCCAATCCCTCAATCCCCTGCTGCAGACCTGTAGCAGACTCACCATTGATGTAGAGGGCCAAGGGAGCTGTGGTCAGCAGCACCACCAGGGGCTGCCCCGAGAAGAGGGCGTAGAGCAGCCCTCCGATGCACTGCCCGAAAATTGTCTTCCGCACATCTGGAATTGGGGAGGATGGAAACAAAAACAGGGATTTGGGTCAACCCCTGCCTCATCCAGGAGCATTCACATGGCAGAGAAACCAACCACTAATGAGGAGAAGAAATGTTTAAAGAGTGCAGAGGTAATAAAATCATAAATCAAAAAGTGACTCTTTATTCGTATCCATAATTTAGGCTTCCAGATGTTCAGCTAATTGGTGGACTGTGGGATTTTTTTCTGTGTATTGTTATATTTTATATATAGATTTTAAATGTATTTATTTTATTTTAACACTTATAAGACCTAACCAGTGCTTGTTTGAACTGTGACTGCAGCACAAGCTGCTTCTACAACTGGGATAAAGGATGATGTTTAGCTCTGTCCCAGGGATTTCAATACTGGCAATCAAATCCAGGTCAAAAGCACAGGATCTTGTGCCAAGAAAAATGTGCAAATAATTACATTAAGTCAGCATAATTCAAAAATACAGTAGCATACATCTGTATCAGTCCAAGTCAAATGATAACCCCCAAAGCAGTGTTCAATTTTTCTGGTTTTCAACAAAAGTAATGAACTTAATTACAAAAAAAAAATCCTTCAGTTGTGGTTTTGGGTTTGTTTTCCCCCTGTAAATAAAAACTATCAGAACTTTCTGTGACCAGAATGACACTTTGAATACATGGAATCAAATGGACAAAACTGATAAATTTAAGAAGCACAAAACTGATGAACTCACCAATAGCTCCTCGGGTATTTTCATCGTTGAGGGACCCAAAGGCAATGGATGGAAGGAGGCAGGCAAAGTACAGAAAGATCATGGTCGTGATGTATTTCCCTATAGCTTTGTTGTTCCCAATAATACCTGGGGCAAACCACAACAAAAATCACGTTGGTAAAGCACTGAAAACCTTCTCACATCAGCCACAGGCACTGCTAGCTCACCTGGAGAAGCAGAAATTCAATCCACACCTTCAATATGTAACCGAACTGTTGTTGCTTGATTCTGCACAACTCACACTCTTCTGTTCATCTGGGACCAGAAGTAGCACCAAAATTGCCACCAGACATTTTTAACATCATCAAAACAGGAAATACAAGAAGCCTTTTGCTCAGTTTTGTCAGTCCCCAGAGCTTGGAAGAGGATCAAGGCAGAAACTGTAAGTTCAGGGTTCATAAACCCCCACCCCTGCCTTTTTAATACCAACTTTTCAGCCATTCTGGACTGTGTCCCTAATGAGCTTCATGACAATCTCTTGTCTTCCCTACTCTTGTCTTGGGCAGGAAAACATGAAGCACTTCTTTTTTTCCCTACACAGAAGTCTAAGGCTGTAGCTTTGAATCAATAATATACTACCCTGAGCCAAAACATGGCAGTAGGACACAAAAACAAACAGCCCCAGAGGTCAGGAATGGCTACACTGAGCTTTGCTTTAACAAGTCCTGCTGAAAGAACAGCCTCTCTTTTCCATCCACTCACCCCTCTCATCTCCATCGGAAAAAACACACCAGGCCAAAACACAAAGCAGCCAGAAAGAGAATTAAAGTGTCAGAATATGAATTTAAGAGCCTCTGAAGTAGCTTCCCTTCCCCTTCCTGTTTTCAGGCTGATGTTGATATGAGCTCACTGGGGATGCACAGGAGAAAGGATGAGATGACAGCAGCTGATGTTGCTCCAGGAGAACACAAGTTTTTCCACAGAACAGAGAGGATGCACTGGGAAAAGTCTCCTCAGCCTCCAGCCTGCTTGTGCCACCATCCCTCTTGATGCTTTTCCTCTGAGACAGCTGGAAGAGCTTGGAGCTGCCAAATTGCCCTTTCTGGAAGGCTCCAGAGCAGAGAATTCCCACACAGGAATCTGCTCTGAGCCCCCAAACGCCCACCTAAACTTTTGCAGCATCAGTCCCTTGCTGAGAGAAGTAAAACCCAATGAGTTGGATCAGATAAAGGAGGGCTTGGCTTTTGAGGTTATTGGTGCCACACTGAAAATCTTTATCACCAGAATGAAAAGAACAAAAATCTCTCAATGACTTTGGGATCTTATCTAACATCTGCTTTCTGCACCATTTGCAGGGCAGAGATAAGGATGGGAAGAGGATGTAAAAACCCAGAAATCAAAGGTGATGTGCAATGAACAGGCAGCCACATGAATAAAGGACACCTTGTGCGGTGCCTGCTTGCAGGCAGGAGAGGAACAGACACAAACAGCACTTCTGATGCTCAGCATCCTCAAACTGCAGGCTAAAACCTGACAAGAGACACCTCAAGCATGCAAATATGAGCTTGACCTTTTGGGAGTCATCAGACCAGCTGTTCCCAGGCAAATTCCTTTCCATTTATTGGGAAGATCCAGAAACCATAGGTCACATTTCTGACCACTCCTGGCAACCCAAAGGGCCTGGAATTTAATTCTCACAGATGAAGACATCCCGTGATCCTGAGCCCAACAGCTGCAGGCTCCTACCTCACACTCCAAACTGCTCGAAATCTTTAGAGAAAAGGAAGGATTTGGCAAGACAAACAGGGCTGAGGGGTGGTTCCATGAGTAGACACATTCTGGTTCAGAGGATTCTCTGTCACTCCAAAATACTGCTTTTTGGGCAAGGGAGTCTTTCCAAAATGAAAGGTCAGGGGTAACAATGCTTTGAAGCTTTGAAATAATTTCTGAAAGAACAACCAGGTCCAGAGATATAACATCTTTTTAAAAATAACATATTTTTTAAAAAGGTTCAGGTACTTAAACCATATTATGAGAGTGCAGAAGGAAGAAACCTTGAAGAGCATCACAAAAGCTCATTTTAATTTTCCATCCTGGCAAAGGAGCCCTTGCTGGTCATGGAGGTCCTTTTGCATAAGGACATGGCCTCAAGCTGTACCAAGGGAGGTTCAGTTGAACATCAGGAGAATTTCCTCATGGCAAGGGTTGTTAAACACTGGAATGGGCTGTCCAGGGAGGCAGTGAGTGCCCACCCCTGGAGCTGTCCAAGGAAGGACTGGAGGTGGCACTCAGCGCTCCGGGCTGGTCACAAAGTGGGGATTGGGCACAGCTTGGACTCAGTCTTGGAGGTTTTTTCCAGCTTCAGTGATTCTGTGATTCATCCTGGCTGGGTCCAAGACTTCCATCACTTTCTCTAATCCATAATCAGCCAGATAAGATTCTAGGATCAAGAATCCTTCTGGTGGGCAGCGAAATTCACTTTGTAATGGAGACAATAATTACACCAGATTAAACACACTCCTTCCCAAAGCTGATTGCTCACTCCTTTATTACAGTCACGACCAAACATTGCCTCTCCTTGTACAGATCCACCTGCCATAGGCACTGAAATCCAGCATCAACCAAAATTTACCTTTCTGCCTTTTTAAAGCCAAACATTTTCAGGATGTTCTGCAGCCCATGGACTGCTGTGGCTTCATTCAGAAGGTGGTGAGCTGCTTTATGATGGCATTTCATCTGTGACAGGCTCATAAAGCCACTGAAAAATGTGTCACTCCACCTGCACCACGGAAATTTATAGCATAAAAATCAACTCTTGGTCCAGCTGTGGAATTTGAGTAGCTGATTATTACAGGAGCATTCCCCTGAAATTAATGTATAGCTACACACTGGAATGGGGAGCAATTATGTTCATCAACGTGACAGTTCCATTTTACCTGCCTGGATTTCTGAAATGTCACAGTTTGTAGAGACAAGGTTACAGTTTCAAGGGAAACTGCAGCAATTCTGACCTCACTTTGCTTGGGATTCCACAGCAGTAAGTTAATGACCAGCAGCCCTAAAAACTGGGTTTACAGCTCCTGAAGTCTATTAATTGTATATTTACTAAATCAAAATCACAACTCATGGACATTCTCTGAACTGCCTGTCTATGTATCTTCCCAATTCTCTGAAATATCCATGCAAAGAAAGTTTAATTACACTGACCTGCAGCACAGCAGCAAGGTCATTAAAGCCCTAATTAAAAAAAAAAAAAACAAAAAAAAAAAAACCCAAAACATTTTCATATTAGAAACACTGTAAAACTCAGAATTACAAACTTCTCCTAATGTCCTCAAGCTGGGCTTTCATTTATGTGATGGTTGCTGGACTCTGCCCAATGTTGTGAAGATGAATCTTCCCTGAAGTCCCGTGAAGAGTAAATCACAGAACAAGTGGGACTAAGAACTCAACTGGAAAAAGAAATCCACTCAGGGAGTTTGGAGCAGAAGCCAAGCTGAGAGCAGAGAGGCATGAAAAATCAGATCAAAGCTCAGCCCTTTCCCTTTCCATCTCACTTCTTCAGCCCATTTCCCAAGAAATCCTGGGTCTCTTGGAAGGAAACATCCATCGACAAAACATGATGCATCTTTAGAACATTCCATCCACCTCTGACACAAAGAGACCCCAAAGCAACCCAGGTTGGATGTTTTGGGGAATCATGACAAGTTCAGGATGTTAAACTTTGTACCCAGGTGGTATTTAGGGATGAAGGGCTGCAGAGTGATGCAGGAGCTCCCTCATATCTGATCTAGGGCAGGAGAGGCACGGAAGAGGAGGAATCTGCAATCCCTTTATTTCCCCTCCTTCCCCAGGAATGGAATCCTGACACACAAGGTGGCCAAGGCAACCAGGCAGGAAAGCTGATGAGGATTTGGCACACACCAAAGCCACTCCATGGTCAACATTTCAGCTCTGGGCTCAGATCAAGGTTTAAACTCTGAACCACCTTAGACAGCCAGCAAAACAAAAGCTCACTTTCAAATCCCATTTCTCTAATGTTTTCAAGCCTTCCCTCTAAGCATGCCCACACTGCAGGGAGCTTAGGAGATCTCCCTCCTGCAAAACACCACAGCAAATCCCAAGGATGCTGCCAGCAGACCTCAGGAGCTGGTTAGGGACTCTCTGCAGGACCAAGGACAGGGAGAAATCCACACTTCCAGCAGAACTATCCACCCACCACAGCCAGGTATCAAAGACACAGGCCCAGAAAAAAACAGGGAGAAAGAGAATTAACCTCAGTTCTCCTCTTTTTCCTTCATCTTCCCTCCCCAGGAGGTGAAGGAATACAGATATGTAAAAACAAAGCATCAAAGCTCACCACAAAAATCTCAGGCACCTCACATTTCCCACTGGGCACTTCAGGCACTGCAATTGTCTTTGTTCCTCTGTGTTGTACCAGAAAATAACACTGAAGAATGAGGACAGCAGCTTTCAGGAGTTTCAGAAATCTTGTATCTATCTGAGTGCAGGCAGAATCCCCTTTCTCTCAAACCAGCCTCAATATAAAGAAGTTTCTGGAAGCTCCAGTTTGAGGCTTAAAGAGTAATAAAATTGACACACAAGTGCTTTGAGCCAATTTGACAGGATCAGGATGAAGTTCAGTCACACTGATTTTTTTTTTTTTTAAGACAGAATCCTACACACAAAGGTCATAGCCAAATGGAGTAAATTTCCAGTTTAAAGGAAAACTACAGGAGTTCTCAGGCTCAGTATAACCCAACTGTTCGTCTTCAGATGCTCCTGCTGGAAGACACCTATTAAAAGTCATCTTTATCACCAAAATCCTGAGAAAAAAAAAAAAATTAGAAAACTCTTCCTTGATCCTTTGACCCATTCAGTAAAATGCACAAGACTTTGCCACAAAACAAAGTTGACAAGTTCCTAATCTGGAGTAAAATGGAAAAGAAAAAAGAGAAATACTTTTCCTTTAAGGATAATTTGTGCAGTGTGTGAAGAGGACCAATCCCACAAAACTCCAACTGGCCAAAGATTTGCTGGTCCTACAAAAAGCCTCATTATTTATCACCCTGCCCCTGATGGGTTTATCTGTCTAACCCCAAACCCCAGGATGCTTCTCAGATTAAGGATTTAGAGACTCCAACCATTCAAAACACAGCATCTTTGTAATTCAGAGCTCTTTGATGGTGCACATGTGGCTGTCTGGAGTGCAGATACTGGGATAGTTCAAATCCCTCGTGTTCTGATGCACCACTGCTTTGAGATGCTCCAGGAATTCCACATTCCTGATCACCTTCAGTCTCAGTGGTTTATGGCAGATGCTTCATGCTCCATCTGCTTTTCATTTCAAGCAGTTCCTTAAAGAATTCATCCTAACTTCTGGTTTCTGGGAAGAAATGGCCATACTATCACACAGTGCTTTTTTTAGAAAACCCCTTTTTCCCCATTTCCTATTGAAAGGGCACAACTGCCCCTACACTGAGAACATCCCATTTGAGCTGAAGTAGTTCTGGAGTTGCACTGGGCTCTTTTCCACTCTCCAGAAGCTGTATTACACAACACTGACATTTTTTAACCTGGTGGTTGCATTTTATCCCAATTTTATGCCCATTCTGTACATCAGTGTGTGCAAAGCTTGCAGAGCTCACAGCCAAGAGCCCAGGGCTGAGGCAGCACCCACGGGGTCATTTGGATGCAGTCAGAGCCACAATATGGACCCTGAAAGGGGCTTCCAAGTCTGCTGACAGCCAGAATTGGCTGCAGGACCAAAATCTGCTGGTTTTGTGCCTGCTGGGCTCAGACAGGCACAGCAGACACTGCTGTGTCTTGAGGTGAACATGGGTCCCCACAAGACGCTTCTGCAGCACTTCCCTTCTCAATATCCCTTTATAATGAAAAATGAGCCTTTGACAGCTCTAGAAAGCAACAGCCAAAGGGATGAATGTCCAGATTGGGAGCTGAAGTCCCCTGCCAGACCTGATGCCAGTGATGCACATGCCAAAAAAATTAATGTTTCTGTTTTATCCAAATCCTTCCTGCTCCCCTGAAAATTGTTTTACATCCTCTGTCCTCTTCAAAACTCCTCAAATCCCCAGAGAAATCAGCATGAGCCCTCCCATCACACCAAGTCTCCTGAAAATAAGTTTCATCCCAGCAGTGCCAAAGCACCTGGAGAAAGCAAGCACTCAGCACTCAACCCCTGTGCTAAGCCAACATCTCATTCACGTTCCTCTGCTGGCTGGAAGGGAGTGAGGACACACATCCACAGCCTTGGCCAGGCTTCTCTGAAGCTCAAGCTGCCTCTGGAAGGTGGCTTTGCAAGAGAAAACTCTAAAAATTTGGGTTTGGGTGGGCATCTTGGTTTTTTTATGCCTAATCCAAGTAAGATCACCCTCATCTCAAGAGCCTTCACAGCACTTGTGCACTGAGGAAGGCAGAGACACACTTGAGCTAAAGTGGATTTAACAGCAGGAAGGGATAAATTCCTGATTTATCTGATAAATCTCCAAGGCTCTCCCTGCCTACACTTCAATTCTCTGTTTTATTTGAACTTTCTGGGTATGAGATTGAATATAGTAACCAGCTCCCCAACAAGCTGCAAGGAACAGGTTTTGATGTCAGGCTGGGGCTCCGTAATCCCGCTTTGCCCTGAAGATTCCGCCCAGCCTTCGAGAAAGTGAAAGTCTGTGAGTGAAAAGGGAGAAAACAACTCTTAAAAACCCCAAGGCCACTGTGGGAGCTGCATCAGGCTGAGGCTCACTATAAACACTGTGTGCTGCTCCTGTGATCTGGCGGCAGCGGACGAGCCGTATCCTGTTTTTCACAACACCGGGCTGAAGTTACTGCAGCTCACATTTTGTTTAAGCATTCTCAACTCCCACAGCATCACTATAATTAGTGTGGAGCTAACTTGCAGAGGTAGCAGAAAGGGCCTATCAGGCCAGTGCTGAGTAATTAGATTGCAAGGAGTTGATCTGAGTCTACGCACGGCAATAATTGATCCATTTAATCACTGCTTAATAAAAATGAAAATCCTCATCCGCGCACAGCCAGCACCTTCATTAAGGAAACGCTGCAGGAGCCTCATCTCCAGTGCTCCACGCTGCCCATTCACAGGCTTTTGCCAAAACACCCTTTTAAACAAGGGCCAGGAGAGCTGTTACACATATCAAAGCACACACTGAATGCACACTGTAAACAGGACATCACATCACAAAAAAATAAAAAATCCCCAATCGGGGCAGCGCTTCCATAAACATTGGCCAACGTACCGTCGGTGAAGTCCAGCGCGTACACTGGGAATCTTCGTGCAATGTCATCAGAAATCCCCTTGCCAATACTGAGAAAGTCGTGCAGCTGAAGAAAGGAAGGAAGTGCTGTGTCAGTGTAAAGGCTCATGCATTGTTAAAGAGATTAAGCTCCTTATTCAACTCTGATAGAAGCGAGAGGGCTCCTTTTGAATAGGGCATTCAAATCCCATCTTGTCATGGTAATAAAAATAAACTCGCCGGGATTCAATTTATATCCTCATAGCATTGTAAAAGAGAAAATCCCCCAGACCACCCTGTTTTCCTCCCTTCCTTCCCTTTTCCCCTCCCATTCCTATCTGCATCCCTGTTTTGCAGGTGAGGGAGCTGAGGATCCACTGGATGGATCAGACATTGGGTGCCCTGGGGTTAAACGTGTCTGAGGTGCCTTCCCCATCCCACCACACAACTTTTCCTTTAGATGCAGCACAAAAATTCCCCTAAATCCACCTGAAACCTCTAAAAGAGGATCCCCAGCAAGTGCTTCTTCCTTGGCATTGCCATGGCAAAGGGAGACCTCAAAGAGATGTGAGGGAATTCAGGCTGTCTACACCTCAAACTCCACCAGCAGGGAAAAGCTTGAATAAATCCACACAACCAAGCCATAATTTCTGCCCATTAAAACACAATAAAAACACTGGGGAAGGGTTCCAAAAATTCAACATGTTCCCTCTTATTCCTGGTTTGGGGGCCTGCAAGGTGCAGTGGGATTGCTGATAGGATCTGCTGCTCAGCACAGGCAATGAGGAGCTTGTCAGGAATATGTGACAGCTGCTGTTGACTCTCAGCCTCCCAATCCTCACAACTCCTTCCTTATGGAAAGCACATGGAAAGCATCAGGGTAGGCAACACTTACAAATGAGGCACCTGTCAGATTTTTTCCTGTTACTCTCAGAGCACAGAAACCACTCTGAAAATCAAATGCACCTTTATGCAGTGATAACAACTCCAGCTGCCTCAGCTAAAACATTTCATGTATTTGTTGCAGAACCAGGCACAGAAGACTTATAACCTCTGCTAGGGAGTGTAAGGGGGGAAATAAAAATCACAGACACAAAATTTACACTGACAGATCATCTCAAAGCAGCAGGGAGCTCCTCCTTTGGGTGCTTTGTGTGGAAATTGATAAAAATGACTGCTTTAGAAAGGTACAGTGTTCATTTAATGGACTACACACAGCTTTGCCTTCTCTCCTGGGACTCACCTGTTTGCAGCACCTGGAAAATCAGAACCACAAACAAAATAAAGAAGGGAATCTTTTCCTTTAGAAGGAAAGGGCACAGCAATCACTGGGTTTGGGGTGCAAAAGAGGATCAGCTCCTTTATCAGTGACCATATCATCTCAGATTTCAGCTATTTAAGTCAATTCTGTTGCAATTTGCCAATGCACCTGTAGGACTTTTCAAACTTTAGGACAGTTTCAACCCTAACCTGAACAACCAGGATGAGCAGACAGATGTGCTGCCAGCAGACACCATCTGCATTTTAAGCATTTCCGAAAAATCTCTGTGCTTCAACCATATTTGGTGGCAGAGCTGGACATCAAAGCCAGATGCACTCGAAAAGCAATTTAATTTTTCCCCCCAGAAAGAGATTCCTGAAGGCATGAGTCAGCCAGAGAATCACAATGGCCTCAGACTGGGATGTTTACTTATCATGCTGCAGTGAGCACGGGGAAAAGGATGCTCGGGGTGTCTCATCTTCCAGGGAAGGAGGAGCGTGGCTGCTGCTGGCCTGGGGCAGCAGGGAGGGGGCTCTGGGGAACAAAACCTGTTCCAGGCAGCTGGGAGTGTGCTGAGGAGGAAAGCACTGCCTAACTCATCCCACAAGGCATCAGGGTTATGTTTAAGACTCGCCCTGATTTCCTCATGCACTCATTTCTTGTGTGTGTGAGTGTGAAACGAGGGTAGGGGGTGTCAGTGGAACCTCTCCAGTAGGAAAAGCTGTTCCTTCTGTTGGGCTGATCCTCCTGTGAGATTTCCTCTCTGCTCTCTACCCTCAGACTCAGCCTGGGCTGCACCAGAGATATCACAGAATCACAGAATGGTTTCAGCTGGAAAGGACCTCAAAGCCCACCCAGGTCCACTCCCTCCCACGGGCAGGGACACCTTCCTCTAACCCAGGTTATTCCAAGCCCTGTCCAGCCTGGCCTTGGATACTTCCAGGGATGCTGGGGCAGCCACAGCTCCTCTGGGCACCCTGTGCCAGGGTCTCATAGGGAAGGATTTCTTCCTAATATCCTATCTAAATCTACCTCTTAATGCCATTCCCCCCTCTCCTGTCACTCCACACCTTGAAGAAGTCCCTCTCCAGCCCTCCTGCAGGTCTCTTTCCAGTAGGAGGCTGCTAAAAGACTGAGTACAAAAGATAAAAAAAATACAAAATGCAAAAGACTAAGTTTACTGGCCTCCAAAGTTACAGCCCTTTTTGGTTTCACTTTTATCCCCCAGCCTAGCCAAACAGATGAAGTTCATGAATTTTTCCACTTTGCATTCTACAAATCTCTCCCAGCTTCTTGCCATTATTTGGGTTAGAGGAAGAGGGAAAGCCAGCACTTAGCAGCTACAAAGCCAAACAGAAAAAATCTGCTCCAACAACTCTGACCCTTCCTCAGCCCTCCCCAAAAGTGCTGGGGGGTGGCAGGAGTATTTTAGAGGTCAGGAACATGAGTCTGTGCAAAACCACTACATCCTCCATATCCCCCTCCTGCTGATGCTGAGCACACACAGCCCCCTCAGCAAATCCACACAGGACACAAAATCAGAGCCAGAAAAACATCACAGCTGTTAGGGGCTCCTCCATGAACAAAATCACAATTAGATGCCTCAGTAAACAAGAGGATTTCAGGCTGACTTAATTATGATTGAGTACATAGCCTTGCCTAAATAATCCTCTGAGATGAGCCAAGGCAAAGTGACAGTGCTGTAGGCACAGCAGGGAATGTGACTGTCACATCCCCCTCAGTATTTCCAGCAGAGGTAAAAACAAGCACTTGCAAAAATCCCACTCACACCCAGAATTTAAGGTCTGGTTCCTCCCCCATCACTGCAGGACCCAAGAGGCCAGATTTTCATGTCACCCAGAGACTTTACACCTTCCTGAGAGCTCACTTGTCATAGTCCAGGGGCTCCAGTGAGGGTGTTTATTTCTCTGGGGGTGGCTGACAGGTTGAAATTACACTCCTGTTCTCACATGGGTTTGTGCTCATATTAAATGCTTCCTCTCCAGAAGGGAGGAGATGCTGGAGATGGCTCTCAGGAGCTGAGGAATCCAGCCTAGGAGCTCAAATCAACCTCACTTCTCCAGGCAAACCTTGGCTTGCCAGGAAATCTCCTTTCCCAGCTCTTTGTGCTGGCAGGGCAAGGTGGGGATACAGAGGCTGCATCTCCCAAGAGCTCAAGGATAAAATGGTTTTGAAAAAAACAACAGCAAAGCCAGGCCCACAACTGTCAATGCCAAAAGCAAGAGCTGAAGGAAGAAATGTCACCCTCTACAGCACTGGCTTGGAGAAATCAGGATTCTGCCTGGCCAAGGCTGCTTTTCCAAGCAGGCCAGCAGGAATCACCAGTCTCAGGGCCAAAATCTACAAGCTCAGTGTCTCATCCAGCTCCCCTCACCAAACCACAGAGCAGAAAACCCTCTGGAGACATTGTTTTGCTATTTTTAGCAAAAGACAAAGTCAGACACTTTAACTGCTCTAACAAAAACCCATTTGAAAGGCCAGGTGTAGAGGGTTAAACCTACTATAGGTAAATTACTACTCCAAATATCCCTGCCTTGCACGACCTGGGTTTAAAGAGGGTTTCAGGACTTGTTCTGCAAAGTTAAGAGCAGATATGGGGTCTAGCAAAGTTCAAAGCACTACCTATAAGCAAGGGGATTCCGCAGGAAAAACATGAGCTTTGCTCATTTCCAGATGTGCAGATCAAACCCCTTAAATCTATTCCGGGGGGGAGAAAAATGTGGTAAGTGAAGCAGCTCCTGCACTGTAAGCAACCCAAAGCTTTGGGGTTATTTGTAATGCACAGACAGGAGCAGCATACTGGAGATGGCACAGTTTGTTTTTCAGGTATGCTGTCTGCTTAAAGAATGGATTTCTGACCAGAAAAACAAAGCAATGACCAACACACAGGAAATTCCAGAAAAGAAAGCTGAGTTACAGCATTTCCCTCGAACTTTAAAGTACAAAGCAAGTAATGTTTTACAGAGCTACAGATCAAACAGGGAGAATTCAGGCCAAATACAGGCAACTTTTAAGTGAAATTACCGTGCAGAGATGGCCAAGAAGCCTTTTGGCTGCAGGAAAGACAAGCAGCAGCTTCCTTCAGAGCCTTCTGATTGTAAGGATTAAGTACCTTGGACTGACAAGGAGCAGGGATCCATTAATCTCACCCTCGACTAAGCATCTGGAATCAAAGTGCTGTAACCATTTCAACCCCCAAGTGCTCTGCATCCCTTCAGCACCTGCCTCCTTAAAGTGTTTTTTTGGAGATTTACAGCAGAATCTGAGGGAGGTGGATGTGCACACAGCAGAACTTTGGGGAAGCCTTGGTGTTGGGAGCTTGCTGGGAATGCTGCTGCATGCACTGGCCTCAAGTGTTCACCTCCTCACCCTAAATCCCCTTGGATGGATGGATGGATTTGGACACCAGGGCATGGCAGAGGTGCTGGCCAAGCCTTACCTTGAGTTGTTTGTTACCGTGTGACTTGTGCCCATCTTTCATTCCTGAGGGTCTCTGATTGGCCACCGTCAGCAAGTGGCGTTGGTGCACCAAGGCCTCCTTGAACTCCTCCTCAGTTTTGGTTTCCAGAAGCTTCTGCCGGAAGGTTATGTCTGAAAACATCGTGGCAAAGGTCCTGCCCACCTCTGTGGCCGTTTTGGTGCTTTTCTAAGAAGGTGAAAAAAAAGACAGAAAAGTGCTTGTAAAACCATTTAATTTCACTTCTGAAAGGTAAATCCTGGAATTCATCCCTCTGAAGAGGAACCTGCCTGGCTCCCAGGATCCCAGAGAGAGCTTATGGGGGAGAGCACATTTGGAAGCTGTTGCAGATGAACACACATCCACAGCAGAATCCTCTGGAGGCACCAACACAGCTCCTGAAGCCCTGATTGATCTTTACTTGATCAACTTCCCAGAAACCAATCCAAAGCTGAATCATGCTGAGTGTGCATTTTATCCCTGGTTTCCCTTCAAGACAAGACAAAAATCTTTGCTACTGAACAGCACCTCAGCATTGCTGCTCCTGGGGTGGAAGGGTGCTGCAGTCAAGGTTTCTGCAGGTACTGATGTCTTGATTATTGTGCTCATCTGATTCCTATTTTCTGGGCATTAAAACTCAATTCACTTGGCCACTCTGGGGCAATTCTGGCTGCACAAGTGGAGATTGAGAGCTCTCAGCTCAAGTAACCACTGGCACAGAGGAAAGGATGGGAAAAAAAAAGCTGGGAATGCACAAGGAGCTCTCGTCTGATTCACGAAATGTCTGGAAGGGACAGGAGTCTTGCAGACATGAAAAAAGTGCTTATTTTCAGGATTTAATATTTCTGTGAGACACAGGCCTGATCTGTGGGGGTCCAGCTTCCAACAGAATCCAAGCTGCTTTCCTACTGCAGGAAATTAGATGCAAAGGGAAGAGTGAAGGAGGCTGAGGTCCCCACCCCTGCACAAACCCACCAAGTCCAAGCTCTCCAAGTGACCTGCTCACTTGCTCCTACTGTGGCCAGGACAGGTAAGATACTTGCCAAGACTAAATTACACAGAACCACAGCTCATTAAAAGCTCCTTCTGATGCCAAGTTTTAATCCACCCACCTCTTCTACACTCCACACTCATCATGCAGCAGCTACCAGAGACACCCAAACATTCCCCAGCCCTGGAGAATCTCCAAGCTCCTCACTCTGCTGTGAAAAGAAGAGTGAGCATCTGTGATTGATCCCAATTGCTTCTCATGATTCACAACTGAACAGATGAACAATTTCTCCATGGACACAACCAAATAATTCAGTGTGGGTGACGCAGAAGCGCAGGCGTGGGTGGCACTGAGCTGGTCCCAGAGTCATTGCTAACGCTGTCCTTCCTCTACCACTCACATCACCCTCCTCTCTGCCATTTCTCAGAAAAATTGTGGCTGCCCCACCTTCCATTTGCTCCAAAAAACTGTGGCTGCCCCATCCCTGAAGTGTTCAAGGCCAGGTTGGATGGGGCTTGGAGCAACCTGGGACAGTGGGAGGTGTCCCTGAACATGGCAGAGGTTGGAATGAGATTGTCTTAAATGTCCCTCTCAACCCAAACCATTCTGGGATTCCATCACCAAGAATGTCCCTTCAAACACTCACTAGGGCACATTCAATTTAAGTTTCTAGGGAGAGGTTTGGATTTAAGTGAAGGATTTTGCCTGGGACTTGCTTTTAGATTCTGTGAACCAGCCTGGATTTGCCATCACAGAGGAGGCTCCACCTTTCACCTCTAAGCAGCAACAATCCTTGGGCTGGATGCTGCAGGGATTGCTTCAACATTCCCACTGCTCTTCCCATTTTTCCTTTACCAAGGAGACAAACAGTTTAGAGAGGATAGATATGTGCAGGAAAACTCTTTTTTATCCTTCCTTCTTCCATATTAGCAAGGCCAAGAATCTGGATTCCCAGCATAACAAATGCCCATTTTGTGGACTTTCCTCCCCCTCCACTGAATGTGTTGCTGTCAGCAGGTTAATTATTTTAACTGCTGCACCAGAAATGCGCACTTGGGGCTGGCTCCATCAACCCATTTAAAATAAAAAAGCACATTGGCAAGTGCAAGCTCTGTTGGCCTCCACTCCCTTCCCTTAATTTGATGCTGACCACTGGAATTGCAAACTCTCGGGATCCGAGCGGATGCGGAGCCATTCGCCGGGTGCTTTGCACGTAGCTGGCCCGAGATAACAATGAGGGGAGATCCATGGAACTGCACACAGCTCCAGGTGTTCTCCCTCCTGCTTTGCACAAGGAACATCAATATGTTTTCAGCCTGTTGGCTTCGAGGTCGATGCCAAAAGCATCGAGTGGCTCAGTTGGGAAAGACCTGCCAGAAATCCTGGGAAAGAAGGAAACACCAGTATTCCCATTTAAACGTGGGTGGTGGTGAAGGGGGGAGGAGACAGGCCAGAGCAGCAGGTCCCAAGGTCACACAGATAGCATTGAAGAGCAGGAAATTGAATCAGGACATATCCTGTCCCAGGAAAGGTCCCCAACCTCTCCAGCACCTCTCAGGAGCACAGACCCAGCAGCCCCAAGGTGTAAACAGCCAGCTGGAGTGTGAAAAGGTCTTGAGCTTTGAACCGTTCAGCCATCAGCTGGAAGAACCACCTTGGTCAGGCCAGTGCTTTCTAGGAAGACAGGATGGTGATCCCCAATTAACCTTGAGGCACCCCATGATATCAGAGTCAGACTTGGATGATCCTTGTGGGTCCCTTCCAACTCAGGATATTCTGATTACAGTGAAAGTGTTCTACCGTGCCCTTCTTGTCTACACCAAAGAACCAGAACTTGAGCAAGCTTTAACCTCGCTGTTTCAGGTGCTAAAAGCTCGGGGACAGGCTGACCTTAAAAGCACTGCAGCTCCCAGAAAGTCTCACCCTCACTGCAACAGAGCTCAAAAAAGAATCACCTTCCTCTTGGCTACATCACCTCCAGCTGCTGCAGCCACACGTGCAGGGAAAATGTCAGTCCCATCAGGGAAGTTTGCTGGGAAGCAACCCAGGGGCAGCAGCTGTAGGTTCACAAGAGCTTTTCAAAACCTTGGCTTTAGCAAGGAGCTGCGTTTCTTACTTCTAAAAATAGCAGCTCCAGCCGGAGAGGGGAATCCATGGAGTGTTTAGGGCATCCCAGGTGTGTACGGGGAATACAGAGTGTTCTCCTCCACATCAGGATACAGGCCATGAGACAAGGACACAGCCCACTAATCCACCCCTCACCAACAGGATAAATCATCTAGACAGCTGCTGAGGAGACCTCAGGCCTTTTCACATCCCCTTGTGTTTTAAAAACAACATTTATTAACCCTTGGAGGAGCCCAAGGAAAAGCAAACTCACGAGAACCTCCTGAAGTTGTGGAGCAAGAAGACAAAACTCACCATCTTGGGAGGAGCCAGGACCAGTATGACGAATCTGACTTCACAGGAGTTCTCACCCCAGTTCTGAGGCCTCTCCAGGCGGCTGATGCAAACGTGACGTCGCTGAAGGGACTTTATAGTGCAACTGTTGGGCAGAATGGGATTGTTAGACTGGACCCCACAACACCAGGCATGATCTCCCCTGGTGCACAAGGCATAAAAACACATTTCACCTTTGAGAAACACATGATGTTGTTGGTTGAAGACTTCTGAAGTCTTAAGCTTCTAGTTACTATTAGCCCAATTCTCCCTCTTGTACAATTTGATATCCATGTCTTTATGAGAAATACCTTTCAAGATTTCAAGGTGTATTCTGCCTTTTCCTCCAGCTGCTTTTTAACAGTCAAGAAACCAAATGACAGAGAGCACAAGACACCAAGTACTTGCAGAGCTATAGAAGCTTCTACACGCACACAAAAAAACCCTCTTATTAAAAAACACCTGCATTATTGGAAAGCAGATTACACTTCATTTCACCTGCTCTCCCAAGGTGCTTCTGGAAATACTAAGGCAAAATGCCAAGCCAATATACTCCCACTTCTGCCTCAGGCAGACCTCTCTGTTGTAATGGCTTTCCCCATTTGCTCCCAGCTGTTGTTTTCCCCTTTCTGGCTCCCAAGTGTTAAAGAAACTAGGCTGACCTCCCTGCTCAAGATCCACAGGGAGGGGATTAGTGCTTGGAGGGAAATCCTTGGCTGTGATCCAGGGGATGGGATGGATGTTTGACTACCAGAACCAAGACTAGCAAAAAAAGTTGTGTGGAATAAACACAGGGATCATCTGCAGAGGTTGTGAAAGACCACATCTGTCTCCACCCTGGGATATTTAACCAGAGCTGGGACCTGCTTAGCTGCCACTTTTCCTGCTGGGAAACTTTGGGGCTTGCTGCAGGGGCAGCAGGGCAATGGCAGCCTGGCATGCAGCTCTCCTGTTCCCTTTGAAGCCACCAACCACTTCCCAGCCCTTCTGTAAACCACTGGTGAAAAATGCACACACAGCTTGCCTACAGACACCTGAAGAGGTATGGAAGTGTTTTCCTACCTCAGAGTTATTTTCCCCTCCTTTTACCTGGTTCAAAGTTATTTCAGCTGCTTGCTCTCTTTTGTTCATCTAACAAGCACCTATCCCAGTCCTCCAACAGAAGGATCTATTTCTCTACTTTCTCTTCCATAATCCCATCTTATTTCTTTCCTTTTAAGATGTATTCTCACGCCCATGCACCCTGAGGGCTGTTCCATTAACAAGACCTTTGGCTGGAGATGTCCTAGTCTGGAAGACATTGTATTTTCTATCAAGTTCTTCACTATTTGCATAAAAAAAAAAATTAAAAATCACACCATCAAGTATTTTCTTACTGAGTTTGACTTCCTGATCTCAGACTGGAAGCAGCCTGCTTCTGTAAATTAATCTCACAGAGACACTTGTCTGAGAGCAACCAAACAGCTTAATTAGAACAATACAGGGCATGAGAAAGATGACAGTTTCATTTATTTCCTAACTTCCCTTCACCACAGCCTCTTGTTCTTTTTGTACTTGAATCAGCTTTGGAAGAGAGAAAGATCAAGGAAGGTCCTAAGGTGAGGAATAAATATCTTTTGAAGTAATTGAAAATAGAGTGCAAGCTACACTTGTTTTCACAACCAAAGCCAAGCCCCTGGTTGCAATCCAGCTGTGGCTGGACAGCAGACAAGTCTCCTTGTGTTACAGCTCAACAAGCCAGAGAGGACATGAACTCCGGGCTTTGGACCAACTGGAGAACCTTCAAGTGGCCCAACACCTTCAGTTCTCTCACCTACACCCACCTGGTCACCAGCAGTGACTGATTACTGCACCATTAGCATTAATTCTGAGCTCAGTTCTCAGCACTTGCATACCTCAGCTGCTGAGCTTGCTGCCTGGTGAGGGCTGCCCTAGAACAGAAGTTGGACAAAGCTAAAGAATGAAGTAGGGATTTATTAGAAGGCCTCAATGGATCCACCTTGGGAAGCACAAGAGCCCAGCCAGGGCTGCACCCAAGAGAACCAAAATGGTCACAAAATGCACGAGCGCTCCCGGGGGCTCTCACTTTTATAAGTTCTGCTCCATTTGCATATTGGAGTTCATTGTCCAATTCCAGCTCCAGCCCATGAAGTCCCACCCTTCTTGTTTTTCTCTCTTCAGCCCACATTGTTTATGCTCTTGGGCCTAAGATTTGGATTGTTTGTCCTTGGGTCCCCAGCTGGAGAAGGAATTGTTTTGTCTCCCTACTCTGTGAAGAGAGCTCACCATCCCTTAATATGGAGCTCAGACCCACACACTAAAGCAGCACAGAATCTGAAAAATAGAAAAGCAAAAACCTGGGGCATCAAGCTCATCAATTAATCTGTTTTGAAAAGGAAGGTTTGCTGGGCATTTTGGACATCATTTCTATCCCAGACATGGCAGAAGCAGATATCAGCTCCTGTGGCTCACAGAGCTGTACCAACCCTTCCCAGACACCTTCCCTTCCCTACCATGTGCACCAGGCAGGACCTGACCAAGCAAGAAACTACTGAAGTAAAAAGAAATTTGGAAAAGCCTATTAGAAAGTGCAATAATAAAGCAAGCCACATGTTCTGGAGTTTTTTATCTCCCTGGAGTGACAGGGTTATGTTTCAGCTCCATGGATTGTCTCCAGGGCTGTGTTTTCCAGAGACAGGAGTCCTGCCAGCAGTGCCACAATCCCACTTCAGCTCAAGAGCTTCTTGGGTACAGAGGGGAAAACTGGACTGTAAAAAAACTGAGCCTTGCTATTGGGTCTCTCTCATATACAAGATCATTTTCATGGTTGCAAAAATTTGTGTTTCTCTTAGTCAGGAGTTCACTGTTTCCTTAAGCTGAGGGACTGGGCAAGAAGATCCCACAGTACTGAAAGATTTCACACAGAGCACATTTACAAGACACCAGGAAATTCACTGTCATTATCAATCTTTTTTATCTGGAATACTTTTATCCAGAGTGCTGGAGTTTGAGGATTCTCACACTTCTGAGTCTCCTCCATCTCCTCTGCAAAGAACTCCATGGACACTGACACATGGATCTAAATCCCAATATCACACCAGTCAAATTGAGAGTTTCCAACACTTAGGTCAATGTACAAATAATTTAGATCAATAACACCTTTACAAATCAGACTGGAGTTGATTTAGTGAGGACAAAGCTGATTAAAACCACATTTAAACAGGTGCCACAGAGAAGATGGGATGTTCCTGAGCCTGGCTGCATGGAGGGGAGGAACAGTGCAAAATGCAGCCTCATCTCAGTATGCTCTCCCTCTGTTATATTCATTTATTTGGGGAAAAAAATGATGTTTCAATACTTCCAATGCAAGGCCAAGTCAGTCCTGCCCATTCATCATCCAGCAGCTCAAGCTTTTCTTCAAATTTAAGCCATTATTTAGCTGACTCAAATCCTATTCCCTGATGTAGCACTTACAGCTCCCACTTTTGTTTTAATTCCAGAATCCAGATACAAATACAATACAAACCAAAACTGCAGTCCCAACTAGAACTGTGCAAATATTTGTAAAAGACATTAAAAAAAAGTTCCTTGGTTCACATGGAGAAATCCCAAGTCAAGCAAGACCGCAGGTAAAAGTCAGCACAGCTCAGGCCAAGAAGAAAGTCACTTTCAAAATGAAACAACTTTTTTTCTTTAAGTAGCACTTAAACAAATTCCCACTAATTAAAAAAAAAGCTGGAGGGTAAATAGCCCCAAAAAAACTGAGAACTAGCAAGACATTTTCAGCTGACTCTAAATCAAGTCTGGTTTGGTCAAAGCCTCCGAGTTCTTTTTTGGTTTGAGTTGAGCTACATTTGATTCTCCCTTGGTTTGGCCAGAAAGCTGAAAAATCTATTTTCACCCAGTATTAGTCACCCCAGGAAATGCTGGACTATGATTTAATGAGATGCCAGGTTGTGTTCTCAGCAGTTTTATCTTGATCCCCCAATAATTGAGCTCGTAAAAAGGGCATTTAAATTATAGCAGAATTTCTCCTTCCCCGTGCTCCTCTCTGCCTCTGGTGGTGCTGAGGGTGGCACTGGGATGGTGAGAACTGGCAGTGCTCCACCAAAATCCCAGATCCACCGAGTCCCACGTGCCCCAGGTCTGCCCCACACCCAAGATGATATCAGAGTAATAACACATTGCTCAACCGAATCATAAAAAGGGTCACATTATGGAGACCTAAGAGAAACAGAAACCCTCTTTTTAAAGGGCAAGAAAGGAAATTAATTCAGAAACAAATTATCCCTTGCAGTATGAAAAAGTGCCCAGCAGAGGTAATCAGCCAGCCAGCCTTTTCCTGTCCCCACACAGAACAACAATGACACTTCTTGTTCTCAACCACTGCCAATAAATCTTCCTTTGCTGAGCAGCTCCAGGCACCAGCTTTGAGAAACCAGGACCTGCAAGTGAGCAATGAAGCTGTGGCCAGGCCAGGCAGCTCACCCACAGCTTGGCACAGGCTGGTCTCAGCCACAACACCCCCACTCCAGGCTGGAAGTCCTCTTGGCCTGGGAAATGCACCTTGCTGGGCTCCAGGAAGACTCATCCTCTCCAGGGAGAAGGATTTCCTCCAGGTCAGTGTGTATTGAGAATTCCTTTCCATCACACAGCACCTGTAGGAGCACTCCAGCACCACCTGGGATGGCCCAGCATGGGGGAGAGGCCCTTAAAAGAAAATTAATTGGTTCTCTGAATTCAAAGAACACTTGCCAGATGTTGGCTGTGGCCACTTGGGCCATGGTTTAGAGGTGAACACGGTGGTGCTGCGTTAATGGTTGGACTTTTCCAACCTTTGAGATTCTGTAAGGAGACATCTCATCCCTGTACAGACCCTGCAGGTAGCAAAATAAGCCATCTTTCTTCTTCAGGACCCAAATTCCTAATGCAGAGGTTGAATTTGAGGTTTTCTTTTCATGAAACAGCACCTGCAAAAGCTTCAGCTCTCTAGCATAATCTGGGAAAACCCAAAAAGGTGGAGAGGCCCTTAAAAAAATTTTATGGTTCTCTGAGCCCAAAGAACACTTGAGAGATGATGGCTGTAAATTCTGGAGAAGAGACTCTTGCTTACAAGGCTCCAAATCTTGTAATCATTCCTCTAAATGAAAATATTTGTTTTAAGCAGTCGAACTGTTATAATTTCTCATCTTGCCCTTTAAAAGAATTATCTGGGGAAGAGAGAGCAACTGAAGCATCTCTATTTGCAATCTATTCAACAGCTAAATCAGAGACAATGCGACTTTTCTAGAAACCCACAGAACATCTGGGTCTGGAAAAATCCTTAAACACACGAAATGGACTTGCATTACTTCTGTTGAGAGAGACACCAGTCACATCTTTCACGGTAATACATTAAATTTGGCATCTTACTCCTCAAATTTTGATTATCTCAACAGCAGCATGGCTGGTTATCCAGTAACACCTCACAGTACCTATTTTTGAAAAGCTACCTGAGTTTTTCCGAGTTAAACTCCTCCACAGGAGTCACTGCCACGACAGGCTACATCAAAGGCAGAAATTCTATAGCAACACAGAGCACACAAACCACTGAACCACTCTTTGCTTGCAGAGAGGCTTTCCCCCCCTCTGCTCTGCCTGCTAAAACAGCTTTAGGAAATCAGTTTAATGCCCAGTCCATGTGCTTTAGCAATCCAGCCAGAAGAAATGGCTCTACAACTACTCCATGCAGACCATGGAGCAGCTTGATTTCATGTTTTTCTAAGGATTCAGCTCTGGAAATCAGCAGTTTTATCAATCTGCTGGCAGGGAGAATACAGCCTGGAAGCTGAGATGCCTGGGGGTTTCCATCAGCTCAGGGATATTTGTTCCATAACCCACTGAGCTGATGTTTCTCCTAGCAGGACATGAGGGAGAAAAATCCACCAGCACCCAGTTAAGCAGTTTTAAAATCATATATCCTTCACTCCAAGAGGAAAAAAAATTAAAAATCAGGCATGTTCATCTTCATTTGTCAGGCAGTTAAAGAAGGAGTGGGGCGTGATAGAACTTGGCTTGTGATAGAGTCACTTCTTCACAAGATAAGGAGGGGTTTCTTGGCTTTTTGAGGCACAAAACTGCAACACCAAAACCAGCAGCTCCCACTGGAGCTTCTTGCCCATTTTTCCCAGTCCAGACTTGGAAAGCATCCAGTTTACCCCTCTGTGCTGGGATCATGGCAGGTCTGGGTGCTTCAGGGGGAGCTCCAAGCGCCCTCCTGGCAGCACCTCTGCCTGCTTCAGTCATTCCATGCTGCAGGTCCTACCAGCAGCTGAGCTTCCTCACTGAAATAACTGAGGAAAACAGTCCAGCACTCCCCACTCTGGGACAGGACCATCCCTCATCCCAGGTTCTCCAAGGAAACAACCAGCAGCAGCTTCCCAGAGAAGCAGCAGGAGATCTCTGGGCCAGTTTGTGTCTTCCTGTTCTGGCAAATGCTGGGATAGGAGGAAAAAAAGAGTTTTGTCCATGGTTTCAAAGGTATGAGATCTTGTCCTGGGCTGATGAAGTTCATCTCTAACTCTCAAGATTTGTTTTCTAGTCAGGAAATGATCATGTACACAAGTAGAGACCTTCATTCTTCCAGAGCTGGACCCTGCTGGACACTGGGGCATGAAAAGCTTTGATAATCTCAGCTCTCATTTTAACAGAAGAATTCCAAGTTTTCCATAAGCTGATGTATCCTGGTGTGGCCCCAGCAAGATCAGGTTTTGGTCATTCCTGACAAAACCACCCCTTAAAGCCTGCAGTGAATCAGAATTCAGTTGTTTTTTCTGGACTTCGCTGGAACATTGAAATCTTGAGATCTTCAGTTCCTCAAGGGTTTGTTCTGCCCTGTGGCTGAAGCCCAGATCCATATGGGATGTCTGACTTTGCTGAGCTTCCCTAGACTTGAAGCCATCAGGAAAGCACCAAATCCAACAGAAGCAGAACAATTATTTCAACCCCAGGTTTTCCCCACTGCTCTTCTCACAGAGGGTAAATCAGATAAGAAATAAGAGCCTTCTTTCCAGCACAAAGGAGAGGGAAACACATTTTGGTCTCCATTAGGAATGTTCTTCTGCAGCCAGGCTCTGCACAACTCGGTGAATATCCTACAAAATTCCTTCCTTTCTCACCCCAAATTAATTTCAGCTGTTAATAATTCCCCTCATCATCTATGCAGAAGCAACACCACCAAAAGCTTATCTCTGAGCTGTTCTTCCTCATTAATATAATCTTATTATATCAATTCAATCTCATCCACCAGGAATTAAAAGTTGGCTAAGGTGCACCAACCCAGCAGTGCTAATTTAAAATTTAGCAAAGAGTATAGACCAAATGCAAGGATAAAGAAGAGAAGATATCTTAAAGGTTCTTCCCACTCATATGGAAAATTTTTTCATCAACAAATTCCTTTTACTTCAGAGGTTTGGAAGCTGTTTTGCAATCTGACTTCAAGAAAAAATGTAAGATCTAAAAATATGGTTCACAATCTGTTGCACAATAACTCCAGCAGAAATACAGTGCAATAATTAGATAATTATAGTTAATAACTCATCATTGCTTTCCCACCACTTTCTTCTCCCTCTTCAGAGCAACAAAAGGAAGAAACAAGGAAAGTTTTGCACAAGACACCTTCAGGCTGTGAGCTTATTTTTTAAATCATCTCTTGTCATGGAAGCCAGGATTACTCACATGGATGCATTTAAAGCTCTGGCTCACTTTCCTAACAGGCTGAACCCACCCTTTTGAGTCTCATGTATGTAATCACAGCATTTGTATCCTGACTTTTAAAATGTTTTGGTTATTAAGGCAACACTCCCCAAAACCCTCCACAGAGCTGTCTCACCCCACAGGAGAAATTTCCATCCTCTGCATCAGCAGCACCTACATATCCTTACTGCTGTTACCCTTCCTATGGCATCCAAAGAGGAGAAAACTGCCCAAAAGTCCTCTTGGTTGACACCATTTTACTTTATCAACTCATTTTCTTCTTTGTGGTCCTGCTCTGTACATGCCAGGTGTAAAAAGGTAGCACACAAAGCACAAAATATCATCCAGCTCTCTTCTCTCTCAGGACACAGCCCTGATATGCCATCACTTCTTTTTCACATGGAGATCACATCCTTCTCTTTCATAAGAGATTCAAAACAAAGGGGAGATTTTTTTTTCTTATTTGTTGATGGTATTGTCTCCTTTTTGATTTTTTTTCTTAATCCTCTATTTCTCTCCATTTTCCCCAGCCATAAGCAGAGGGCAGGAGAAGAAGTGCAAGCAGAAGGAAAACTATTGTGACAGTTGTCTCAGCAAACTGGCTGTGAAGACTAAAATATGTGCATGCCTTTAGGCACCTATCCCACATATCCCAGCCATTTCTCTGGGAATTACCATATTTCTTGACAACTGGACTTTTAAGACTGCACAGGAATAAAGCAACAGAGTCTAAAAGGCACTGCTTTGGTTGGCTCAGGGACTCAGGTTCTGGCCTGTCCCTTGTGAAGGGACAGCCTGGCTCACCCCACAGGCCTGACTTGGAGACAATAACTTCAAACCCCAGTTCTGGTCAAGTGCAAGCTGGGGTGAAGCCACCACATCTCATAAATCCCAGGTGACAGAGTTCTTAAGGGCCTGCTCCTCCAATGTTTAACAGTGTTGACAATTAATCAGCGTCCAAATTAATTGTCAGACAAAGTAATCAGTGTCTAAATAGCGTGGAATGTCTGACTTCAATTTTCAGCTACAAAGTTTGGATGGTTCCATCAAAGGACCTAAGAAATCTTTTGGTCCAGGCTCCCAGACTTTGGCAGGCAAAGCAGTCCATGAACTAGTTTGCTTGTCCCTTTGAGAAGTTCCTTTATTAGCATTTCTCAGTAATTAGCATTTTCTGGCTCATTTTTTCAGCATTCTTAGCTTGTTAACAGCAGATTTCTATAACATCCAAGAGCTGAATGCCCTGGAGGGGCTGTGGTCACCTACTGCATGTGTTTGCAAAGAGAAGAAGCCCAGAGAGAGACAGATCCCACAGGATGGATGGAGCAAGCACCACCATCTTAACCCAAAAGGGCATATTCTGAACCTCTACTCCTCCCAGCAGCAGGAAAAGGTTTGGATGTCAGTGATTTTGCTCATCTAACCCAGGTACTTACATGATACAGAGCCAGGACTGCTGATACTGCACCCCCGTGACTGTGGCTGTGACCCCTTGAATTGTGTCTGATAAGAGGTGAACTGGGAAGAGAAGAGAGGGAAACATCACAGGCTGTCCTCATTTATTCTGCAGCTGTAAATAACATTTCTTCCTAAATGGAAGCTGACTACTAATCCCAAGCATTCCTATCTGCCCAGTGGACTGAAGCAGGGGTGGGGGCTGACAGAGAGAGATGGAAACATTTGTCCTGCTGCTTTTGATCTGTGTCCTTAAACTATTCACAGCTTACAAAGGCAGCTGCTTTCTCCTCCCAACATCATCCTATTGCAGTACTGGGTTATTAGATTAGCATTATCCACCACACACACACAGACAAGACTGGGAGGGGTGTCACCTTCCCAATCCCCTGCCCTCTCTCCCCCTCTTCCCAGCTACTGCTCTCACACTATTTTATGGCTCTACTTACTTTTTGTTCTTTATTGGCAGAAAGCCTAAATTAAAGGGATTACAAATGCGAAGCTCTAAGACAGGTAGCAAGAAGTAACCAAAGCATGAACATGCTTACTACATGCTCAGGACTTGACATATCTGTTAAACAAATTCACTCAGGCTGTGACAGTTACATTTGAGGTGCGATGGACATGATTGTACATTCATTCCTGTTGACTCTGAAACATCAGGGGTGCCTACAGAGAAACAATGCTCAGTTAAGCTTCTTCAAATCTTGGGCTAAAAGCAGCGATTTTTAGACTACACTACAACATTTTTTGATAGCTTAAGGTGACACCAGAGCCAACAACCTTGGCTAGGGCTGCCCCAGTTGAGCTTCTGGAGGAAAATCAAGTGTCTCCAATCTCCTCCATTGGGCTGGGAGTGACACAAAGGATCAACCCTCCCCAATTACTCATCCAAAGCAGGCAAAATTCCCCAGCCTGTGTGAATTCAGGTGGAGAATCACAAGGCAAAGGAGCCACTGCTGACGAGGACAAGCAAACCAAAAGGGTCCACGCAGACAAGATGCCCCAGTGCTGCTGACTCCTCACCCCAGAGAGCACCACAACGGGTGATCTTAATGAAACAGGGGCAAGACTCCACCAAAACACAAAAACCCTGGAGAAATGAGGCCCTTCAGTCTGAGTGACATGGGGAAAAAAAAAAATCAACCCACGGGGTCACATGCAACGTGCAAGCCTGGGGACCACTCAGTGAGTGTCCAGCACCCCACCACGGCAAGGATGGCAAATGAACAGCAGCTAAAGCAAACCAAGAGCTGATTACCGTTCCCTTCCCGCGGGGTCCCTGAATCTGTGAATAAAGTGTTCATGATTTTTTCGAAGTTGCAGCTGGGCTCCATGTTCTCAGGATCCTCGGCGAAGTGTTTCAGCATCTCCCGGAGAACATCGTCCAAGGACGTGGCTGTTTCATCCAGGATGATGCTGGCTCTGGCCAAAAAGCCATCCAGGTCTCGCTGGGCTCTGACCTCCTCCTCAAAATTCTTTAATTTCAGGTACTGTGTTGAAAAAAGGTCAGAGCATGAGACAGCTGTACACAAAACCAGCAAAGCAGAATCTGGGTCCTTCACAAGCAGCTTTGCTGAGGTTACCACCCAACCAAAGATTCTATTGGCCATTCAGATCACAGGAGAAAGGGCATTTTATGCATTAATGCATTGAAGGTTTGCATTCTCAAGGCTTATCTTAATAGTGTGCCCACAGGTACCATTTATACCCTGACATAGAAAGCAGAATTAAAAAACAAATGCTGTTTCGTGGTTGGTTTTTTTTGTTTTTTTTTTTTTAAGCCTAGAATAAAGTAGGATAAGTTGGTCTAAAAGCAAAAATACTTAAGGTAGCATTTAAAATCTTCTTTAGGTTCAAGTAATTCAGGAAGTTTGAAAAAACATGGGACAGTTATTTGGACTTAAATTAACACTAAATGGACACTGAGATCAGCAACATGAAAAATTATCAGTATGAATCTCAGTACCAAGTCAAGCCAGTTCCTCAAACTGGGAACCATCTGTCCCCAGTGCTTCCAGTTAGGGAGCCTGAAGTGGGAGGTGGGGAATGCCATCCAGCCCATCAACTTTTCTGGCATTTAATACATTTCTGTTCTTTCCACTTCCATGGAAGTTTTCTTCCTTTGTAGATTTAGCTTTAAAGCAGTAATGAATAAAAGACAGCAGAGGCTGAAACTATCCCAGCTCTCTGCTGGTTCCTTCTGCTGTACCAGACTTACTGGCCTTGAGATTAAGAGACAGTCCCAATGTGTTTGTTGTAACAATTGGGACTCAGTTTCTTCATGCAGATAAAGTTAATTCTCTATTCACACAACTCATTTTATACAGTTTTTACAGCTCTCATGAGCAAGTTTAATTGGTTAATAGCTTTCTTGCTAATTACTCTATTGGTTAGTAAAAGGTATTTAACTTGTCTATCAAATCTCTCTATTCTTGAATTGCTTACATATTTTCTTCACTGATTCTTATAGGACTGATCTTATTTTTTTATATAGGTACACTTGTTTTTAACCCTAGAAATAGACTGTTGTGTTAACAAACTCTCATTTTCCAGATGTTTTTGCATGAGAACTTGCAAAGTACTAGCTGCACTTAGAAGAAGTGATAGGCCAGCTATTAATTTAGCAGAGCCGGCCTCATTTTATGAGGCTTTTATAATTTTTCTACCTGTCTGCAATATGTGCTCCAGAACCTCAACTCCTCTCTGTACCTGTCAGCTGGGAAGGTGATTAATTGAGTGATCAAACTACAAATGCCTTGTTCCCATTGCACAGTCCTTGGAAATCCACACGCAAGCACTGGACAAGGAGGGCTGGCAGTCCTGGCCCTCTCCTTCAACAGCCTGAGTGAGGAAATGGGAACTGAGCTGTTCTATGGATCTTCCTTCCCATGGGAAAGCTGCCAGGCTCAATTTGTGATGCTGAGAACCAGACTGTCAAGAGACATTGAAACCCTCAGTTGCCCTCAAGCTCAGGAAGAACCAAGCTCTGAATTGCTTTTACAAATCTGATCCCCCATGCCACGTTCCCCCTCGGGTACAGGGCCATCCCAGAGCCTTACTCATGGGTCCCCTCCATCCATGCACACTCTCTCTTACCTTTTCCATTTATAGACACAGGCAAAAAAATGCTAACATCTCCCTAATTACTGTAATTATCACAGCAACTATCAAGTTGTCAGTACACATCCATTGCAATTAGCACTGTTTTACTTTGCATCAATCACTCTTTCCACAGCATCCTTGAGAGGGAGGATTCTCTGAAGCGTTTCAGCTCCCACCCCCAAGGCTTTGGAACCATCTGCTCGTAGGAGAGGAGACAGTGACACAGCTACAACTCCACCTCAGAAGTGCAAGCAGTGAGTCTGTCTCAAACTGAGAGCAGATTAACACACACCTGTAACAAGAGTTTTCAAAATAGCAAAGGTGGCTTTGTGTCACCAACTTCTGCACGAGAAAAGCAATCAGAAGCAGAACAGCAGAAGGAGAAAGATGAGGGACAGCAAAAAATTAATCAAAGGCATTCATGTGGGTTATCTGCCCAGATCACACAATCACAGAATGGTTTGGGTTGAAGGGACCTTAAAGATTATCCAGTTCCAATGCCCTTCCACTATCCCAGGTTGCTCAGAGCACTATCCAGCCTGACCTTGGACACCTCCAGGGTGGGGCAGCCACAGCTTCTCTGGGCAAGCTGTGCCAGGGCCTCACCATCTTCATGATAAAGAATTTTTTTCCTAATATCCAGTCTAAACCTACTCTCTTTCAGTCTGAAGCCATTTCCCCTTGTCCTGTCACTCCAGACTATTTTAAGTTATCTCTTCCTATCTTTCTTGTAGCTCCTTTCAGGTGCTGGAAGGCCCCAGTTCATCTCAATCAACACTGATCCTGCACTGAGCTGTGCTTGACAGCACCAGCAGCAGCTCATTGCAAGGCAGGAGGATTTAGCTCCAGCTGAGCCACAGGCTTCAAGCAATGCCTTAGGAAAATAACTTCCCATGCCTCACAGCTGTTTCACTTCCCTGCTGTTGGTCCTTTATAGGAAATAGGGGGAAGACTCATATTTATCACCCGTTTATCATTATTATCACTCCCTAAGATTAGGGAAGGCATTGTAGAGTCATAGAATGGTTTGGGCTCGAAGGGAACTCAAAGCTCATCCAGTTGCAACCCCTGCCATGGGCAGGGACACCTTCCACTAGCCCAGGTTGCTCTAAGCCCCATCCAGCCTGGCCTTGGGCACTTCCAGGGAACCAGGGGCAGCCACAGCTCCTCTGGGCAGCCTGTGCCAGGGCCTCACCACCCTCACTCTTTAACATCCAATCTGAATCTACTCTCTGAGCTTAAAGAGGCTTTATGCACATTAAACATCACAAGGCAAGCAGCCACCATGAAAGGAGAGAAATCCATCACTCTCTGAGACACACCAAAATCAAATTACTGGAAGCACTGGCACAGCAAAGCCTCAGCAACAGCTCAGGCACAACTGTTCCAGCCAGGACCCCCGCTGGGTTCAGGGGAGATTAATGAATGCTCCCTCACTAATATTTTTAGCTGGATAGTCAAGTCACACCAGGAAACTTGATGCTGGAAACTCGATGCTGGAAACTGCTTAGGAAGAAACCCAAGTCAGCTACCCAAGAGCCATTTGAACAGCTCTGGGCATCCTTGATTGCAAAGCTCCACATTGCACCGTGACAGGAACAGAGGCTGTTGTGCCAAAAAAAGGGGAAAACACTGAAACAGCCTCCTCTGACTTCAGGCAGGCTAAAATCACACATTCTAAGTAGTTGACAAGGCTCAAAATGCAAGCTCTCTCTTGGCTGGCTGCTCGGAGACACCTTCACTTAGAGCCACCAGCAAATTTTTTGTGGTGTCCAAAAAAATCCCTTCCTCCTGAGCAGAGCTCTGCCTGGGCTGCTGCCATGGTCCTTTGGGCCAATTCCCTCAGAACCACTCTGTGATGGTGATTAAATGCTCAGTCTGTGTGAAGAACCTTTATTCCTGCCCACCAAGTGCCCTGCTAGATAGCAAGTTGGAAGGGCAGAACCAGAAACAGGGAAACCTCTCCAGACAAAGCTTCTCACTTCTCTGCTGGTGATTCCCCCTTCCCAGACACTTGGAGCCATCTCCTCCATGAGTCAGGTCTCAATTTCCTCTGCATTTGAAGCACAAAATTTCCATTCATCCTCCCTGGAGGGAAAAACTGGCAAAAGTGTCTTTTTCTCAAGCTCTGTTAAAGCTCTCTGGTATTTGTGGCTCCACAGCACACTAAAATGCTCAAGCATGAACTGTAGGCCAGAAAAAGCAAGAATCCTACAGCTCTGAAAAGGAAAAACAAAATAGAAGAGACACTTATGAGTTAGCAGTTTCCAACTATTTCTTATCAAAGGCAGATCCTGCATTTGGGCTTAGAATTTGCACTTTTAAGTGATTAAGTTCTCAGGTTACTTTCAGTCAAGTGTGTATGACTGAGAACCTTGGCACTGGGATTAGACAAGACAAATTAGGGATAAAGACATTTTCATTCCTGAGCATGGAATTGCTTATTTTAATTTTCCATGATTCTATACCAAACAATGTTTAATTTTTTTTTTTGGTGGTGGCTTTGTTTTAGGTAGTGTTTTCTTTGGTATTTATTTGCTTTGGGTTTTTTTGTTAACTTGGGGAAAAGGTTTCTAAAGCTATCACACATTTCCTCCCACTACTAATTCAGTGTTCTGAAATATCTTTTCAGGATTTGAGCTGTCTTAGAGTTCTAAAGCAAAGCAGAATTAAAGAGCTCTCTGGGATTCCCTAAAAAGCCCCCAAAGCTTACAAGGCTACATAAAATAAAACCTCAAGTTACAACCTGGAACAAAGCCTGAAATCCAAGATCTCAGGCACTGGCACAGCTGCCCAGGGCTGTGGTGGAGTCCCCATCCCTGGAGGGATTTAAAAGCCGTGTGTGGCACTTGGGGACATGTCAGTGGTGGCCTTGGCAGTGCTGGGGGAATGGTTGGATTTGGTGACCATAGAGGTTTTCCCAATCTAAACGATTCTGTGATTTACCAGGATCAGTGATGCTACAAGTTCCCATGACAACAGCCACTCCTTCCAGCCCTCAGGCAAGAAGTCAAGACAACTTAATGCACCACGAGCCTCACAACCCTAAAGACAAAACTTCACTTGGTACTAAATACAGAATCAGAGAATTAAAGAATGGGTTGGGTTGGAAGGGACTTCAAAGATCCCCTCTGTGCCACCCCCTGCCATGGGCAGGGACACCTCCCACTATCCCAGATTGCTCCAAACCCTGTCCAGCCTGGCCTTGGACACTTGCAGGAATCCTGGGGCAGCCACAGCTTCTCTGGGCACCCTGTGCCAGGGCCTCACCACCCTTACAGGGAAATCATTAAAATATCAACCCAATTCCTCCCTGAGTACTTTCTGTGCCCTTCCATAGCTGAAGGTTTGGAATAACAAAGCCTAGAGAGTTTTTTTTTTTTTTGCACTTTCACCTTATCATTAGTGAGTTACAGTCTCAGGACCAAGTGTAAACTAAGTGTGGGCTTCTAATCCTCCTCCTAGCCTGCTTGTTTCCAGGGATTTCACTCCTGCTGAACCTCGTGAAGGACGACTGATTAGCTGGAATAAAGAGGGAACCAAATCCCAGCCATGTCTGCTGGGTGTCTCTGCTTCCAGCTCCAGAGGAGCTCAGCAGCCAGGACCTCTACAGCACACACTTGGATCCCTGTGGAGGCAGCTGCAGAAGAGAAAGTGATGAATTAACATGTCAAGCAATTGTCTGGGACAAAAAGCAGTGGAACAATCAGAATTACAGAGAAATTGTTCTGAGAATGAGCAGCACGTTGCTTTTTAGGTTTAAAGAATGGGAGAGGAATTCAAGAGAAGAAGCATTTAAATACTTTTGCTTAGGCCAGTGACAAGCAGCCCCTCAGTGTCTTTCAAGATCCTTTTCTGTACTTCTAGATGATAAAAAAAAAACAAATTGGTCACACAGCACCTCTACTTACCTTCCTTGATGTGTGCAGTAACACGCAGCCAGTACCTTCACTTTCAGCTGGAAAGAAGGAAAAAAAGCCCACATCAGAAGAGTGTTACTATCAGAGGTACCTGACAGGCAGCAGGAGCTGAGCAGGAGGCTCAGGAGGAGGTGAAGCATCACTGCCTTGGCAGGGGATAGCTCTAGAGAAAAGCAGAGATTCCGTTTTTACAACATCTCCCATTTTGGAAGCGTGAACCAAGCACGCTGGGATTGGCATTATCTGATCACTAGGGGATTGTGCCTTGCAGCTTTTTTTGGCCTGGTTTTTGTAACTCTGATGTATTTTTACTCTTCCCTTCTCTCCCTCCCTCTTCACCTCCCCAAAAATCTAACTCCTAATCCTTGAAGTAATCATTTAATCCAATGCATCGTTGTTTGATAGATTGAGGCTACGATTTCATGAGTCACCCTCGTTTGGAAACCTCCTTGTCCTCGTTAAGGAGTCAACAATAACAGCCAGGCACTTCCAAGGGATTGCAGGCAGCGACTCCAAGATGAGCACATTAATGTCCTGTCAACTCACCACGCTGCCTCCATAAATCTGAGGAGAAAGCAACACAGCTCTTGGGAAAGAAAACTGCTGTTTAGGGACTAGTAAATGTCATTGAATACACAGGATGGGGGAACCCGGGAAATTCCCACTTCAAACTTCCAAGCGCCAACAATAACATTTTCTTAGAGTAACTACAAAGCATTTTTTGGGTATCGGCTACAAAACAAAACAAATCCAAGCTGTATTTGCCGAAAGCCCACTCCTTGCAACCAAGGCAGCCTCTCTGTGGCCTTATTTGTCCCACAGGTACTTTTTGTGCAGAGAATCACAGAATGGTTTGGCTTGGAAGGGACCTTAAAAACCATCGAGGTCACCTTCCACTTGACCAGGCTGCTCCAAGCCCCATCCAACCTGGCCTTGAACACTTCCAGCCTGGCATCCTTCTCCTTAAATTCTCCAAAAAAAAAACCCAAAAGCCTGAGATGCTACCAAGATGAAACACATGAACAGCTTTATTTCGACTGAGCGAAGCAGCAGCATGGAAAAAACCCACTGAAGACCAAAACTTTTCCAGAGGCCAAGCTGTGGAAAACTACAGAGATGTAACACGGAGTTACAGTTATTCAGATGAGGGTTTTGCTTCCTTTCCAGATCTCTACTTCCAAATCCTAACCTATAAGAGCTGCTGCAACCCCATGACTTGGCCATGCACCTTCAAGCCAAGCCCTGCTGCTCTCAAAAAAATAAGCTGAAAGTGCAACTCATGTTAAAACTCCAGAACTCCAAAAAAAAAAAGCAATTATCTTTTGCATGCAGAAAGCTGCTTTAAACAAAATCATTGCTGATCAAACAGAAATTTGAGTTTTGCCCTCAATGGGGTTCAAAGGCTCCAACTCAAAGTGGGAACAGAGCTGTAGAAACGAGGGAAAGGATTGACTTCATATCCCCCTAAACAAAATGAGGTGGTTCAGAGGCTTTGGTTACATCACCCAACTTCTCCCAAATTTCACTTGGATGCTGCACATGTGATTAAAAGCATCACTTAGCCAGACAAGTCTGCTGCTGCAACAGCCCCAATTATTCCTGCTTTTGATGCGCCTTTTGGAAAACACAAGCTGTTTCATCTAAAAAGTGCGATTTATTATTAAAAAGCAAGCACCCAAATAAACCAGAAACATCAAGCATTTTCCCCAGGCTCTCACATCTGTAGTTCTCCAATGCTCACTTACCCAACTTCCAGCCTAATTACACATGCAGAAGTATGCGGGGATATTTGGAAGCCCATAAATATTTATTGAGGAGAAAACATGTTTTGGTTTATCTGCTTTTGCAAGAAATAGTTCTGGAGAGACAAAAAACACCCACAATCCTGAACAATAGCAGGCACATGCTGAAGAGAGAGCTGCAGCCTGTCCTCATGGATACATGGAAATGGAAGAGAAATTCTCGTTGTGCTTTTATCAGGCAGCAACTCTCGGTTCCTCTTATCGTTTTCAAGGTTTATCAATCTTTGCTGACAGCTCTCTCACGTACCCAGCTGGAGGAGCACCAAGTGTTGCTTTATCAACACAAGCAAAAACATCTCATTGCATCTGTTGGAGCAGAATCTTTCAAACTTCTCAAAAAAGCTGTTCTGGGTACAGAAGTGATGCTTTGGAAAGCCCAGAGCCTCATTCATCATTCATCCCAACAACACACGGCCCGGATTTAATCCAAGCAGGGAGATGGATGGATACGACCATCCCAATTCTGGGCTGGTATCTCAAATGTTCACTGAAGTGCTACAACATCACTCAGGGATAGCAGCAAATCCACTGAACATGACAAAGGGAAGGGAAAAATACACAGAGACTTCTCAAGTGCTCTTCTGCCTTGCTCACATTAAATATCCATTTCTTTCCTGCCGGGCAATGTGGGATCAAATCCTGCAGGAGGTTGCCCATGGCACATCCAAAGCTCAAAGTCCAACCACCACCAGCCTGCCACTCATTTTCTCCTCCTCCACAGCATCATCCCTGCCTCCCTCCAGCCAAGGAGGGGGTGAAAAGAGTCAACATCCTTGGCCCTTGCACCTCCACAGAGGAGCCCTTCATGGAGATGACATGGATACAGAAAACCCTGGATTCACCCTACAAGAAACTCCCCATCAATCTCCTCAGCCAAGTCTTACTACCAAGAGCAGCAACTTGAAAACCTCAGTAATTTGAGATTTCACACCCGAACGTCACAATTAAGCACAATGAAACTCTGCGAGGAGGTTGGGACCACGTGAAATTTTCATGTCTATTTTTGTGGCCCTCCTTGCCGGACAGAGCAGGCAGCAAAAGCCTATTTTAGGCAAGCGAGCGAGCAAGGGGCATTATTGTGTGTCCTCACACACAGCTGAGGGAGAGCTGCCAGGGGTGGCTGAGCTTATCTGTTGGGCTCTGCTCCAGGTCCTGCCCAGGGGAAAAGCCAAAAAGTCAGCAACGCATCCCCGACATCCCCTGGCAGGCACATCAAGGCGCCACGCGCATCCCGAATTTCTGGGATGCGTGCACACAGGCACGGAGCGTTACTGGGAACGCCACGAGCGACTCCCAGGGAGCTCAGTTCTGACAACGCCGAGGAATTGTCACCATCAGAGCTCGTGGCACACTCAGGGCCCTGTCTCTCCTTTTTATTTCCCACCATTCTCCAAACAGGCCCCATCCAACTTCAACAAGAACGAGGAGATTTAATGCTTGGAAGTTTATTTGCTCGCTTTCATCCCAGCTGCCCTAATAATATCACTGAGAGCAACCCAGAGAAACAAAATCCCCTCCTTGCTTCCCCTCCACTCCCTGCTTAGGTAACATCTGCCATGCAAGCCTGAAAACAAACCCCTGAAAGTCAAATACCAAACTTTTCACCTTTTGCCTTAAGAGATCTGCTTTCACCCAGGATCCTTTTCCATCCCTTTCCTCATCCAGGTCCCCAGCGCTGCCCTTAACACCTGAGAAAATCCAAAAGCCTTTGGAGCAAAGCCACCACTGGATGCCTGCAGCATCTTAAGACAGTATTTTATTTTGAGATAAAAGGAGTGGAAATTAGACAAAAAGAGCTTTTTGGCTGTGCACATTTCTTTAGATCTACAAACACTCCCTGGTGCATCTTCACAGTAAATATATACAAGCACAGTAAAATAAATCAGAGAAGAATACTGAATTAGCATTTCCATGTTTTTTCCCTGAAAAATATCAAGGACCTGGTGTGAGTGGTAGCATTTAAGGTTTTGAGGGCTTATTACTTAAAAAAAAGAAGTCTGATTTATCTTTGTTTTTTATCAGGGGTCTGCACAAATCTGAGACTCAGCCACTTGTGTCAAACCATGAGCAGAAAAAAAAAAACTGTTCTGCTTTTCAAATCTGCCTTAAAAATATTTAAATAAAACCCTATCACCACGTGGCATGACAGGATCTTGTCAGGAGCAGTGGTGACACCTCTAACACAGCAGTGGCAGTGAGGGATTGCACAAACAGGATCTCAGAGGGATTCTTTGCTTTGCTGACCTGAGCCTGGACTAATCACCATCAGATTTGAGTAATTTTGGTTAAATATTGTTAGATAAATAACTGTGCCTTCATTATCCTGCATTCCCACAAGAGGTGATGGGCTGAGCTGAGGCAAAGAGCCTGAAGTCAGCTGGGTTCATCTCACAAATGCCCAGGCCAAAGGTAGGTGGGAATAAAGGTTCTGAAACAGCAAAAACATCAGGGCAGGTGAAGAACCATCCCTCACACCCCTGGGTGGGGAACTGGGAAGAGAGGGGACAGCACAGAGACTGATTAGGGGCAAGGTGTCACTTGTCACACCCATGTGCTATAAAAGCCGAATATTTAATGAAAAAACCCACCTGTGGCAGGTCCTGTCAATCAATTTGGGGCAGGGGGGGAAATGTGCATTTTTTTTTTTCATGCCCTCTAAATCCCACGGGGGCGATTTAGCTGCTCCCAAGCACCAAGGTGAAGCACGGAGAAGGGAGGCTGCTGCCTCCGTGCAGAACCACCCGTGCTCCCCCCCACACCTCCCTGGGCTTCCTAAAGCAGCGCTTTGAAAACACCCTCGTCAGGAAATTCGGAGGGAGGCCGTCCCCTCCCCGGCACACAATCGGTATATCCACTTTCCATTAGAGGGTAGGAAGCCTCGGGAGCCCAACATCCCACTCTGACATCAAACTGCTAAAACAGGAGTTATCAGATGGAACGCGTGGGTCAGCATTGTGCCTCGAGACATAAAAAGGACCTTGGTATTAATGTGAGGAAATGTGACTATTGTGTGCAGAGTGATACCCATTCAAGCCCAGACCACTTGTCTCTGGACGCTACTCTCCCTGGAATATCCTTGGCGCCAGCATCCAGCTTTTCTCCTCGTCCCCTTGAAGAAAAAAGTCATCTGGGCAGGGGCTGGGCCAAGACTTGGATGCCGTGTTTGGTGGCGGCGGGCGTGCACGTGTGTGCCTCTGGAGCGGGATACAGGAAACTGTTGATTCTCTGTATCTAGCAATGATCAATTGTGCGCAGGGTGGAACAGCCTTTAATTTCTCCTGAAGCGTAATTCGTGTTCCGCTGCTTCCCCCCCACACCCCGGCAGAGCCACATCCTGCTTTCCAATTGGCTTCTCGCTGCCGGCAGGAGTTTGCCTTGTTCTCCCCAAAACTGCTCTAAAATCACCAGTCTGAGCATCAGCTGCAAGTGGGAGAAGTTAGGCAGCTACAGCTCCACAAATCCTGGATAAATTGTGCCTAAAATTAAGGAAATACTGTGCAAAACCTCTTGCAATGTGGGTAAGGAGAAGTTGAATTGTTTCAGAGCCTCAAACTACAAAAACAACATTCAGAACCTCAAACAACAAAAGCAACATCCAAAGAACTGTTTTAAAAGCCCAAACTACAAGAACAAGATCCAAGTGATTGTTTAAAACCTAAAACTGAAAGAAAACCAAGATCCAAATGATGAAAATATGTGCCTGGCTGATTTAAGGGAGCTGCCAAGGAGATAAGAACACTGTGATTGATGGCAAGGATGTGTCTCCACATATTCCCAAGACTCACTTGCATGACCTGTCCATTCAATTTAAGGCCCAGCCTAAGCCAAAATTGCTGTATTTGTTTGCAGGGATTTCATTCCAGGTGTGCTGCAGATAAAGCTTTCCTGGACAACGGGGAAATGGCTTCCCACTGCCAGAGAGGACATTTAGATTAGACTTGAAAAAGAAATTTTTTTACATTGAGAGTGGTGAGGCCCAGTTGCCCAGAGAAGCTGTGGCTGCCCCTGGATCCCTGGAAGTGTTCAAGGCCAGGTTGGATGGGGCTTGGAGCAAACTGGTCTAGAGGAAAACATTCCTGCTTACTGCAGGGGGGTTGGACTAGATGACCTTTAAAGGTCACTTCCCACCCAAACAATTCTGTGATTTTACTTGCAAACATTTATTGTGACTTCAGAAAAAGCCTCAGCCTAAAAACCACCCCTGATCTTCCCCCAAAAAGGCAGATCCCAGGTCGAAAAGCCTCCAGCTTCAAATAAACACCCATCTTCCTGTTAGAGCTACAAACATTTGCTGAAAACAAATGTTACCACCAAAATCCAAGTCACAAGGATGAAAAGCAGAAGAGAATTAAAAAAAAAACCTTTCATCAGTTAACGTAAGGAAGCACTGAAACACCCAGGAGAAATGACCCAAATGTCACCACTGAGCAGCACTGTAGTGCTCAGGCATCTGCACTGCTTTGGGCTCAGAATTCCCTGCAAAGGCAGCCAGTATTAATTAAAAATAAGACAGGCCATACCTTGAACCCCAGATTTCTTCAAGCCATCCTGTTTTACACACACCAGTGCACAAAGCCCAGTATTTTATGTCAATGGTCAATTGTTGGAGTTTGGTGGGTCGTGCTGTGTTTTGCTGGCTCAAAGCTTAATCTCACACAGTGATGTTTTTAAAACAGAATTACAGTGGAGAGCATCCAATTATGCTCATGGAGAGCTGCACACACATCACACAGAGAGGAACAGCTCAACAGGATGATGCAGAGCTGTCACTGCATCTCTAATTCCACCTTCACTGCCTGCCAGCACCTGCATCCCAGGGTTCCAACTCATCCCCTCCCTAAATGGGAATTTTGGATCTTTTAGCTCTATATTAAGGTGGGCAGCAACCTCACAGCAGCTGACCCAAAAAAAGTCTCCAGCGGGAGAGAGTTTGGGCACCACATTCAGCCAAGAGAGCACATTTTGACTCAAACATTTCACCCAGCTTGGAGAACACAGGAAAATTAGATGAGGAGGCAAAGATTCCATTCCCATGCTTGGTTTTCCTCTGTGTTTTCAGAGCAGCAGAGGATTTTGTAGGGTTCTGGTGCACCAGCAACCCAAGGGGTAGGAAATGAGATCTTGGGATTTCTGGCATTGCCTGGAGAAACTCTACTTTTATTTCCCCCTCCTTTCCAGCTCATCTTGCTCTGGACAATCCATGCAAAGGTTCAGCTCCAGCTTTGTTCTAGGAAATCAAAACCTGAGTATAAAAACAAATCTCCCAAAGCTTCCAAAAAGTGGCAGCGATGGAAGGGAATTTCTGTGCAGGGAACAATTCACTCTCAGACACACCTTGGCTCTGGCATAATTAAACCTCAGTTTGGGAATTGGATATTTTTTTCAGAAGTTCAGGGTATTTTTCTTGGAAGAGCTTAAGAGGTTCATCTGAGCCACCCTCAGCCACCCAAAATGTCACCCCTCCAGGAGAATCAGCTGTGCCCTGTGCAGCCACAGACTGATTTGATGTGTATAAAATCCAGCCTGGAAGAAACTCCAGTAAAACCATCTCTGTAAAGGAACTGATAGCCCAGATGACTCCAACACCTGGACTCTTATGAATTCTTTGCCTAACAGTGAAAAAGCTGGACTTTGGCTGCCTGGCTCACTTTGATGTTGTAATGGGGGGAAAAAAAAATCTATTTTTTCACATATGCCCTTATTGGAAGTTTGGGCTTTTGTTCTGCCTGAAGCTCATTTTAAAAATCTCCAGCCTTCCACTTGAAACAGGACCCCAGCACATCAGAAATCCATTTTTCCTTAAAAATTCTAATAATCTCAGCTGAAAAAAAAAAAAAAAAAAAAAAAGATACAACTAATAGCACCAGCACAAACAGCAGTGCTTCAGGGAAATAAGGATGCCTTTTTTGTCCTGTTTTGGATGGAAGAGAAAACAAAAAAAGCCCAGGAGGACACACAAGGAAAGTGAACTTCTTCAGATGCAGAAGAATCCACAGCACTTGCATTCCTCATCCCCAAACAATGCACCCCACGGCATTAAGTCCTGACTTGTCATAGCAGAGCACAGCTCCCTTAAATCTTTCAATTAAGATGGCATTTGTAAAATTGCAGGCTTGGAAATTGCTGGATATTATTCCTAAGTTCAAGTCATCGTTCAAGAGTCAGAAAGCAGACTCCAAGATAGTCAAACAGGGGTCCAGGCCATGCCTAATCTGCACCACCATTCCCAGGAACTGCTTGCTGGAGATCAATTGGGGTTTGCATGTAACCTCAAAATAACTTCTAACAAACTTAAAGGACTCTCTGCCACTGTGACATCAAGAATAATCCAGAGCCTGTGCATTTAAGCTCTAAAATAGCCCACATAGGCAGGCTCCAGCTGTTGGGACAAATCCAGGCTGCTCTGTGTCCAAAAGCTGCGTTTTCCCAGGCACATCCCACAAAATCCAACTTTCACAAAATGGGTGGGAAAGGATCTTAAAGATAATCCAGTTCCACCCCCCTTCCATGGGCAGGGACACCTTCCACCACACCAGGTTGCTCCAAGCCCCGTCCAACCTGGCCTTGGACACTTGCAGGGAATAAAGAAGGTTAAGTTTTGTCTAACTTCAGAACTACTTATCTTACTAAAATTGAAAACATTTTCTAGAAAAATATAATGGTTGCTACATCTAAGCAAGACTGCCACAGCCACCAACCACAAAAAAAAAAAAAAAAACCTGTTTAGCTGCATGACTTGATTTCTGTCTTCTCCTAAAACCTCTGTTCCTCAGACTTGGCTTGGCACTATGTGGGATCTCAGTTTAGATCTGTATTCCCTACCTCCTCCAGTTTTACTTTTCAAAGGATTCATTAAGCATATGGGAAATTAAGCAAAAAAATGGGGATTTTATTCAATTTTGTGCAAAAGAAAAAAAGTTCAAAATCACATATGAAATGAAGCAAAATGACAGAAGTTTTTGGTGAAGGGCTTGGCTATTTTTCTTCCTCACCATTTATCACAGGTAGTACTGAGGATACAAAAACACTGCGCCTGAAGCAAAGGTTCAAGGATGGGTTGGGCAAGGCCTGGAGCAGCCTTGGCCTAGCGGAAGGTGTCCCTACCCTTAAAGAAATGACATTTAAGGTCCCTTCCAACCCAACCCACTGTGACCCCACGAAATCCCACCACCAGGAACAACCCCTCCCTCCCATCCCTGTTTTTTTTTTTTTTTTGGGGGCCACTCACCGGTGGCGCTGGGAGGGCCCTCGAGGTTGACGTTGACGAAGAAGCGGATGCTGTCCCCGGACACGATGGTGGAGTTGACGCCGTCGAAGAGCTCCTCGCTCGTCCCCTCCTCCTTCGCGTCGTCCGTGTCGCACTTGAGGTACCCTGACAACGAGATGGGGGTGTCGTGAGAGGGCTGCAGGCTCCCCTTGCCCACGGCCGGCAGGGAGGCGGTGTCCGTGGAGTCCATGTCCGAGTCCATGGCTGGCGAGGTCTTTGTCCGTGGATTCCGAGCGCCCGTGGCCGCGTCTGTGGATTCCGAGTCCGAGTCCATGGCGGGCGCGGCCTCTGCTGCCACCAGGGCCTCGTGAGGGGCCGCTCTGAGGCCCCGTGAGGCCCGGGGCGCTCAAGGAATGGCCCCCAGCACGTTTTGGGGTGGCCTCGAGGGCTCTTCCCTCATGCCAATGGTGTGGGCAGCCCCAAAAACCTCGCTCCCCTTCGGGTAAAAGCCACCACAGGATGAAAAGGCTGCATTAAAAACGCAAGAGTTGCGCCCCAGCCCACCCCGAACCCAACACCTCCACCGAGCCAAGGCCGCGCCGCCGTTTTTGCGACGCGGCAATTTGAAACTGCAGGTGGAAAAATTTTTAAAAAAATATATAAATACAAGAAGTTTCCAAGGAGACATCTGATACGGACAGAGAGACCCACAGTTCCCCACAGGGCAGAGGAGCAGGTCACTGGGGGTGGCAGCACTGAGAATGCGAGACAAGTTTCTTAATTACACCAGACAACTCCTTAGCCTTTTGCAAGGCTTTAATTAGAGTTTAACCCAGCCTCATCCAACAGCAAAGTGGTCCCTGCAACATCTCATTATGGAGCAGCTGGAGGACTCTTGTAGCACACTCATGTATCATGTTTAATTAGGAGAATTAGGGACATTATAGAATGTCGATTTTTACATTACCAGGATTATTCAGCAGCTTCTCCTCATCTTCTAACAAGTCTTTTATGCCTAATTTGAAGCAGGAGGGAGATATTTCATTAGCTGGCTCTAGGCACTACAGTGAAATGAAAAGGGGGAGCTTCAAGGCAGAGGCTTGAATTGAAACTAAAATATTGATGGCTTTTTTTAAAGCCTCGTATAAGCAAATGTGGAGGCAGCAGCTGAAAGCAGCACATGCTGCCTTGGAGGGATCGAGCCAACAGTTCTCCACCACAAAACACAAACCCAGAGGAGTGAGGCCACAAACAGGAACTCGGTGACACAGGACAGGGGCTGCAGCATTTCCTGCCACGAGCTGATGGAGCTCAGCATCCCCCCAGAGGGCTCCGAGGGTTCAAAGGGCTGCAGGAGCTTCAAGCCTTCAGATGACTCCTAAACTGCTTATCAAAGGTGTGGGAAACCTGATAAAGCCCCTCAGATTAACCCCCCTCCTGATCCCTGCCTCCTTCACCTTACATCTTGACAGGAATAAATGTGAGTAAGCCTTGCCAGAAGTGCTCTGAAGGCTTCAAAAAGCATCCAGGGTGCTGCTGTCCCCATCCAGCAAAGCACACCGAGGGTATCAACCTCTGCTGCTGGCAGAGCTTAGGGTGTTTGCATCCCTGCACGATGGAAACTTGTCCAGACAGAAGAAAGTGAGGTGAGGAAAGTACAGGAAACACCTGAACGCTGAGGGCACCACCAGCTATGGAATCTCTGCTGGCAGATGTGGCAGGGATGTCCTGGAGGGATGGGCAACAGCCAGACAAGGTGCCTGCTGCCATCAGAAGTACTACGAAGTCCCTCACAAGCACCTCAATCCCAAACTAAGTCCCAAAGTTGGGGTTTGGTTCCTCCAAAATGCTTTTGGACACTGTAATCTCTCCTCAAAGCCGAGCACCCACAGTGCTGACACTCCCCTCAGCGCCGGGAGATTTTGGGCAGCCCTGCAAAGGAAAAAAAATCACCCTGGGGAAGGCTTTTTCCTCCTCAACCACATCCAGAATTGCAGCCTCAGGGAAGTTTTGAGCTTCATCTCCAACTTTCCCACTCACTGGGTCAGATGGGAGACACATAAGGATGGTTTGAGCACCCAGCTCTGAGAATATGACTGAGCTTTTCCTCCCTGTCCTAATGGAATTAGATGGGTAAATAGGGAAAAGCCAAGCAGGGAAAACGATTTATTCCCCTCCCCAGCCCCTGAAACTGGTTTCATAAGAGGGTGGCAGTGGTGGCCTCTGAAAACAGAGAGGGCTGGAGACAGGAGAGAAGCAGCCCAGGAGCTGGAAGAAGGGCAAGGGTGGAGTAGGATCAGAGGGTTGGGCAGAGGTCAGCGAGGACTCTGGCAAGGGAAGCATCCTCTGTTCCTCCCTCTTTGGGGGAGGAAAGAGCAGAACAAAAGGCAGCCGAGCCTCGTGTCCCTTGGGCAAGGCACGGACAAAACACTCGGCTTGCAAATAATCCCCAACCTGGGCTGGACAGGAACTGCATCCCAGCCAGGTGTCTGCTTTGTCACCAAACCACCTCCAGGCCTCAGACCACTCCTGTTTGGAATCCTTCAGCCTATTTCATCTGCCAGCAGTTTGAAACCATGAGCAATCCACGCCTGTCAAATGCAGGGTGACCTCGAGGTGACACAGGCTCTGTGGTGGCAGATGCACCTTCCCTCTGAGCTCCAGCCCTGCCTCCAGCCCTGGCAGCTGCTTCCCTCCCCATTCCCTGACGTTCAGCGAGTGCCAGCCCCGCTGCTTGAAGGGCAGCAGATGCCACGAGCGACAGCAGAAGCTGTTCAGCTCCTCTGGAAGCTTGATGGGTGTTTTGCAGAAGTTCAGAGCAGGATCTGATGTGGCTGTTGCAGAATTTGTGCAGACACCAATTGCGTTTCCATATGGAAGTCCCATTAACACTTCACAGGCTTTGTCAGGAGCAGTTGTTTCAGAGAGAGAGGGCAGAGTTTTTGGCACTTTTTACTAGCATCAGATTTCCTGGGGGAGAGTTTAAGATCTCCAAACTGGTGTTTCCCCCATCTTTATCACTGCAAGTTGGCACTTTCAGATGAAGGCAGCATTTGCTGAAGTGCCATGAGCTCTGTGACAGGGCCAGTCAGAGCTCTGAGCACCGAAAGTGCCAATCCAGCCCAAAATATGGTCTAAGAGGGAAAGAGAGGGAAAGAGAGGGAAAGAGAGGGAAAGAGAGGGAAAGAGAGGGAAAGAGAGGGAAAGAGAGGGAAAGAGAGGGAAAGAGAGGGAAAGAGAGGGAAAGAGAGGGAAAGAGAGGGAAAGAGAGGGAAAGAGAGGGAAAGAGAGGGAAAGAGAGGGAAAGACAGGCTTGGCTGAGGAGGATCTGGAATACAGTTAAAGCTGGCTCAGATCAGTGCAGCCCTCCTGCACCATGAAGGACACATTGTGCTCAGGATAATCCCCCTCAGTCCACCCTGCAGGACTCATCTCATGGCAAAGAAATGGAAAAATATGGGAAGTGCATGAGACCAAGGAGAGCAAGCAGCATCCTTCAGTGGTGCAAGAATAAAACCTCCTCCTCACCCTCTGCAGCCAGAAGCAGCAGATGCTTTCACCTTAAATCCTCCAACCAGAAAAACTAGAAAATAAACTCAATTTTATGCAGGTGCTGGGAAGAAGAAAAAAAAATGATAATTCAGATTCTTCTGGTGATTCCCCTCCAAAGCATCAGCCCTTCCTCTGTAGCTCATCCCAGACCTGTCATGCTCTAATATCCCAATATTCACACAAGATCAGGCTGGATGGGGCTTGGAGCAACCTGATCTAATGGAAGCTGCTCCTGCCCATGGCAAGAGGGTGGAACTGGATGATCTTTCAGGTTCATTCCAGGGTTCCATGATTCCATCCCCAGCCTTCTCTCTTTCCTCACATTCTCAGCTCCATCTCCCAGCTCCTGCTGCTCTCAGCCCTCTCACAGCTCTGACAAAGTGCCTGCCCTGCAGCTATTTTGCTTTGGAGCTGAGTTTTAGTGCCCAGGGCTCTGTAGAGAGCAGCAGTGACTGCAGCTGCTGCCATCAGAGGTGGCATTGAGTGTCCCACTGCTGCTCTGGTGGCACCTGGCAGCTGCACCTGGGGCAATAAAATCAGCAGAGTTGAAGTGAGCAGGAAGCTCAGCCTCAGCCACGTCAGATATATTCCCTGGAAAAGCTGAAGTGGGAGCAGCACTCCCAGCCCAAGGGCTGCAGGCTTCTCCAGGAAAGCCAAAAACCTTAATCAAGCTCAGTTTCCTGGGAGAAAAGCAGCTTTATTACTAACAACATCCTCTCACACCCCAGGTGATGGGAATTGTTCCAGCCACAGCCCCTGCACAACCTCTCGAGGTGTCTCAGGTGACAAAGCCAATTGTGGAGCTTTAACCAACATCTGCAGGCACAAGCCACTAACTCAGAGCAGCTTTCTGGAAGCAACTGATTTTTACCCTCAGTTTCCAAGGCAATCTCCTCTCCAAGCCTGGAAAACCATTCTCATCTACAGCAGTACCTATTCCTTCTGTCAAATCCAAGTCCAGGCTTCCAGAATCATGAAATTTCATCTCCTCCTCTTCACCCCTCCAAAAAAAAAACTCTCCTCAGAAAGCCAGGAACCTCAAACTACATTCAAAGAGGCTTTTTGAGCGATGATTGGCAATCCAACACTATCAGCTCGTCATGTTAAAAGCCATTTCGGATTTCTGAAGTGAGTTTTTAGGCACAGAAGGGAGCAAATTGTTTTGGAAGAGTCCAAGAACCATTTTTGCATCCATTTTCTCAGAGGAATTACAGGTCAAGTACAGGAGGTCAAAGGAATCAATGATAGCAGTGTATATTATGTATAATAGCTTTTAAAGGCAAAGGAGCATCAACTGGGACATGGGCATTCCCCTAAAATCCAGCCTGGTTCTTTTGAGCATCCCAGTGCCTGGCTGGAATAGAGTATTAAGGAACTCAAGAGAGAGATTTAAGCCTAAATAACTGGTGATAATACTGGCATTAGGTTAAAAAAAAGTCATCTTCACCTAATTTTTCTCCTCGTGGATTTTTAACTCACTCCAGCCAAGAACAGACACTAATTTTCAAGCAAGGCATGAAGCTTTAATTAACCTGAGCTCTCAGCTCTCAGAGGGTTTGCTTTGCTCCCTGCAGGCTCCGATTCACTGCACCACTTGGAAAACACCCAAATCCCCAACTTTGGGTGCAAAAGGAAACTCAATTATTAATGGAGCATCCACCTCCAAACTGACCTTTACACTCTGCACAGAAAACACGGATTCCTGGTGCCTCCATAGGTTAGGTAACCTTCAGTCAGTTAACTCAGGCAGGGAGAGAGCAACTGGAGGATTCAGGAGAGACCTGGAAGAACTTTGTGCAACTGTTATCAGTTCTCCAATCTCCAGAACATTCCAGAAAAGAAGGGGTTTAAACAGCGTCCTACTCCCACATGAACCAAAGCAAGTTTGTATCTCACAAGCTGATTCCAGCATAATCACCTACTTACCAAAATAATTATATATATATATATATATTTTCAGATAAAATGAGAGCAATTACACTGATGTAACCACATATTTTAGGTAAACACACACCTAAATTTTACACATCCCTGCTGAGGTTAAACTGCAAAGTCTGGGGTTTGTTTTGCATGACAAGAGTCATGAAAAACATCTTCCTTCCTAACAAATTATTGCATTTCAGAGACAAGAACAACTGCAGTCAGCCAGCAGCACCCAAAGCTGTCTCCCACCCTACTAAAACTGTGAGCCACAATGATTAAATAAAGCTGGAGGCTTGCTAGGATTTTAAGCTTTTTCTCTGGTTCACAGCTGAGAGAGTGCCTGGCAAGGCTGACAGGAGATTTAGCCCTGGCAGCCACAGGGACACTGTGCCAGCCCAGGAGCCAGCTGGGGGGCTGGGGGTGTCCCCAGACCTCATGGCTGGAGGGTTTGCTGCTGAAAATTAATCAGCCAGGAGGACCCAGAGCTTATCTTGGATAGAAAAACTCCTTTATTAAGATTCACAGAGAAGTTGTGGTTGCCTCATCCCTGGAAGTGTCCAAGGCCAGGCTGGACAGAGCTTGGAGCACCCTGGTCAAGTGGAAGGTGTCCCTGCCCATGGCAGGGGTGGAAGAGATGGTCTTTAGGGTCCCAACTCAGATAAATCACTCTAGGTTTAAGCCAAATAATTTGGGTTGGCACAGGCAGATCTTCAGATCATGTAAATGGGATTTAGAGAAGTGTTCCCCAATGCCAGACCTTCCACAGGTACCTTAAGAGCCAGGGAAGTGTTGGGTGATGCTTCTTGGCTCTCCAGCACTCCCTAGAAAATATGGATTTTTCTGGAGCAATGACCACCTGCTATGATGATGTCAATCCATTACTTACGCTCAAGAGCACAGATTAAACCACAACCTCCTCTTGGAAAAGCAATTAAAAAAAAAAAAAAAATCCAAACCAGAGGTAGAAAGGTGAGTCACCAAGAGCAGAGCTCCCCCAGATCCCTGCACCACTGGCTGACCATAACCTCAGCTGCATCCTCCCAACCCTACTTCAGCCTTTTGTCATGAAGAGCCAGATGAAAACGTCAAACTTCCCCTGCCACTTCAGTGATAATTCATAACAGAACTCCAAGAGCTGATCTGCTGCAAAAAAAAAAAAAAAAAAAACCACCCCTCCAAAACAAAACAAAAAAACAAAACAAACAACACCCAGGCACTTTTGAATTAATTCCAGTATTGTATTTTGCAGCCAGATTTCTAGGAAATGTTGTGAATAATCCAAGTAATTCAGTGGAGTGTTGTTGGGGTTTTCTGTTTTGTTTTTACAAAACACAGGAGCATGTGGAGTTTCAGTTTTGCAGCAGAACCCTCAGAAATCAGGGGTGCTCCTGCTCCTGTTACTATTTTATTACAGGCCTCCTGATAATTCCAGAAATAAAAATGTGCAAGAGACCTGTGAGCCATCTCCTCGTGCTCTCCCACAGGTAGCAGCAGTTCATCTCCTGCTGGCAAACTGGGCATCTCATGGGAAAAAGCCCATTGTGATAGGACTTGTTTCATAAAAAACATTTAAATGAATCTCCTACTTAAGCAAACAATTCCAAGATAGATAAAGTCAAATATGTAAAAGAAATAAAAAAAGAAAAAAGAAAGAAACTCCCCCCCAGAACACATACCAAGCTGAACTGCAAACTGAAAAACAAAAACAAGCAGATAAAATATATCCAAACATCCCAGGCCAGACTGGGGCCTTGGGGCCCTTCAACACAACTGTGATTTATTGTGCCAGCAAAACCAATTAATAAGTCAGAGGAGACCAAGCAGTGAGGGATTTGCTCTAGAAGACCAGAAAAAAATAAATTTATGCTGCAGGATCTGTTGAGCCAGCTTTAAAACAATGCAACAATTCAGATATCCCCATCACTGCACTGGCATTCCTTCCCTCAGATTTTGCAAGAGGAACCAGAAAACGTCTGGGTTTGTGTCTTATCAGGGAAAAGTTCTTGGCTCAGTTAAAAACCTCATCATAATTTGGGCAGAATTTAATCACTTGCAGGTAATTCCAGTGCCTTTAGAGCTCATCCATCTCCACGAGGAGGGTGCAGGATGCTCACAAGAGACAATGGGGGACTTGATGAGTTAATTTTGAGCCCTGATTGCTGAGCTGCATTTTATCAAGACTCCAATTATCCCCAGGTTTGGATTGGGGCTAAAATCATCTCATTACTCACTTACATTCGCCAGAAAGAAAACTCATTTGTCAAAACAACCTTACAGAAGATTTAAGTGACTTTAACACACAAGGAGGAGGACACCAATTACCATCAGGCCCTGCCAGGTTTGTTTGTGCAAGAGGCTTCTTCCAAAGACTCAAAAAAATGAGTAAAAACATGGATTTTCTTCAGCAAGATGGCAGAAGACAACTGTTAAAACTGACAGTTGAAAACAGACCGTGGCCATCAGATGCCATCAAATCTGCTGCCACCACCCTCAATCAGAAATGTCCAACTGGGCAAGCACGAATTTATTTCCTTTTTTTTCCTCTTGATATTGCCTGCACAGAACAAACTCCTCACCAGATTTTTTTTCCAGCTATATTGTAAGTATTTACCTCATGCAAGGCACTAAAAGCCATGAAAGTGTCTTTCAAGTTCTTCCAGAAATAAGGGAGAACTTGAACTCAAAGCTGATCTCCTTGATGAACTTTCCAGATTTTTAGCTAGTTAGGTTGGGAGATGGTTGGGACTGTAACAACCTCTGAACTTCCCAAACAGTCACATATTAATTCACTAGAAAACCCTTCCAGGGCTTTCCCCAGCTCCTCAGTAATTAACAGAGCTACAAATTACTAAACACTTGAAGTTTTTATGGATGTAAACATCCAGGAGGTTCTTCCAAAGCTCTGCTTTGGTGCTGCAGCCAAGATCACGCTCAGTATAGTCCTTTCAACTGACAATGAGGTTTCAACTTTTAAATTCTGACATTGTTGAGAACACAAGAAGGGTAAAGAAAAGTTAGCTGGCAAAAGACAGACCCAGGCTCCAAAGAGAGCCTCAGATATGCTCAGAAACAAAAACATCCTAATTACTAAGAATACAGAAAACCATATGTACATGCAAGATCCCAGGAGGAGATAAGGAAAAAAAAGCTCCACTCTACACAGAACAAGAATATCAAAAGATGTTGCCCTGCTGAGAAAAGGGAGGAAAGTGTCCAAAAAATAGACTTAAAGAGATTTTTTTTTGTTTGTTTGTTTGCCCTCTCCCAACACAGCATTAGGGGACTGGGGATTTGTGTTGTTTCATAGGTGGGGCAAGAGCATCTCTTGCCTGGCAGATCCCCACAAGCGGCGCCACGAAGCAGCTCGGTGATTTCGTAGCTCCGTTTCAAAACAAGCTGTTTTGAAACCCTGTGAAAAGGTAACATCTTTATCTGTGGTTTCCTCCAGATGCGATGACGTTTTGGGGTGAAGGCTTTGAGAACCTGAGAGCACTGAAAATCCCGCAGAGAGATCACCAAAGCAGCGCAGCGGGGTGGGAGCACTCGCACCGGCACCCTCTGGGATGTGCTGTCCATAGGCGCCAAGGCCTCGCTTCAGTCAAGCAGCAGAAGGTGACTCATCGCTCCACAGCAGCTGAACTCTTCCAAGAGGTCAGTTTGTAATGAGGAGTAAGAGTGACAGCAGCTCTGAGAGCGAAATAACCAAGAAATCCACTGTATTTCCAATCACAGCTAACACGACGCTCAGCGCTGCGCGCGGGCCGAGGAGGAACTCGTGAGCAACGTCCCCTCCCTTCCCCAAACCACAGAGGCACAACAGGAAAGCACCACAGAGCTTCTCAAAGCCCTCAGAGGCAGCTCCAAGGTGCTGTCTCCTTAAGACAAAGGAGGAAGATGAGTAATAACACAAACATAGGGCAGAAATGCCCACTGCCATGGCACCAAGTCGACAAAAGAAACCTTTCTCAGAGATTCACACGGAGGATGCCACAAAAAAACATTCAGAAATCTGCTTTTGGGGACTTTTTTTGTTGTTTGTGGGGATAGTTTGAGGAAGGCAAGACTGAGTCCTGGAAGGGGACATGCAGAGCCACCTAAGATGCCAGGACAGACAGCTGGGCTCGTGTTCCTGTGGCAGAAGGGTTTGGGAAGAAGCAGGGGCCTGTCCTGCCTCCAAAATCAGCAGCGTTTCTCCCCAAGCCCTTACACTGCTCTCAGGGAGATGCTGGGGGCTCAGTCACCTCCCCAGGTCCCAACCTGGGTCACCCTCTCACATTCCCAGTCCTCAGGAAAGCACCAGCCACATCCCAAGAGACCACAAGCAAGGTGGGAAGGAGGGAAGGAGCAGGGCTACCCCAGCCTCATGCCCCGCATGCCCTCAGAAAACCTCCTTGAGATCAGGCATTATATTCTGCCCTTCTGCAACTCAACCCAGCCTCCAGAGAACACCTCTGGCTAGAGATGAGAGGACTGGCTTCCAGTTTTGTCCTTTGACCGCCCAAAATTTGTTCTTTGTATGAGAAGGGGAGAGCCAGTGCCAAAGGAAGTGCTGTCACCAGCGGTGCTGGATCAGCTGACATCTGGCAGACATTCAACTTCCCCTTCCAGATGTCAACCTAAGGCTTGGCCCCCTGGAACAAGAAAGATGAGCCTTGTGACAGCTACAAGCATCTAAAAGCCTGAATAACCAGAGAATTTTAGTCTTTCCCTCTCACCATTTGGAAGCCCTAAATATTTCCAGCACTTCCAAGGGCAGGAAGCCCCAAGCCCTCAGGGACTACTTCCTGAAGAGGCTGGAACTCTCCAGAAGACCTCTCCCTTATACACTAAATACATGCTGTTTTGGGGGAAAAGACAGGGCAGGGGATTGGAACAAGATTATCTTTAAGGTCTTTTCCAACCAAAATTATTCCATGATTCTATTTCTCCAAAATCAGCAGAGAAGATGGGACTTCACTGCACTTCAACTGTTCCTTTATCAGTACAGTATCTCCAAGATCTCAGTCATCTTTGAGGCAGATAATCCAAATTGAGGCAGATGATCCAATTTGAGACAGATGATCCAAGTTTTCAAATGCCACCATTTAATCTTGCTTCAAAGAAAGAAAAAAAAAATCTTTGCAGTAAAAGATGTCTCTGCCAAAGCCATCCAACTTTTGCTTGATGCTCTTTGGCAGGATGTCTCCAAAGGGCTCCGACACCCACGCATGATCCTCACTCCAGAAAAAGACAAGCAAATACACCTGCCAGGCTGTAGGACAGGAAAACATCACGAAAGAACTTGAAAAACAAGGAGCCACCCAGAACAGTCACTGATGACAATGTGGAGTTGATTATTTTCTGCCTGACTGTCTCAAACATCTACAGGATTTAAAAACACGGAGCTTGCTCCCAGTACAAGATTACACAACCACCACACCAGACTGTTTTCACCTCACATTTCAGCTAAATGGATTCTGTATCACCCATGTCAGGTTTGCAGCTACCCCTGCAGTGCAGCTCTCCCTCCAATAAGGTGTGTGTACAAAAAAGTCAAATAATACTTGCCACTCTCTTCAAAGAAGTATCCATTTCTTGACATCGCTGCTGGTGGAGACTCTGGAGAAGACAGAAAAAAATGAAATATGAGAATCATCAAAATGCTGAATGTCTTCACTTTACAGCACAAAGCCAGTCCCAAAATACTGCAGGCATCAGATTTTCCTGAATGTGGTAAATGTAACTTTTTGCTTACTGATGTTATAGTATTTACCAGAACTTTCCTTTATAGCCACAGGGAGTACTTGAAAAAAAGTCTCAGACATCCTGGGCTGGGACCACAAAAGAGCAAGGCTAAAGATCAGGACGACTCTGATCATTTCAGAGATTTACCAAACCTGAACAAGTATGTCAGCAAAAATACAACTAAACATATGTATTTATAAAAATACAAGCCATGATGAAGCCCAGGTTGTACCTTGTGCCCAGTTTAATTTTAAAAAACAACTCCATTTCAATGAAAATGGGAATTCACTTCCCATCCTGCTGCTCCTAATCATTAGGATATCCCCCAAACAGGGCTTGGCTCTTGAAGATAAGCTCCAGAACCCTCCAGCCTTCCTTGGCCCACTTCCTGAGCTGGGGTCCTGCAGCCAACACCATCTGCACCAACAGGGTCTGGTGAGGAAGCCACAAATGGGAAATGATGCTGAGCAAGAGCAAATCCACAAACCCAGCAGCAGCAGGGATGCATCCCCAGTATTTATTAGGGAACAGGGGTTTTGCTACTGAGTCAGTATTCACTGCTGGCAAAGCGGCTACTGAACATTTCTTGGCGTGATAACAGAGCACAGGAGCACCTGCTCTCAGGTGTGACCAAAGCCTGGTGCCCAAACCCAGCCTGGCTCTTCTGAAGGCTGACAAAATGTGACAGCTCAGCCTGCGTGGGCACAGGCAGCAGCTCCCCTGGCCAGCTGCATGGCCCATTTTACATGAATAACACAGCTCTTGATTTCAAGCCCTGAGCAAGAGTCATCCAAGCAGCCCCTTGGAAAAAAAGGGGCTTGATGCTGCTTCTTCACACACTTCTTCCCAGCCAAAATGCAATCAGAAAGAGGAATAGCTTTGCTCTGTCTCTCCCCACCTCATTAGGCTAATCAAACATTACCTACGCAAGCCTGGGATGAATTTGGGCCAACAAGGAAAGAGGTTTCGCCTGCCTTATTGTTCTACAGATTAGGCTTCCTGCTTTTCCTTTGAGGTATGACACTGTTTCCCAAAGACCCTTTCTCTGCCCCATATAACTTCTGGCTCCCAGGTTGCAGGCCCTTTATTCCCTTGTAGACTGTGCCATGTTTTCAGGCCTCACAATTCCTGCTGGTCCCCCGGGAGCCCTTGTGTACATGACGGATGCAAAGTCACTTGCCACCTCCCAGCCCTGTCACTTGTCACCACTCAGACCTCCCAGTGCCAACAGGTTACTGAAGGGATACCCTGATGGCCATGGAAAAAGAAAAAAAAAAAGAGCCAGCACATAAACCAGAGGGCAATTCCAGTGTCTGGTCCAAGGGAGAAACACAATGTTCCAAAGTTCATCCCAGAACAATGGGCTGGAGGAACAAACGGCACCGAACTGTGGCCAAGGGGCACCCATTACACCAGTCAATTGTTTCCCTCCACCTGGAAGGGAAGGAGAAGATCCATCCAGACTGATTAGCATGTTAATGATCAAAGGAAAGTTTTTTAAGAGGCTCTTATTGTGCAATGATTGCATTTACGTCTTTCAGGGAAACAAACAAAATACGCCTCGGCGGGCAGATTACCCAAGGAACCCACATTCCCAGCAGGATGGTTTATCCATTTCTCACTCCTGTTATGGCTTCTGAGGGAGCCTGAAGCAACATGTTCATCCTTCACTGGGCAAAATGAGACCCTCTGCTTTTCCTTCAACTGAACACAGTTATTTCTGCGGGTTGATGCTGTCTAATGACCACAAATTGGTTGGTTTTTCTTCCTCAGAAAGTCCTTCCAGCTGCAGCATCATCCAGGTTGGCATCATACCTTTATGGGAGACTGGTTTGGTCCCTGCTTGGACCAGGCACGAAAAGAGCAAGGCTGGGGTGTTACAACAGGCAGTGCCATTTCATTAGGTGCCACTGTGTCCTCTGAGTCACTAATGAGCCACAGTCCCCCCGGCAACATGCTCGGGTAATTATGGTGGAGGTGCTGGTTTTTTCAGATGAGTCATAAAACAGAGGTCTTAACCTTGTAATTAAAGATGCAATGGCACGTTTGGGGGGGGAGGGAAAAAAAAAAAAAAAAAAAAAAGTCAGGCGTTCACCCTACTATGTCCTGGCAAAAACCCAGCCCTGGTAATTTGTCTTCTCCCAACTTACTGCTGTCCCACAGCACCAACCCAATGCAGACTTCCAAACAGCCTTGTTGGCGCCTTTGGAAAAGCTGTTACATCCCCCACGGAAGGGGCACATTAACATCAGGAACCTGTGTGTGTTGTGCCCAGGAGGTAAAAGGTGATGGGTGTTTATACAAGCCCAGACACAGGCAGGGAGCCATGGGAGCAGCTGAAAGGTCAGGGATTAGCACAAGTGCAGGTGGGAAGGGTAAATTGGGGGCTACAGCATCTGCACCTCTGATGCACTACAGATTTCAACATTCACCTGACTTTTTCATACAAAAATTTGGGTTGGAAGGGATTTCTAAAGGTCTGCTCCACCTTCCCTGCCATGGGAAGGGATATCTGTAACTAGATCAGGTTGCTCAGCACACCATCCAGCCTGATCTTCAACATTTCCTGGGATGGAAAATTTCCACCAAATCATTGGGCATCATGGTCCAGTATTTCACCACCATCATTGCAAAGAAATTATTCCTTATGTCTAATCTGAACCTCTTTTCATTTAAAACCATCACCCCTTGTCTTATCCCATGAAGCTTTTCTAAAAAGTCTATCCCCACCTTTAGGCACTAAATTATCACTCTAGAATCTTCTGTCCCAGCTTTGGATAAATTAGGGGGAAACGTCTGAAACCAAAGTGTCCTCTAACAGAAGACATCTCTTCTCCAGCTTGAACAACCCCAAGTTTTGAACCGAGCAGAACAAACCAGACAGATCTCGGGGAGAGTCCAATTAATCTCCTTCCTCCTTGCACCCCAGTCTCTTTCTCCCTGTATTCCCCAATCAGCAGCAAGCATTCCTTATGCTGAGGGATGCTACCTAAGGACAAGGCCAGCTGGCTGGTGCTGAAGTGCAGGCTCAGGAGCAGCCAGCACGACAAACACATCAGCAGCTCCACCTGCTCCCCTCTCCCGGCGCTGACGGGATTTCACATCCAAGGTCTCGGCTCCTTGGCCGGGTTTTGCTGCGCTGGGTTCGGGTTGTGCGGAGCTGACAGCAAGGCTGAGCCCGCCCTGCTCCAGCAGCCACTGCCTGACGTACACACCAACCTTGCATTTCCTCTCCCCACCTCACCTCCACTCCTGAAATTAAAAAGAGTTCAACCAAGGGCCAGTTATGAAACACCGCAGTGATCGATGCAACTGCTGGGCTTAGGGAAGCCTGGGCAGGAGTACAAGTCTCCAAATTCATTAGGTATCAACATGATAATGCTCCAGCGTCTGCCTGAAGTTGCAGAAGTGTTTCCATGAAGGATAAATCTTCCTCCAGCCTGCAAAGTACAGGGGCTCAGGGGTTTCCCCTCTCCACACCCGCAGATCCACCAATCCCACGCTGCCAATTCTCTCACTAGGGTTTTCTTTCAAAAGCTCCAACAATTAAAGAAAAAAATCCAAGCAAAGACATTTCAGCAAGACAAACACTTCTAGAGACAAAGCTGGAAAGCACTACCCCAAGGAGCAAAGGTGCACAGCACAACAACTCATTCCTGTGCCTCTGGTATCTCCCAGAGAGGTCCTGCCTCTCTTCAGACTCTTCTCACCCATCACCTCCAAGGACAACCAGACTCTCCAACTGCTCTCCCTATCCAAAGGCAGAACAAGGTGCCACCTTCCACTGGCTGCCCAAAAGCACGTGGTGCAGCTCTCTTTTGACAATTTAAATTGCGCTCTTCTTTTCTAAACATTAATTTACTCCAGAAAATAACTTCCTACTGCCACCCCAACCTTATTCCCTGCAGAGACGCCTGTTCGATGACACTAAATTGGAGAGGCACACAGTGTTACCACTTCTTTCCTTTCTCAAAATGAAAATCTCTGAGCTTTCCGAGTGCTGAATTCAGAGGTGACGAGCTGAAGTACTGCAGAAGAGAAAACAAAGCTGCTTTTTCTAGACTCAAGAATACAGCTGAAGATTTCCTGGCTAAGCCACTACCTTTGAGCTGAGACAACAGCAGTGACCCCAAGAGCCACCAAGGCAGAGGAATATCAGAGAACCACAGAATGGTTGGAGCTGGGAGCTAAGAGACCATCCAACACTCTGCCATGGGCAGGGACACCTTCCACCAAACCTGGGTATGACATTTATTTTTTAACTCATAGCAGAGTCAGGGTTGCTGTTGTTTAAGGTGCTTGGCTTTAGGACTGGGATGGAACAGCTGATCTGCCACGGGAAGCACCAGATAAGAAGTGAGTACATGTCCTGATTTCTTACATTCTTATCATTTTTACATTTAACAACAAACCCCTGCCATGCCATCCTCCATTATTAAATTCCTGTGCGCACCGCGTCTCCAACTAATAACCCATTTTGACTCTCGTTTTAAAGTTAGCAATAAGTTCCCTTGAGCCTTGCAATACTGGAGGATTATGAATAAAAACACATTCTCGGGATACTTGGGTAACTCAATTACAATGTTCTGATGCTGGCATATTCCAAATAAACATCCCTCTGCAGCACAAGCCTTATATTGAAGTGAAGCACAGCTCTGCAAAAGCTCTCTACAAGTACTGCCACAGCCTTTGGCATTTATGGCTTTTTTTGGCGTAAATCTCTAAAAATTCTAGTGCCCTGATAGTTAATTGGAGTTTATTTTGAGACAACACCAGTTTGAAAGAGGTACTGGGGAAGAACTTTTTTATTTACAAGCCCTTTTATATTGGCAGCTCTTGGGTTGCCTCTGAACATGGGCAGCTCATACATCTGGAAAATTTAGTTAGCCCAGAAGTTCTGATCAGAAAACATCACATATCTTCATTACCCTTTACTCAGGGCATGCTCCAATATCCCAGTTTCACAGAATGGTTTGGGCCAAAAGGGTCCTTAAAGACCATCCAGTTCCAACCCCATATTCCAACACCTTCCACCAGACCAGGTTCCTCCAACCCCATCCAAAACCTGGCCTTGGACACTTCCAGGGATGAGGCAGCCACAGCTTCTTCAACAGCCTCAATCTCCACCATTTTTTGCTGGAGCTCTGAGGACATTTCTCAGATTCATTGCACACGCAGTGTCCTGCCTCAAAGCTGATAAAGCAAAACACGCCAGTCTGCGAGTGAGGAGCTACCAAAAAAATCACTTGTTTGTGCTGAAAAAGCCTTTAGACTTTGCTCACTCCTCCCATGAAGAATTAGCAATTATTGCATCATACTGAACTTCCCAGTCAGATAACTGGGCAGAAATGGGATGGGTAACTAGAAAGAAATCCACTTCCCAGAAGACATGCAGGACTTCAGCTTTGCAGCAAGGCTTTGGCCACTTCCAGCTGACTCCAGGAGTTCACTGATTGCAAAATGAGGCATGTTACAGATAAGTTGCACCCCCTCAAAATGATCCAGGGATAATTCCAGCTTGGACAAATTTATGGTCTCATCCAAGGCTTCAAGCTGGTGGAAGATGATGCAGCTTCCCCCATCCAAAGCTCCCCAGTCCTGGTGTTCACTATTAAACTCTTAATAAATTCTTACTCTTTGCTTTCTCCACCCCAACATGAATTAACATCCCAGGACAAGAGACTCCTGCACAAAGGATCTGGAAGCTGCATTCAGGTTCCTGCAATTTAGAGCAAGGGGAGAGTCACAATTTATGTGCTTTAAATAACCAAAACACCAAATGGTGCTGCTCCCCTTCTCCACTCAAAGTCAGCAGAAACCCAGACTTAAGAGAAAAATCACACACAGAGGAAATAATACCTCAGGGAAAACCTGTAGGAGAGAAGGAATTTTTTAATTATGTGGAGCATTAACTGAAATGGAGTTTAAAAATCTCAGTGTGCAGCAAGAGCTCAACTGGAGGAGGACGAGGAAGCCTCCAACTCCTTTGATAACACAACTGCATCACAGCAGAACAGGACAGGAGCTTGACAGGCAGCAAATCTGATCACAGATGAGATGACCAGCTCCAAATATGCCAATATTACAGTTTTTCTCCAACAGAGCCTCTCTTGTGCTCTTAGAACAAGAGATTCTGGGAGTTCTCAAGAGGAACCAAGCAGCACAGGCTCTTGGTGGAGACATTCCCTGCAAATCATTTCAAACCACCCAAGTCAGCAAGAATTAATGGACAGCAGCAAGCAAAAAGCTATTCTGGCTCAAGTTGCCACTTCTCATTTCTATCTACACCTTCAGCAGCTGATTCCTTCCCACAGCTCCACCTAATTCAGCTGGAAAAGGCTGGTGAAAGCAAAGCTCCTGCTGGCACAGAGATTGGAATATGCCCCTGTGCTGCTGGTCTGGGCAATCACAGCTGACTGGCAGGACAAGAGCTGGAGATTTGACTTGTTTTTCTCCATGCCTAGAGAGGTGTGACAAAAAAAAAAAAAAAAAAAAAAAAAGAATCACAGGAGTCAGGGTTTCCAAACTGATCACTGTAATTCAAGGAAGTGTAAGATCAGTAAGGGATGCTTGGTTAGGAAAGTGCCTGGTAAATGGTGTCTGATGCTGCCTGTGGCAAGCCCAAACACAGACCCTTCCCTAAAAAGCATGGATAAAGGTAAAGGCAAAGGAAAACATCAAAGACAAAATTCAAGAGGGGCAAAAAGACCTTTTGTAAGTCATTAAATGGGGAATATCCACACTGGGAGTTTTTTCTTGAAGTCAAGATCAACTAAGGGAGTCTTTTTAGGCACAGCTTTGCAGCCTCACTGTCCTTTGTCAGTGCAGCCACACATCATCCCCAGCAGAGCCTGAGGGGGATAATCCTCCCTTCCCAAGGCACAGCACAGTCCTATCCCTCCCCAGCTCATCCCTTCTCCTGCTCAGTGCCAGGGCTCCAGGGCAGGGCTCTGCAAGGACAGACCCAGCTCCACAGGCACCAGCTGTGATCCTGCTCCCCCCTTTCCACCCATCACAGGCGTCAGAATATCTTCCCAACACAGCTCCCAAAAACACCAGGGGAAGAGCAAAGAGTGGGCAATGCCCCACAGTGCAGCTGGTACCCACAGGGAGGGCAGCTCCCCTCTGCCTGCATCTGCTGCCCCTCACCTTCATCAGCTCGTCCTCCTCTTCCTCCTGTGGGAGGAAAAACACAGCCCCTGAAGGGAAAAAAAAGCACAGCACACCTGGAGATTTACAACAGGCAGCAGAAGGGTGCCTGGCCTGGCATCACTGGGTAACAAAACAGGGATCTTCACTGCACATTTTTACCTAAATTGGTTGATTAAAACATCTTCTGCATGCAAGTACCTACAAGAAATCAATTCAGGAGGTCCTGAAAACAGTTTAGGAGATGGCCATGCCCCAGAAAGATTCAAATCTACTCCGAAGCTCTTCACTCCAGTAAACTTTTGGAAGATGAAGTGCTGCTCAGAGCAGACACTGAGGAGGAAGGTGCTTTTAAGTAGCCCCAATCTGATGGCAAATTATTGCTCTGGCCCAGAGACTCAGACCTGCAGGGACCCAGGTTTTGCCCTCCTGATGTATAAACACATCCTCTAGAAAACCTTACAGGAGAGAATGGTTCTGTTAAATAATTCTTTAGAACTCACTTTATGTTTACCACACTCCTCTTGCCACAGGGTTGCATTGATGTGTTGCTTATTCCCCTATCCACCTACCAGCAGCATCCCCAAAGGATTTTCACCATTTCTTTACTTCCCAGACGGTTTCATTCCCCCAGCTCCCTGTTTTTTAGGACTTAGAGGTCTGGATTATCTAAATTAAACATCACACCCCTTGGAAATGTCCCATTTCTGTGATTTTTGGACATCACAACAACACAAACCAGTCCTCTGACATTTCCAGGGCTATCCTGAGTCACTTGGATATAAAGTTCTGCTCCATGGATTTATCTAAACAGTGTCCTCCATCAGAGTGGGATGACATCCCAGTCCTGGTCCAGGCAGAAAACACAACTCTATGCCTTTGAGGCTCAGCAGGCACTCAAGGCTCAAATCATGGATTATATGCAAGGAGCTGGATATTCTTCTGAGGATGGAAATGATGTGGGGAGGTTTGAAGTTATGCCACAGGGCAATCGTGGTAAATGAAACCCCAGAACTAATTTTCACAGTGGCTGGCTGGGAAAATAAAGCATCATATTGAAGGGATAAAGCAGGAAGCATCCTCCTGCCTGCTCCCTGCCAGGCAAACACCCACCCACACACAGGCTCAGGGATCAGACGTGGCTGTTTTCAAAGCCTTTTCCTCACTGCACTGAACAATTCCCCTCCTCAGATTCCTCCAGCTCACCCACTGCAATAAAACCAGAGTCACTGGGTGCAGCAGTGACAGCTCCCAAAGACCTCCCCCACCCCCTCCAAAAAAAACCCAAAAAAAGGCTGTTTGGATTTAGCAGGAGCACCACTTTCTCCAGGTTGACTCATCACAATTTAGCCCACCCAAACAATTAATATCCGAGGCTGCCTCCCAGAGGTGAGCTGCAAGAGGAAGCCACCCTGCACATCCAGAGTCATGCAGGATATCCACTCCTCATCCACTGGACTTCTTGGCCAGCATTTCCCAGGTGAGCAGGACAATTTCAGCAGCAAGGCACCAACAACGCTTTGGGATGTGGCTGTTGGACTTTTTTGGCTATTTTCTCCCTTTTTGTATTTTTTTTTTTACAGGTTTTGGGAGGTTTTGTTTTGTTCGGGGGAGGTTTTGTTTTGTTGGACCCTCTAAAAAGTCCTGCAAGGATTTCTTGCTTAAGCACTACACGGAGAGGAGAGACAGCAAACACCTCCCAGAGATGCCACAAGCTGGCAAAGGCCCAAGATCAGGCCAGTTGAGGCTCTTCAGCAGACTTTTCCTGAAACATTTAAATAATTTAGAGAGCATTAACTCTTACTGACAGCTTCTCAAGCAGCTCTTTCCCTTGCAGGGCCCTATCAGAAGCCTCATCACTCTTAATCCAAAAGAAAAAGAGATACTGCAACAGCCCCAAACCTTGGTTAGGGTTGAAAATGCATTTTAAAAGATGCCTGAGATATTTTTCTCTGCTGAAATGCCTTCTTTGTACAGGCAGGTCTTCCAGGGGCCACCACCTGCCACTTATCTGCAGTGGCACTGTGTAAACCATGTGTAAACCACGCAAAAATGGTTAAGAGACAGCCTGACAACATTTCACTGACTTGGGGCTATTCAGAGGGTGGGAGCTGCTCCCTGTAGGGGTTTAAATGTGTAAATACTGTAAAAATGAAGCAACAGGGAGGAGTAAACTGGTTGGCATAAGCCTTTCTTGGGGGTTAAGTGGAAGAGATGCTGCAGCACCACCTCAGGAGCATCCCTCCCTCCTCCAGGGTACCAGGGTCATGTTTTGGAACAAAGTGAATTTCTAGAAAGTTTTTTCTCCCTGCTATCTTATTGCCACCAGAAATGAAAACAGCTGCTGAAAGGCAGCGGTGGTTGAGCCAAGCTTTTACAGCAAAGTTGTTCCTGCACCCCCCCTTCCCACCACCACCACCCCCAAAAAGGCACTGGATGGAACAGATCTAACCCACAGAAAACGAGAAGTTAGGCCAAACCCAAGGTCTGTACTGGGATCAGAGCACTGAACCCAGCCACCTGATCACCAAACACATTTTCAGTTGTGCTCCTCATCAAGACTCAGAAAGAAAAACCTCCCCCTGCCATGAAAAGCAAGAACAGCCCAAAGGACCCCCAAATGGCCACAGAGCTGCACTCTGCAGCCTCATCCATCCACCCAGAAGCAGGGTCTGCAATTCCCACCAGGTTCAGCAGGATAACACAAATCACCCCATGCAGTTTCCCATGTTTAGGAGCCATAAAACAACATCAGTGACAACAACAACAACAACACAGGTGGGGGGAGAGGCAGCAGCACCAGATCCCATTTTCCAGTCCATCATCAATCCAAAATTAAAATGCCCCAGTCCAGTGATGAAATAACTGCAGACTGACAAGCTGTGAGATAATGTTATTCATTAGGATGTTGTTTATGGTTCATCTACAAGGCTTCCACGGCTACAGCACCAGGGATGATGTTTGGGAGCATTTCAGACACACTACATGCATGATTTTGTCTCCACTCAGCACTGCACTTCCCTCAAGTGAAACAGCTCTATGTAAAGCTCACTGACAGGCTGGGAGGATGTTTTGCCATTAATTAAGAGAAAAACCAGAACAGAGAAGCTCTTCAGCGCTCACCTCCCCATGCATACCTTGAAACTAAATTCAAACCCCGACAGCCAGCGCTCTGGTTAATTTAAATGGAATTCAAAAGGCATTCTCCATCCTTAAACACAGAGACACCCAGCACAGGCAATAGATATCCTCACTAAGCAGAGCAAAGCCCATAGAAAATACATCAAGCACTGCCTTACTTTAGTGAATTAAATAATTCAAGAGCTGGCAGAGCTGCTTTTTTAGATTTCCTGACCAAATGCATCACCCAGCAACAGCAGTGCTTCAGTTTGGGGGGGGTGGTTTAAGACCACAACTTACCTGCACTACTTCTTCAAGAGAGAGATGCCTCTGCTCCCCTCAGGGCTGCTCCCCCCGAGCCACCAGCACTTGTCCCCAAAGGCCACTCGCTCAGGTGGCCGAGGCAGCGCCGGCTCCTGCTTTTTCACTGGCTCCAATATTAATCCATCCAGAGCATCTTTGTGCCTCACTTCCAATTGGCGAGCGGCGGATGGGTGGAGTGAGAGCGCGACCCATTAGCTCCCAGATGGACACCTCCAGCCCAGCTCTGCCAACCCCACACCTGGGCAGCACCTCTGCACATGCCACCACTGCCCCAGCCAAGGGTTTGGGCTGTCTCCTCCTCCAGCCAGCTGGATCCCACCACCTCTCGGAGCTGTTTGCCTCCAAGAGCAAAAATAGAGTAGTTAAAGCGACCCGGCGCTCCGGAGCCGGAGAGTTTTGCTGGATGCAGGATGGAGAAAGCTCCTGTGCCTCCTTAAAAAAGAAAAAAAGCTCCGTGCCAGCCAGGCTCAGCTGAAGTGAGAAGATGCTGTACCTTACAGAGAGAAGTACAGGGAAAGCCAGAGGATGAAAAAAAAGGAGGAGAGGGGGGAAAAAAAAAAACCTGCTGCTGAGAGGGAGATAGAGCAAATTCCTTAAAGATACAGCTGCCGTGCCTGCCGGGCTCTGGTGTTTCATCCAGCTCAGCTGCACGGCAGCAGCAGTGCACGGGTTAATGCATGCATGCAGTGGAATGAGAAACAGGGCAGCAAGTCTGGGCTCCAGCAGCAAGTTGCAGAATTTAGAGCTGAAAGACCTCACCTCATTCGAGGGGACTTAAATCCCAGCCTGTGTGCCCAGGAGGACCATGAGGTGCCCAAAAAGCTTTGGAGGGAAGATGCCACATCCTCTCCTCCTGCTCCAGCCTATTCTGCACTGCTTCACTTTCCTTACAATTCCACATTTGCAGCACAATAAGCCAAGTCTCCCCCGGAGACTTAAACCCCAGAGGAATGGTCTAAGCTGGCCAAACAAACAAACAACAACAAAAAACGACAACAATAACAACAACAAAAAACCTCCCCAAAGCAACATCAACTCAGCCTTAGAAAAGGCAGTGCCCTAAAAGAATAAGACAGAAATAAGCAGCAAATTATCCAAATGCTGGCAAGGCTGGGTCACTCCCCTACTACAGTAACTCTGACAATCGCCGTGATTTCAGCAAAAAAAAAAAAAAAAATTCCCGGTGATGATATTTACCAGGAGGCAGCAAACACTTCCCAGAGCAGGGCAAGGGGAGGCAGCACCTGGCTGGGGAAGGGGCATCCACAAGCCCCCATCCCCAGGCCCTGCCACCGGCTCCTTTCCGCAGCACAGAACCACAGGCAAAGCGTGTTTTTAAACACCTCCCACGCCTTTTCTCTGCCGAGACTGCTCAGCCAGTCTCCTCCATTTTTTTTTTTTTTTTCCCTTGCCATGCCACCTGACGAGCTTTTCCAGGTAAGGCACATCACAGACTGGCAATAAGATGCTAAGGAGGTAGAGCGTGGTTCAGAAGGTGTTTGAGGGTGGAAGAGACCCCTGGAAGTCTCCAGTCCCACTCCTTGTTCCACCTTTAAAAAGAAATCAGGGCAATACCCCACCGAGCCAGACATCTTCCCCAAAGAAAGTTTTATAAGAAGTTGAGGCTCCCATCCTTAGGATCAGCACTCACAGGGCTCAGCTCTTAAACCAGCAGGATTCACCAAGTTCCCCATACTACATTAAAGCAAGATTTGAACCAAGCTGGAATTTTTAAGGTAACTCCACATCGTGAGACAAACCTGCACCGAACATCTTCAAACCTTCCTCTATCCCCACACCTGATACCTTCACTAACAGTTTAGAGGATACCTGACAGCATCACAGCCCTCAAGGTGAACTGAGCCCACTGAGCCTCCAGCAGGTATTTCAGGTTTCATGTGGTGCCAGATCCATTTCAGCAAGTGAACAAGCTCAGGAAACAAAAGACTGGCTCAGATCAGTTTCTATTTTTAATTTTTTCCACGCTGAGGTTGTTTATCAGCTCTCCCCGGGTGTAGCAGGGACCAGAGCTGCTCCTTGGTGGAGATGCCAGCGGCCGAGCTGTGGGACCAGGAGAGCATCACCACAACCACACCAACCCATCCTCCAAGTCCCACCTGCGCTGCCTCCCATCTCCAAAATCTCCTCAGACCCCACTGGGCTGCTCTGCTGCCCTGTCCCAACCCTTCCAAGCCCTGGTCACGCACCGTCCACCGGCCTGCTCCACCTCTGCGGCACCAAACGCTGCGGCCACGGGGCCAAATCCTGGGAAGAGCCGGCACTGGCCCCGAACTGGCCGTAGGGCGAGCGCAGGAAGGTGAGCCGGGGGTAGCAGAAGGACGCCGGCTCCATCAGGACAGAGAAGAGAGGAGAGCCAGGTACGAAGCAAACCGCGTCTCCCTTCGCCTCCTGCAGCGCGTACTGTTGGGACATGCAGTCTCAGAGCCTTCTCCCAGAGAAGTTCCTTTTTTCCCCAAAGGATTTAGTGCAAAAAAAAACCCAAAAAAACCAAAAAAAAAAAAAAAAAAGAGTAATAAAAGAAACCCCAAAGGCGCCGGAGCAGCCCCGTTGCTGCTGTCAGAGCCCAGCAGAGCACACTGGCAAGGCAGCGTCTCCAGCCTGTATTTAAACGCCCCTCTCAGAAAGCAGAGATGCAGCACAGGAAGAGACAAATTCCAGCCCTGCGTCGGGCTGATAAGCCAGGTTTATAATATTCAAGAAGTATTGGCATTACTACAGTTCCTCCCCCCCGCCACCACCTCCTCCCACAACGAATATCTTGTGCAGGAGCTTGTTGTGCACAATAAGCAAAAAAAAAAAAAAAAAAAAGCCCAATCCCTAAAAAAAAAAAAAAAAATAGAAAAATCAGCCTGTTCCGGTGGGAACAGCCAACACGTTGAATAAAACAAACACACGCGTGTTAAACCCTGGGGACGCAATTAGGCTCGGAGCAGGGGGAAGAGGCGTTTAACTCCTGGAAAAGGAGATGGCAGAGGGCGAGAGGAAAAAAGGAGAATAAACCTGGTGCCTCACACGGTGTCCTGTGGGGTGGCTTGTCCCAGGGGCTGAGCCCAGGTGGGCACTGCAGGGTGCCAGCACCTGCCCCAGCACCAGGAGGGGAGGAAGGTCACCTCATCCTCCTCCCAAGTTGCCCTGTCCTCCTGATTTCCACTCCTGAGCCCCTCTCAGCGGGTAACACCCAGCAACAACTCCACCTCCGCTGTTCTCCCAGCTGAGCTCCTTGAGACAAAGGCTGCCCAGTTCTCAGCATTGACCAGCTGAGATCTTCTCTCCACCAGCTTCAAATCTTAGTTTTCCCCACCACAGCCCCCATTCAGCACTGCTGGCATCCATCCCACCACGGCACAGCTGCCACAGCTCCACCAGCATTTCTCCTGCCACTTCCACCGGTTCCTTCAAACCTGGGGAACCCCAAAGGACATGTGGGGAAGAAAAGTCGTCACCCAACACCAGCATAATGAGTAACCCACTCCAATGCCTTGGTTTTCATGTTTTTCTCCCCATGTTCTCGCACATTCTCAGCAAATCTCTGAGGATTGACACTACTCTTGCTCTGTTCCCTACCCAAATCGCATCAGATTCCCTACCCAAGCTCATCAGAGCTCACAGAACTTCCTTCAGCAGCAGAGGCAGAGTGAAGCCCTCAGTCCTGCTGGTTTTAATTGGGAGTCAGAGCCAGGGATGAATTTAGAAAGAGGGAGTAGAAGAACCCGTGGAGCTGTGAGTGACAGCAAAGCCTTTTGATGGCACAGCCAGCACTGAAAGATGCAGGAGCCCTCAGTGCTGTGCCAGCGTGTCACCATGCTCTGCAGAGAGCCTTTGTGGAGAGCTCAGCCCAGAGCAGAGTTAGGAAGTTGTATTTCCAGTAAAAAAAGAGAAAAAAAATAATAAAACAAGATTTTCAGCATCGCCAGGTCGCAGCACAAACTGCTGAGCTGCTCTGCAGACTTCACAATCACACAACGCTGCTCAAGTAAGACTCAAGACTCAAGTAAGGATGGACTTTGAGGAATTGCCTCAGCGTTCCTGGTTTTTAACCACACTGCATCCTTCCCAGGAGACTCCTCACCCAGCTTGGATGGTAACAGCAAAGGTAAATGGGATTTAACCTGTGCTGGATGTCCTGACAAGGATTTGCATATTTAGAGGGTAGATAACAGCTCCACGGTGATGATGATGAGTTGTTAAGGTGTCCCGAGTTTTGTTTACTCCCAGGGCAATCCTACACAAGGAACCAGGATTTCTCCAGAAGTGAGATCACATTAAGAGGAGGAAACTCAAGTGCCTCCCAGCCAACTGCAACAGAAAGGTTCTGGGAACCCTGTGGCTTCCCAGAGACACCTGAATCACAGCACAGTATTAGAATTACTAAAAAAAAAAAACCCAGAAAAGCAGCTTTCCCCGGTTAATGTGATTTAACACCTGTCCTTAAGCATAAAGTACCCATGCAGAGCATCAGTGCAGTTCTGCCAGGACAGAATTGGAGTTTTTAGTCTTATACAGGCAAATAAACCAGCACCAGGCTAAGCTGGCTAATTCCAGACTAGAATCCAACTTTGCAACTAAAGCTCAACCTTGAGCCTAACTCTTACCTCAGCTGCCTCCTGCAAGAAAGATCAAACCAAACAAATTGAACAGCACCAGTCTAAGTCTGATAATTCTGGATTAAATTCCAACTCTGAAGCTAAAATCTGACCCTAACTCTTACCTCAGCTCCCTTCTGCTGAAATATCCAACTTCTCACTGACACTTTCCTTTAAGCCAGCGCAGAAAGCTTCCCTTGCGGATCCTTTCCCTTTGAAACCCAAGACAACTTTGTTTTCACACTGACTCAACACAAAAATAAAGCTTGTTTTAATAAATGTTTACAGCCTCAAATGATTTACTACAGCTTTACTAGAAGTCAAGCCACTCTGAGCTTACACACAGATATCTTATGCCACCGGGTGGGTCAAGCGAGGGCTCCAGTTAAAACCCCAACCCTCCTTTTTATCTGCATTTATTTAAACAAGCTGAAGCATTCAAATTGCCAAGGAACAACAGGAGAGCCGGAGGGGAACTTCCTCTGCGGTCCGTCATTCTTACGGAGCACCAACTGTACAAAAGCCACAGATATTTCAAAACTGGAGGGCTCTGGCTGAGATGGATTAGCCAACAAATCCCGATTATAGCCGGGAAGCGGCGACGCGCGGCTCGCAGGGGTGGGAGCAATGACTGAGGTTGCTGTGCAGACAGGACTCAAAAGTGTTGCCTCGCTCTTCCAGCCTCCCCAAAAACCCCAAAAAAGCAGCCACAAACCCAAGAAGAGCAACCCAGGTGAGGCACAGCTGGATTTACTCAATCCTGGCTCAAGCGGTTTATCCCGTGCTCCAGCACTTGAGGGGCAGGAATTTGGCAGAGGAGGACAAGGCTGCGCTCACACCTAGAGACAATCCAGGAGAAACCCTGCAAACACTGAAACAGCTCGGGGGAAAGGGGAAAATTCCCTTGGATTCTCCACGTGCAAATCTGCACAGAGAAGCTGTGGCTGCCCCTGGATCCCTGCAAGTGTCCAAGGCCAGGCTGGACAGGGCTTGGAGCAGCCTGGGACAGCGGAAGGTGTCCCTGCCATGGCAGGGGTGGGATGAGATGGACTTTAAGGTCTTTCCAACCCAAACCTTTCCACGATTTTCTATTCCTGCAGGACAGCCCGCGGCACCGCTAGGTCTCAAGAGTGACAACACGGACACGAAAAAGCAGCAGAGCCGAGCTCTAAGGCAGAACATCAGCTCTAAATGAAAACTTTTCCATTAAACCGGAGCGGGGAAAGCTCCGGAGGCACAAACCCATCCCTCACGAGAGGTCCGGGGACAGCACGGGTGACAAAGCTGCTGTGCCACCTACAGTCACTTCTGGTCCAGCACAGAAGTCCCTGCAGCAGCCCCGGTCCCTGTCACTCCAGGCAGTGTCACCCAGCGCTGCCGCGGCCATGCCGGTGAAGGAAGCGCTTCCTCTGCAAGGCAGCGGGGAGACACCGCACAAAACAACTTTTGAAAGCTCACCCTGAACCAGAAAGCGAATTCCCGAGTGCATTTAAACCCCTCCTGCCCTTCCCCGCATTTCAAATAAACTCGTTGCTGGGCGTCTTTCCCCGCACGCACAGCTGCCCCAGCTCTTCATGTTAAAGTTTCACTTTTTCTACTTTTTTTTTTCCACCCCTCCCCGTCTTTTTTATTGCGGTTTTTACACCAACACGAAGTCAGGCAACCTCATCCGCTCAGCAGAGCTGAGCACCACACCGTGCCCTCCGCCCCGTGCTGGGTGCAAACAAGTAAAAGTTAAAAAAAAAAGGGGCATAAAACACCCCCAGAACAGCCAGACCCCAAATTTCCATCGCTCCTTTTCCCCCGGTCCTGCTGTCCCACCGCATCCCCGGGGCTGGAACATCCCGCTCTGCCCAAGCAGCTCAACTTTGGGGGTGTCACCAACAGGAAAAAAAAAAAAACAAAAAAAAAAAAACCACCATAAAAACCCAACAACAACAAAACCTTCAAGCAGCGATGCAAAGGTGAGATTTTCCTCCCCCGATCCCAAGAGGGGAAAAGCAGGACGCATCCCCCCGCCCCCCCCCCCCCCTCCAAGCCCACCGCATCCCGCCGCGACCCCTGCGCTGCTGCCACAAGCAAAAGCCGGGGTGGCGAGCGGGGTGGCACGGGGACACCCCGGTCCCCCCGAGCACCCCCCCCCAGAGCCCTGTCCCTCACCGCAGGGCTGGAGGTGGAAGAGCCGCCGGGCTGCCATGGCCGCGCCGCTCATCCCGTCCGCACCATCGCCTTCCCCGCGCCTGCCGCCGACGGGGGATGGGGGTGGGGGGGGGGGGGGGAGAGAGTTCTTTATTTATTTTCCCCCGGCGAAAATAAATAAATAATTAAAAAAAAAAAAAAAAGAGAGAGAGAGAGACAACTGGGTTTTCAACCCCACCCCCCCGCCAATTAAAAAAAAAAAAAATTAAATAATAATAATAAAAAAAAAAAAAGGCTGGAGAAAGTCCCGAGTGAGGAGCGCGGCTGGAAGGGGAAGGGACAGGCGGTGTCACACCCGGCCGGGTCCTAAAGCCCGCCCGCGGCCCCGGCGGGGACAGCGACACCGCAAAGGCAGCTCCTTCCCCCCTCGGGGAGCCTGTAGGGGAGTGGGCATTTTTATACAACATATTGCCTTGGATCCTACATTGATCTTCGAGGATCAGCCAGTTCCACCCCCTGCCATGGCAGGGACACCTTCCACCATTCCAGATTGCTCCAAGCCCCGATGTCCAACCTGGCCTTGAGCACTTCCAGGGATCCAGGGGCAGCCACAGCTTCTCTGGGCACCCTGTGCCAGGGCCTGCCCACCCTCTTTCTTACTGAAAAAAATCCCTCCTAATACTAATTCATATCTATATGGACATGTGTCCTTCAGGTTAAAACCACCCCTCCTTGTTCCAGCACAACAGGCCCCGGATTGAGGCTCTTCCCTTCAATGAAAAATTACGATTTGTGTTCACTTTTCCTGGGATGCAGGCTGCTGGAAGCATGAGCAGGGGAGATGATGTTCATAACTTCAGAGCAGGGGAAAAGCACAGCACTGACAAATCTTGCTTCTCCCATCAGGTGTGCTCATGGGGTGCCATCATCCAGACTGGTTTTCTCTGCCACTTCAAAATTCCTCTGAAATAACCTGGCACAGGCACTTTTGAGTCAAAACCAACCAGCTGGGGGTCAAAATAAATCCCTGGGGCACAGCACAGCAAGGGAGCTTGAGGGTCCTTACCAAACCAAGCAGCAACAAAAAAGTTTGAAAAGCAGGTGCAGAAAAAAGCAATCTGCAGCTTTTGCTGTAGGAAGAAATAGGCACATTTAAATTTTTATACCATAAAGACTGGACCAGGACTGTTTTGTTTCTCCATTTCCTGATTTTTCTTTCTTCCAGAAGGGTCTCAGCTGATCCAGCTACAGCAATTTGGGAATCCTGGAATGGTTTGAGCTGGAAGGGTCCTTAAAGACCATCCAGTCCCACTCCACCTGACATGGGCAGGGACAGGGACACCTTCCACTAGCCCAGGTTGCTCCAAGCCCCATCCAACCTGGCTTTGGACATTTCCAGGGGCAGCTGCAAAATTTGGATATTTGGAAATGAGGGGTGAAGAAGGTTTAAAGAAATCTTATTGACATCTTGGCTTTTTATTGCTACAGATCTTGGTGTAGAGGCAGCATATCCTGAGTGAACCCTCACCATCCTCTGAAACAACAAACCACATCCAGGGGAAAAAAAATCCCAAATCACCCAGGAAAGCATTTGACATCATTTGAACTGAGGTGGGAAACTCCCTGTCAAAAGTTGAAGGTTAAAGCTAGTACTCCAACATTATTCTCAAACTAAATCCAAAACACAGCACTTTACCAGCTCCCGAGGAAGGAAAAAAAAAATCAATTCTATGCCAGCTAAAACAAGGATATCACCAAAAAGAGAAAGAAAAGTGGGGGGATTTGGTTTTAATCCAGTTATGCTGGCTTGGAAGATGCATTTATTGAGGGAGTGAATCCTTGTTTGAGCGGGTTAAAGTGGATATGGTGAATACAACATTTAACTCTGTGCCCACGCTGAGCACGTGGCAGCTGCAGCAGGTGAGTGGGAGCCCAGTGTCCCCAGTGTCACCTTGCCAGCTCCTCCCGGAAGAGGATAACCAGGAAGGACTATGGAATACATGGCAGCATGCAGGGACAACTTCTCAAGGCTCTCCCAGGAGTTTTGAGATCTCTTCCATCCTACATCCTATGGGCTCTCAGCTCATGGTAGAAAACTTGGCCCTGTGTTAACTCCCTTTTAATACACCAAACCATATTTCCCCATAATGATAAATTATCATTAAAGCAGTGCCTGTCCCATGCTAGAAATCTTAGCCCCCCCACCAGTAACATTTTCTGGAGGGTATCAGCTTATCTGACAGGATGCCAGGCACCAGAGGGGACATCAGATACTTCAGTGTCTGGCGCTCTCTGGTCCATCCCAGCGTCTCCAGACCTGATCTTTGCAGACATTCTCCGCTGTCACAGCCAAGCACAGTCACCCAGGGGCAGCTGGATGCAAGGAGCAGCAGTTACACCCTTCCCCGAGCCCATCAGCTGCTGAGGAGCCTCATCCCAACATTCCCCTCCAGCAGGTTCTTAACTTCATGCACAAAGCCAACCTCCCTCCCAGGCAGAAGTTCATTTTCCTCTCTCATTGACTGACTGGTTGGCATTAAGCAGCTCTTTGTAGCCAGGCTGGTTTGTGGCTGGAAACCAGCGGGGAGTGGATTTTTGCTTCACAACCAGATCATACAGGACCTGCTTGCCTGGTCCAGCAGGATCAGTCAAGTATCCCAGCAGAAGATACTTGGGTTCCCTCCAAGCCAGGGATAGATGCCAGGTGTATTTGCTTTTTAGCAGGATGCTTTTCCAAGACTGATTGATTTTTTTTTTTTTTTTTTTCCCTTTCTGGTGGCCTCACATTGGAGGCTGCAAGAGCCTGGACACAGAAAGTAACACTAGGTGGACCCAAGCATTGCAGAGAAACCCTTATCCCATCCTCATGAAGCAGCACTGGGATTCCCAAGCTGCGACAGAGCCAAGACTTGAAACAAAAGCAAAGAAGTTGCTTAGAGGATCCGAATTAAAAATTTAGGTACCACCATACCTGAAGTCTGGGTTGTTTTATTCTGTTTGCATCATGAACTCCTTGAATCCCACCCTACCTCCTGCTGCTTTGACTGCAGCTCAAGGGAAACCCGAGTTCTCTCCCCAGCCCCTGCTGCACGTCCTGTTCGTGCCATCACCTGCAGGACACTGCAATAAAAAAAGCACAGCAGAGGGAGCAGCGACCTGCTGGGATCTCCCAGGTAACTCCTGCCTTGGAGTCCTTGTCATTGGGATGGGGTTTAAGTGTTTATCCCACCACTGCTCCCTTCAGCCCTCTCTGGCTTCAGCCCTGGAGCTGATTCCCACAGAGCAGCTCTGGGGATCCCATTTCAGGACACACATTTCAGGCTGCTCTGACGAGACCCAGGCTGCTCTGAGGTACCAGGTTTGCTTTCAGGAATCAAAGAAATTAAGTTTAGAGGCCAAGGGAGCCAGTGACCTGCAGTTTGAGCAGGTTTTGAGACTTTGAGGTGAGTTTAGCAACTGCCATCTCCTTTTTGGTGCCTTTTCAGCTCACAAAGGCACAAATAAATATTACACTGAACAGCATCAGCTCACCCAGGTGAAAGGGAGCACATCAAGTCCTCTTTTAAGAGTCAAATATTTTAAGGTTGCCCCCACCTGAGAAACTCGTCCAAGTAAGAGAGAGAAGACCATGAAATTCCCAAAACAACTCCAGGAAAAGGCACAAATGTCCCTTTAGCACAAGGAGAGTTTAGGAGGAGAGTTTAGGAGGCAGCTGCACAAGGAGCAGACCCAGAAATCTGAAGCTTTAAGGTAAAGGCAATGTTCTGCAGTTCCTTGCTCATGCTCCCAACCAGAAGGTGAAAAAAAAAGAAAAGAAAAAAAATCAGTTATATTTGATTAAAATGTCCATAAACACCCATTCCTTTGTCTCCCTCCTGTACAATCTTTTTCCCTAGCAAGGGAAGGAGCCCGGTGAGGGCCAGAGCTGGTGCTCAACCAAGAGCTGCTGGGAAGGTCAGGCTCCTTCAGCTGCAGATTGCACCCAGATGGTGATTTCCTCCTGGCAGTGGCAGGAGCTGGGGAAGGCAGCCAGGCTCCAGCAGGCTGTGCCAGAGCTGGAGGCAGAAACTCCCTGGCCAAAGCCATGCCAACATGCAGATCTTATTAGGCCAGAGCCCGCAGCCAGCTCGTGCTACCCCCGGCTAGAACGGGGACATGAGAGCAGGACTGAGAGCCCAGACATCACCACTGTGGTCACTGCACAGGCTTTGCCCTGAGCACAGCCCCTTCTCCTGCCCTAAAACATTTATTTGGAAAGATCTCCCACCTCCAGGAGGTGTTTAAGGAGAGAAAAAGGGAACAACTCCCACCCGACTGTCACCTCCCTGGAAAGGAGCCACAGGAGGGAACTGCAGCTTGGAGAGGATCATGGAATGGTTTGGGCTGCAAAGGACCTCAAAGCCCATCCAGTGCCACCCCCTGCCATGGGCAGGGACACCTTCCACTGTCCCAGGGTGCTCCAAGCCCCATCCTACCTGGCCTTGGACACTTCCAGGGATCCAGGGGCAGCCACAGCTTCTCTGGGCACTCTGTGCCAGGACCTCATCACCCTCCCAGGGACCAATTCCTAATTCCCAATATCCCATCCATCCCTGCCCTCTGGCAGTGGAAGCCATTCCCTGTGTCCTGTCCCTCCATCCCTTGTCCCCAGTCCTTCTCCAGCTCTCCTGGAACCCCTCAGACCCTGGAAGGGGCTCTGAGGTCTCCCTGGAGCCTTCTCCAGGTGAGCACCCCCAGCTCTCCCAGCCTGGCTCCAGCCCTTGGAGCAGTTCCATGGCCTCCTCTGGACTCTCTCCAGCAGCTCCAGGTCCTTCTGTTGCTGGGGGAGAGAGGAACAACAGCACATGGACGTGGTTGCTCTTACAGCCACAGTCTGTCCTCGGGCTCCTGAGCACAGCCAGTCCATCCCAGGGCAAAATTTGAACCAGAAATGATTGTGGTCAATTTTGGTATAAAGGAAAAAGTTATTTCCTAAGGAGTGTGGGATTGAAATCCACCTCCCAAGCAGCAGCTAAAGCTCTACTCTGGCCCTTCAGTACCTGGGTGTCAGTTTTGTCCCCTGTAGCAATCAGAGATCTCTCAGTGGAGCTCGTCAGAGCACATCCCCATTCCATGGCTGGTTAACAGCAGGACTCGGGTCTCTGTGTCACACAGGGGCTGTCACACACGTGCCTGGAGCCTGCAGCAGAGCCCAGGCTGCCTCTCCCTGCTGCCAGAGACCCAACACATCCTTACAGGTCACAGCAAACCCTGGCAGAATGTGAAATACCCCGAGTTGGAAAGGACCCACAGGATCATTGATCCAGCTCCTGGCCCTGCACAGTCACCCCAACAATCCCAGCCTGTCCCTGGCAGTGCTGTCCAAGCATTCCTGGAGCTCTGGCAGCCTCGGGGCTGTGCCCATTCCCTGGGGAGCCTGGGCAGTGCCCAGCACCCTCTGGATAAGGAACCTTTCCCTGATTTCCAACCTAAACCTGCCCTGAGCTCCAGCCATTCCCTGGGTGCTGTCCCTGTGCCAGAGCAGAGATCAGAGCTGTCCCTCCTCTCCAGCACAGCGGGATTGCTGAGGCTCAGCTGTGCCACTGGAGCCACTGAAGAAGAGGGGACATTCAGCAGAAGACGGTTTTCCACTGCTCTGGTTTCTTTGTGGGTAAAATCTTGGGAAAATCCTCCCCTTAAAATGATGTTACAGCTACACAAAGAGTCCTGCTGCCTAATGACTACATCTTGGGCAGAGATAAACACAATAGATTTGCACAGAGCCACAGCTGAATAGCTGACTTCAGCCTTAGTTTAGCCTCAGAGCATTAAGAGATTGTTGATTGCAGTAGAGAACACACTTGCCAACCTTTTTTTTTTTTTTTTTTTTTTTGTGTGTGTATAAGAGCACAATTTAAAGGAAAAAACCCTCAGTGACTCCAGGCACTGGCAACCTCAGCCCCTGTCGGGCAGTCAGTGGAGACTCAATGTGAATATTTTCACTGCTGCTGGAGGCAACGTGCTGGTGATAAGGCATTCAGCATGGTGTTTGTTTGTTTTTTTTTCAGAACTCTAATGGATTTAGTAATAAATTCTGCTCCTTGCCCAAGACTCAGCTGAGCATGTTCTGAAGCCCAGAGCAGCAGATCCAGATGATGTCATGTAAGAGTGCAATAAAGAATTACACAACGAAAGCAGCAGATAAAAAACAGGGACAATCAGCAGCTTCCCAAGATGTAATGAGGAATAACCTTAAATCCCAGCTATGCAGAGCCCCTTGACTAATTAATCCAGTTAAATCACACATATCCACAGGCATAAATATTTACCTGAAACCTTCATGACGAGGAAGAGGAGGGCACCAGGCAGCTTCACACCAGGCAAAAATGCACAGGAAGCAGCAGAAACAAAACCAAGCCTAATGAAGATCCTTTTCCAGGCAGAAAAGCAGATTTTAACTGACTCAGCAGCAGGTTCATGAGGACTTGCAGCACAGAGAAGTCGTGAGCAACTGGAACAGCTTCTAGACAAGCTAAAACTCCCACTTTTAGCACAAAAATGGATGGGATTCTGGGATGTGGTTGTGAACATTCTTCACACTTGGGCATGGCGACTTTCATCTCACTGAGCACATACAATTGCTGGCAGCAAACTCATAAAGAGAGAAAAGAAAAAAAAAAAAAAAGCCCCTCAAGTTCCACAAGCAGCTTCAAAGCCCAAGGGGGTTTTTCCTCACTGCTAAAGGGGATTCAGAGTTCATTGTGCTCACAAAAATCAAGTTGGGCTGCAGGAAGAACCTCCTGCTTCTCTCTCCTTGAGCTGCCACCCTCCCCCAGCAGTGGGACAGAGGGGATGAGTGGCAGGGATGCACAGAGCACCCCAATAAACCCATTACAGCTTCCACACAACAGCCTGGCCCAGGATGGGACATTTGGTGAGGGGATGTGGCAGAAGAGGCATTTCAAGGGATGTGTCAAGCACAAATACCAGCAGGGGAAGTGCAGCAGCCCCTGTCAGGTCCTTGCGGAGAAGGAGAATTCACCATGTCCTCCACGGGGTCACCAAGAGCACAGAGTCCCCACAGAGCCTCAGGTTTGAGAGCCCATCCCTTCAAACCAACAGCAATTTAAAGGAGTTTTTTACTCTGAAATGAGTAAAGCAACAATTGATGAAAACCAATGCAGCAGCACAACCCAACAGTGGGGCTGAGTTACTTTCCTTACTGCCACATTAACCAAAACCCAGCTCTTTTAATGCTAACAGCCCAGCACATGTTCTTCAAATTAATTTGGATCAGCAGCATTCCCACCACCTGGAGCCCTCAATGCCTTCAGGAAGCAGCTCAGTATCTTTATAATGATATTTTTGCATTAAATGCCACAGACTGTTGATGGCAGCAGGGATTTAGTGACTCCCTCTGAACAGTGACAAAGGAAAGAGTCTGAGAGCAGAGGGGTTTTTTCCCCCAGCCAAACACTTCCCTTTTCCATGGGAGGGAAGAAAGAATAACCAGCTGGACAAGCCATTCCTGAGGTAGAGTATTTCCAGCCAAAAGGGACCAACAATGATCCTCTAGTCCAGCTGAGAGATTAGATCTGCCTTCTGCAACCCTTTCTGGACAGGAAAAACTGTCCCAGAGGGATCTGGAGGTTTGTGGCTTCCTTTTCAGTCTCTTCGAGGCAGAAACTTTGAAGCATTTGATACTCAAAGTAAGAAGCCTGAAATCACCTGCAAGTTTACAAAGAAAACCATTCCATGAAAAAATTCCAAGTAGACCACGAGTTTTTGCCATGTTTTACTGCCATGAGGCAGAGGAACAGGAAAGGACCAGTGCAAGGTAATTTTGACTCACTAGCAGGACGTTTTCCAACATTAAGCCCCAGTCTGGTCATCATCTCCTAGGAGATTTTTCTTCCTGCACAAACCAGAAAACCCCAAAGGTTGTCATGTAAAAAACAAAGGGGGGTTTTGATGAGTTTTAATAGAGGAGAGCTGGAAGAAAAACAAGTGATTCTTATCTGTGAATTCAGTGTTTCACTATCAGTCCCGTGCCAGAATGTAAAATTATTTCCTTGCTACAGGAAAGATCTCTACATGCAAAGAAATAGAAGACTCCATAATATTTATATTGTATTTATTTCATAGACAACCCATCCATACTCCCCTTTCCTCACTCTCCACCTGAGGATGCAGAACTGTAGGAAATACCTTTTAGTCCTGTTGCTGCCTCTTACCCCAGTGAGCAGAAACAACTTTTACACTCCAAAATGACCAAACCCAACCATTATTTGCTGCAGTTCAGAGCTGTCCACCACCTGCTAGGCTGCAGCTCCTGTTTCTGCAGAATTCAGCTGCAATTACAGCTCCTGCTCCCTGTCCTTCTCGTCCAGGCTGTATTTTGGGGTGAAGAGAATGAGCAGACTTCAAAGAGCCACCTACAACAGTGCTGGCACCTTCTCATCCATTGAGATGCTTCTCTCACAGACAGGCTGGCTCCTGGCTGGAAATCCTGAGAAAATAGATAGAAATGACTGGAATTAAAGCAGAGAGTAACTTAAGAGTCATTTCCTTCTCTGGGGAGCTCCCACATGCCCTGCCCTTTCACCAGCCTCAAGTCCCAGGATGTGGCAAGAGATTACACCCAAGGACAGAATAAAACACGTCAGGAGTGCAATTCCTTTATCACAACATCCTGTCCTTCCTTTTTTTGGGGTGGTCCACACCCCCAGGAGCTCAAGCAGTTTGAATTATCCCCAAGGATGGGTTTGTGGAAGGAGCCTCGGTGTTATTTCTGAGCTTCCAGCACCTGAATCACCAAAACAAGGGGTTTTCTGAGGAAGGGAATAAAAGCAGTGGTGTAACACCCACCAAAGAGCAGCTCTGAATGAAACCAAACATTCTTGGTAGTCCAAGGTCTTTGCTGCCTCCCCCATGAAGAAAACAGATGAGAAAAAGGATGCATTTCAAACCCTCAGCAGACCTCCAGTGTGTGAGAAACTCCAGCAGACTGATATGAAGAGAGGCAGCAAGATTCAGCTCAGACTGGGCTGCAACTCCTGTTCCCACAGGAGAAGGTGTTTACACCCTGATAAGCTGGGCAGCAGTTTGATTTGGGAAATGTTTTTGTTGCAGAGTGAGAAACAACTCCTCTCTTTGCAGCATTTGCTTCCCCCAAGACAGCAGCAGCCTCAGATGATTTTGTCTCGGAGCACTGAAGCCTGCTGGGAACCAGATAAGCAGCCAAAATTAGGGTCAGAGTTGATGTTATTCCACCAACTAATGCCTGATGCTGTTCAGAGGAGGATCCTTAAGTGATCGAGTTTACTGTCACCCCACACAGCTCTCAGCTTTGGGAAGGAGAGGTCCAAGGATTCCTTTTCCAGAGCAGCCAAAACTGACCTTCATCCCCTCCCAGGACCAAACACGCTGATCCACCTTGCCAAAAACTCCTACAGGTATCAGGGAATCGTGGTTTGGGTTGGAAGGGATGGTAAAGATAGTGGGACACCTCCCACTATCCCAGGTTTCTCCAAGTCCCATCCAACCTAGCCTGGAACTTGTGATATTTTTGTCTTATTCACAAACACGCCAAGCCTTCATTCAGCACCTACAAATTTCTTCCCTAATAAAACATAAAACCATTGAGGTGAGAAGCTGCATTCACACCTCCCTCATCTCCTTGTCCATGCAGATCCCTTCAGGCTGCTTGAAGACCCCTCCTCTCCCAGCTCATGGGGGACATGAACTCCATCCCTTCAGCTCCTCCTCTGCCCATCACACTGAGGCACCCCCTGAACTGCTGCCAGAAACAGGGCAGCAAACAAAGGCAGCATTTGGAAGGAGCAAATCAGGGAGGCTGCTGCCCTGGCACGGTGGTTTTCAGCCTGGAGACACAAAGCAGACACTCCCAAAGCTTTTTACTAGAGAGTTTGCCTGCCATTACAAGTATTTATTGATTAGAGACTAAACACCACAGCAGTTCATTGCCAGCCACCTTCTGGCTCCAGGAGTCCCCTCCAGCTTAGCCAGGCTGTTTTCATGCTTGCTACACCTGAACTCTCACAGTCAGAGTGTTCCCTGCACTCTGAAACGATGCTACAGACACCACTGAGCACCAAAAGTTCATTGTGGTTGTGAGAAATGATACTCATTTCAAAAATCTAAAAGGTTTATTAAAACCTTATCAAAAATACAACAGAAGACTGAAAAGAGAAAATAATACAGCGCTGGGAGCAGAGGAGTTTTCCCAGCGTGTGCTCACTATCAGTCCCGTGGAACTTCTGCCTTTTAATCCTTTAGCTCCTCCCAAAGTTCTGCCCATCACTCCTTTGCTGTCCAGTGCTGGAGATCACGTCCTTAAATCTTGGTTGGAGCTCAGGTGCTGCCCTAGCAACAATCCCACCCTCCCAAATGTCCCAAACCCAGGCCACCCCTGATAACAACACAAGGGGGGTAAAACATAACTCTATAAAACTTCTCCTAACATATATACATGATATTTCCCTTTTAATTGTGAGAGTCAACCATCACATCACTCATCTGTCTCACCAGGCTGTTTTCATGCTTGCTACACCTGAACTCTCACAGTCAGAATGTTCCTACATGATGCTACAAACACCACTGAGCACCAAAAGTTCATTGTGGTCATATTGGGTGAGTGATACAAATCCCCCCAGGGCTCCCCTCACCTCCCTGGGATCAGGCACCCATTGGGATGGGGATATTCCATCCTGGCCCACACTGATAAATCAGGTGCTCCTGGTAGTTTTAGCAAGAAATCCTCACTGAGGGTTTGAGCTGAGTTTGTGACCCAGCTTTGTGTGATTTCACCACAAGCAGCTCTCCCCAGACATCACAGCCCTGGTTTCTTTTCCCCAGCAGGAGGAAGGAGACGGGAATTCTGTCCTATCAGAGATAGGCTGGCTCTGTCCCAAGATCAAAACCTATTCAGGCACAGCCTGAGAGAGTTCCAGAAGTGTTTGGACAACGCTCCCAGGCACAGGGTGGGATTCTTGGGCCAAGAGTTGGACTTTGATGATCCTTGTGGGCCCCTTCCAGCTCTGAATATTCTACAATTCAATGATTTAAATTCTACCCCGAGCAAGGTGAGATCTGACAGCTCTAAAGAACTCCAAAGTCTTATCCCTTCCATCCTGCAAGCTCAGGAAAGTCTGGCCCAATTTGTGGTTGATTCCAGCTCATCCCTGCCCGGATCTGGTGTGGGTTGGGACACCAGGCTGCATCCAGCCTCTCTCATTAAAAAGGTTGAAATCACTGAGTGGCAGTGTCCCCATCCCACAAAACACCCTGAGGTGCCGACAGCACCATCCTGGCTGGATTCAAGGTCATTATCTGACTTTCTGAAAGACTAAAAAGGTTCACCTGGCACATTTCCTCTGTCGTGATCAGCAGCAAGAAATAGAAACTGGGAGGGAAGAGTTGAGCAAGCCCTGTGAAAACCATAAGGAGCAGGATGCAGACAGCTAAAGGCTCAGCCCCTCTCCTTGCAACACCCAGCCAGGGTGAGTGTTCCTGGCCACAATTCCCAAACAAACATCCCATTAAGGTTGTGGTTCCACAGAGAAAGCAAAAGCCTGGAGCAGTGTCGCTGCCAGCCTTTGAACACAGTGGGAGTTACTGGTGATGGGTATGGAGAGGGAAAAAGGGCATCTCGAGAGCCTAAAAACTGCTCCTTCCACTGCTCCAGAAATCTGCTCCAGGCCAGAGCCCTGGATTGGATAAAAACTACCAACAAATGTCTATTAAAGAGTTTTTGCAGCTTCCCAGCCTATGGAGAAGCTTCCTAAGGTGTCCTCCAAGTCTGGATTCCAAGTTAAAGGTCTCTGCAGCACATGTGCCCCTCACAGGAGGGCTCACTCATCCTCTGAGGTCATTTCAGCATCTCCAAAGATCCTGCAGCAGGGAGACCTACAGCTCTGCATTGTGTCACCAGAACAGTGACACTTCTCTTCAATTTTAAAGGGAAAAAAATCTCCATAATATTTCTATTTTTCCCACCTTTGACCACGCTCTTCAGTCTCCTCCCTTGTGCCCTTGGAGATTTTTATTATTTCATGATCTGTAAGGCAGAAACTTCTCCCTGCACTCCCAGTAACCAAGAGAACCCTAAATCAAAGGGAGATCAGATCAGACAAAGCCCTTCGGATCTCCAGCAGCACAAACAGGATCAGCTGTGGCCTGGAGCAACACAACCTTCACAGGCTGTTTCAGGGAGGTTAAGCAAATTTGGCTCAATAACACAAGTTTATGCCCCTCTCCTCCCTGTAAATCATGACCCATTCACAACACTGCAGCACAGATTAAAGAAGACAGGGTTGATTAGCACCACGCAACTCAAAAGAGGTTAAATAATTATCCAGTCATTATCCCAACAGAATACTTGTGGCTAACACGCACAAAAAAAAATCCCAAAGTTTGGTGCTTGATGAAGCAACAGCACCTCTGCTCCAAAGAGAGGTGATTTGCAGTGATTTCAACCATCTGGAAGAGTTTTTTTGAGGAGGCACAAAGCAGAGCAGCCCAGAAGAACAGAACAGGGAGCTCTGGGGGAAGAGGATGAGGTGCTTTGAAGCAGGTGAAGGCTTCCCTGTCAGAGGGAGAGATACACAGGCATAATTCCAATAAACCATCCCTGAGAACAGGCTGATGTGGGGTGGGATCAGGGCAGGAAAAGCAAAAATCCCCTCCAGGCTGTACAATTCCTACACTTTCCAGCCAGGGCTTCCACGTGCCCTGAGCAGACAGTGCCCTCACGGT